>NW_026000142.1:25454447-25473864 GCF_001458135.2 Marmota marmota marmota | reverse complement strand
AAAATAATACAAGAGGGAGAAATGAATGACAGTAGAGGGGGTAGAGAGAGAAGAGGGGAGGGGAGGGGAGGGAGGATAGTAGAGGATAGGAAAGGCAGCAGAATACAACAGACACTAGTATGGCAATATGTAAATCAATGGATGTGTAACTGATGTGATTCTGCAATTTGTATACGGGGTAAAAATGGGAGTTCATAACCCACTTGAATCAAAGTGTGAAATATGATATATCAAGAACTATGTAATGTTTTGAACAACCAACAATAAAAAATTTTTAAAAAAAAGATCAAATATACCTTTTCTTTGACATCTTTTATAACTCCATTTCCCAAGTCATATTCATCACCAAATCCTTTATTCCCTATATATTACATATAAACCTATTTGCAACCAGAAAGTCACATGTACCAGCTTCAAATATTCACAAATTAGAAAGGAAAATTTTGTAGACTTATTCAAAATTACTCAACTTATATTTCCAGTCCATGGCCATATGTCCTAATGTCATTATTAGCTCTTGTTACATTTTATCTTGCTCTTCAGTCTACATATATATCCCCACACCAGAATTAAACCCCTAAAGGACAAAGTTCATGTTTGTATTCCTATTTATAGCCATATGTTTCTGTCCTGCTCACTCCTTCTAGCCTGTTCAGCTTAGCAGGAGAACATCTAGACCATTGCCACTCCCACATCGGGACAAAGGGTTGGCCTACTCTTCTGGGGTAGATGCCTTTATGCAGTACACAAACTGTCCAGTTACATGCAATAGCCATGAAGTGTCCTTCAGCATTCTCTTCATAAATTACTGTCAGGTTAAGCCACAGAAACTTACTATTCAATAATATTTGCAGCATCATTAAAAAAATTATTTAGCTTTTTGTAGAGCACTCAGCATAGGTACTCAATACATGTTTATTACATAAAATGAACATTAATATTTAAAATAGTATTGCAATCCCTTTAATAATTACAGTATAACCATTATCTCTCCTCGTCTTTAAAAATAAGTAAACTAGGGGCTAGAGTTGTAGCTCAGCAATAGAGTGCTCATCTGTCATGCGTGAGGCCCTAGTGTGATCCTCAGCACCACATAAAAATAAATAAATAAAATAAAGATATTGTATCCAACTACAACTAAAAAATAAATTTAAAAAAATAAATAAAAATAAGTAAACTATACTCAAACATTAGATTTTAGATACCAATTATGTCATAAGAATAACAATATCCTGAGCATTAACAGAAGATTTGTGACTTATTGAAGTCCGCGTCTGTTTCTTGCTAATAGGTTTAATACTCAAACCAGTTGGTGTGTTCTGCCACACATCACATGGCCTATTCACACATTCAGACTTCAAACTAACAGAACACAAGCCACGTCAACAAAATATTGGTGAAAGTTGAAGCAAGTTGAAATGTTAATATATGCCCCTTCATTTCTAGAGTGAAAGTACACAAGGCATTTAGGATCTATCAAGGACACAATGGACATCAGTGAAGGCATTATATAACTTGTTTTAAGTGTATTAGTCAGAAATGTGCTCTAAAAGAAGCTATCAACTTCTCTGTGGGTTATGAGAATGACTAAAGTTTTGGTATCATGGGGCCCTGTGTTTCTCTAGGCTACTAAAAATAAAGTCAGAGATGAAACGAAACTGACAATTACAGAAGCAATGTCCCCACTGAAGTTAGGCTTGATAATGTATCTCAGATCTTACATACCTCATTTTAGAAAGACTCTTTGTGAGTTAAATATGTTGTCTATCCCTCTAGGTAAAATAATGTAAGTCAACACTAAGTCAAATTTTGGAGGATGCAAATTTTTGGAGGATCCCATATGAGAAGAGATACGGGATGTTCGTGATCCTAAAATATGTCAAGTAAATATTAGTTTCTTTCTTTGTTAAATTAGGACCCTTTTTGTTTTGTGGCGTATCGCAGGAAACTTGAACCTAAACTGTGTTGAGAACTTTGTGAAAATTCACTTAAAACACAGATGGATTCAGGATTTGTTCCGTAACAACATACGGATTCAGTATCTGTTCTTGTTTCTCCTCCTGTTACCTCAGTCTTGGACTTCACATCCTAGCAGATAGAGGCAACAGCTCCAAGGCCCTGGGTTCTCTCTAGTTGTTTGTTTATTCTGTCAATCTGAAAAAGGGATCATAACCTCACAGGACTCCTAAAAATTTTCATTATTTTTTGATGGCTTCTGTTGGGTCATGTGTTCATCTCTAAGCTGATCACCATAAACTCAGGCATGTGATATGCTGATTGGCCCATTGAGTCACATTTCTGCCTTTGGAGCTGGGACTGCCAAAAACACTTTAGGAATGGTGGAGGGGGCTACCCCTCTAAGGAGAATCTAGGTCTAATTGCCAGAAAGGATGAACAGATTCCAACCAGACAAAAACAATAGATATCTGCTATGCCTCTCAGTTCCCTGTGACAAGCAACCTCTAAATGATCCCCATCTCCTGGTTTTTCTGCCCTTTTGTAATGTCCTCCCCCTTGAAGTATGGATGAGACTTATGACTTGCTTCTAGCCAATAGAATATGGCAAAAATGATAGGATGTAACTTCCATGATGAGGTTACCTAAGATTATGAGTTTTACTGCTAACAGACCATAGACTTCTTGACTTGCAAGTTTGATGAAAACAACTGTCGTGTTGGAGAGGCTTGTATGGTGAGAAACTGAGACTGGCATCTGGCTAGGAACTGAAGCCTTCTGTCCACTAGCCCTCAAAGTAATGAATTTTGCTAACAAGCACATGAGCTTGGAAAGGGATTTTTTTTTTGACAATTGAGTTTTCAGATGAGAAATCAGCCCTGGCCAATAACTGATGGCAATTTTGTGGAAGACATCCTGAGACAATGAACCCAAGAAAACCGTGACCAGAAACTGATAACAAATGTGTGCTGTTATAAGGTATTAGGTTTATGGTAAACCTCATAAATCTATGCAGTAGTAAATAACTAAAGCACTCCCTTTTCCCCTCCTACATCCCATTCAGAATCCCTCCCAAATCTGCTCTCCTCCTTCCACCCCCCACATCTAGCACCTAGTGCAAATATCAAATGACCAGAAGGTTCTCCTCAGGGTCCTGAGTAGACTTATAAGTCCTAGCACTCCCGCTTCCGGTGTGTTCCCCTCACTCCTCTATGTGCTGACCTAGGTTTATCATTCAGAGACAGCATCTGACTGGGCTGATTAGCACAGATTCCTCAGGTCTTAACCCAAAGGAAAGGGCTTTGGTCTCATTGTTTCATTGATGATATCTGGGCCCCTTCTGGCATCCCTTAAATTCACATACATCGTGCCAGGTCACAAAATATGAGGGTGCAGAGCTGAAGGGTAAATTGCTCCTCGACAGAGAAATGACTCCGATGAAAATGTAGCACTTCTTAATGTCAGGTTACAGTTGTCTGTGTTGAGGAAGATCGTTGTCATCTGTTATTCTTGAAGTCGTCTCCTATCTGAAAGTCACCACGAATGACCAGAGTGAACCGACATGTTCCCACACCAGCCTTCTTCCTGTCTTCAGTTCCTTCCTCTTCCCTGCTGGTTTCACTGCATCCAGGAATGCACAGCTGCAGACACACAGAGCCCAGGCTGCAGTTGCCCTGAAGGAGGCTTCCAGCCACAGAAGCACAGAGCCTTTCCCTCAGTCAGTCTCCAAGGCTCCAGCTCTTAGCAAATAACCCTACATGAGAGTTATATATTCTCATTTCTTTGGGGTTTTCTATCCAAACCCCAAACCCCCTCTTCTTACACCCACATGCCCTCTGGCCCAATCCACAGTTTTCAGAACGGATTCCTCCAACAGAACCCTCGGGGAATAGGCTTTACCAGATTCACCTTAGCCCCATCGCTTTATCTGAAACCTGGGCTGTCTTCCTCTGCGGATTCTGTGATTCTGCAACTCAGTGTAGTATTTCAATCACATTGCACAGTAAACCATGATGTGTTTCGTGATTAAGCACTAAAAAGGAGACAGGTGGTACATTTATGGGTAATTAAAGCCTGCTGTAGGCTGTGTTAAGATGCATAAGACTGACAGTGCAGGAATTACAGCAGTCCTTGGTGAAGAGACAGCTCTGCCTGTCACGTGGCTGTGGCTCCTGCAAGCTTTGAGACAGAGAACAAGATTGTAAGGAAGCTCACTGAGTTTTTTCTAATTGACATTTAGATCATTTTGGATACCTATATGCCACAAAGCATAATGATTTCGCTCACACTTAAGTTTCAATCAGTTCAGGGCTAAGTTATTCATAGACTGTTTAGAGATGCATTACATCTTTTGAATAATTAATTCCAGGTAAAACTCATTCTGTTAGGGGAAAATCTTTTACCAGTTTATCCCAAGAATCCTTCTTGATCTCTGCGGATTCCTAAAGCAATAAAAGAACTGCATTGATCCCCAAGTTGTGTTTGTTATATACAATACAAGTTGAGATTCTGGAAAACAAAGAGTCAAGTTCTCTTTATTTCTCTTTATAGTAATGACATGTGCTCTCTTAGTGGCTCTGAACATTTTCTATTGAGTGTCTACTAAAGAGCCCTAAGAACTTTTTAGGATGAATGTCCAGTGTGTTCTTAAATCTGAATATCATCTGAATGTTTTCAACAAGAAAAAGAAATAATCAAATTGATTAAGTTCTGTTGACACTTCTAGAATGAAGATTCATTATTTGTTAATGCAAGGAAGACTATTTGCCTTCATCCAGTTATGAACAAAATATTCACAAGGTTCCTCTAGGGCTAGGCCAGGGAATCATGAAAGGGCACCCAGCAACGTGTTGCTGTGGACCACACCTGATATCAAGAACTTGCTCCTACTCCCCTAACTGCCAGAACCAGGTCTCATTTTACTCGTAATGTGTCTCAGGCATTAAACACCACTTTTGGAAATCCTCTTGTCCTTTTCTCGTGTCCAATCCTCTCCTTCTCCTAATAATTTCATTTGCTCCTATGACCCTGTTGTGGATCAAATTGTGCCTTGCATGAAAAAGACATGTTGGGGTCCTAACTCCCAGTTCCTTTGAATGTGACCTTGTTTCCAAACAAGGTATTTACAAAGGTGATCAAACTAAAATGAGGCCATTAGGGTTGCCTCTAATCCAATATGACTGCAGTTCCAAAAAGTGAGGAACAAACATACACGGGAAGAGCACCAGGTGAAGCTGAAGGCAGAAATAAGGATGATGCAAAGATTGTCAGCCATTGCCTACAAACTGCATGGAAAGGAACTGACTCTTCCTCACAGTCTCCAGAACTGACTCTTCCTCACAGTCTTCAGAAGGCCTTGGCCCTGCCAACATTTTCCTGGACTTCCAGCCTCTCTTTTATTCAGAGACAATAAATTTCTGTTATTTAAGCCTCTTGGTGTATAGTTCTCTGTTATGGCAGCCCTTAAAAACTAATACAGACCCCAGTGATCAAAGTATTATTTCCAGTTCAAAATTCTCTTCCAAACTGCTTGAATGTCAAGAGGCACACCAGCTTTTTAAACTCATGTAAAGGTTTTATTTAGCCCAATACCTGGCCCATAACATCTTCTCAGTGAGAGTTCATGGTGCTGCCAGGGTGCAGGGCTGCACACCTGTAATCTCAGAGACTCTGGAGGCTGAGGCAAGAGAATAGCAAGTTCAAGGCCAGCCTGGGCAATTTAGTGAGACCCTGTCTAAAAATAAATTAAAAAGGCCTGTGGGTATAGTTCAGTGGTAGAGTGCCCCTGGATTCAAAAATTTAATGGTGCTCCTGCTGCTTCTGATGATGATGAAAACAATGCTGATGGTTATGAAGTAGCAGGAGAAAGGGGAGGGAGAGCAGCAAAAGAATCAAAAGAGAGAAGAGAATGAATTAACTGGGCCTGGCTTCCCTCTATGAAATACAAAAGATGTAAACAGTCTCAGCAAGCTAGATGTCTTTTCTGTCTTTGCACTTCCTCCACCCACCCACTCACTGAAAGTCTGATGCAGACTCATTATTGAATCTTTTGAATGTTTGTCTAGAACACGATGGTGGACAACTGGGATTTAATCACAAATGGACACCCTCGAGAGAGAAAATCATAGTTGCTGGCCCTTTTGTGTATTCAGCAGAATAATTTATTTACAGTGAAGCATTCACACACTCTGCCTTGTTAGCCAGAACTGTACTCCAACCAAGACAAAGAGGAAAAGGGTGTTGGACATGTTCACATAAGGCCATGCGTTCAGACTCTCAGCAACTCTCCTCCCACTCAACCACAGTCTTCCTCTATAAAGATGAGGAGGCACACAACAGCCAACTATGTCCCCCACCTGCAGGAACCAGAGATCCTGGGCTATTTTTAAAGGTACCATTTATCAAGCACCTGCTAGATGTGTCAAAACACTGTCAGACTCTTACTTTGTATTCATTTCTCCAGTTGATCTCACCAACTCCCACTCCCATTATGGAAGAAGTGCTATTATTATTATTACCATTTCAAAATTCACTGTGCATCTCATGGGTGACTGGAGAAATTGGATTGCCCAAGGTCATCCAGCTAGAGAGGAACAGAGAAAGCTAGGATATATTCCTGTGACTGGATGCTTCTAGTTCAGCACCCAGATGGGACTTGGTGCATAGTAAGTGCTCAATAAGTATTTTGTGACCTGAATGACTCCAAAGCCCCTAGTCTTCCAACTTCATGGTAGAAATTCTCTAAAACTGAAAGAGAAAAGATAAAGATAGAAACTTGAGGCCAAAGCTTTGAGTAGCAGTGGCCTAGATATTAAGAGATTAATTTTCATTCCTTTTATTCTATGTATGACTAATTCTACCAACTTGCAGTAACCATACACCATGCAAGGCAATGTTTATTAGGTACCATAATGTCAGTGAGTCTCAAAAGCAGGTAAATAGTAAAACAAAGATTATTATCATTAAGAATATCTCTCGATGTTAGGTTAATCCCTAGAAAGCACTTTTTCATTAATCACCATTTAGTCATTTGCTGCCTTCTCATACAAACCTCATGGATCTTGGGTCATCTTGGCAAGAGTTGAAGAGCAATTACAAAATACAAGCCATTCAACCTTGAGATGTCCAGAAGCTTACAAATCATTTAATACCCCTTTCCTCAATGTCGTCCCTGAGACAGGCAGAAGAGGTGCATATGCCTTGAGATTCTTTTCCTAGTAAATGTGCTGAGAAGAGTGAACAAAATGTGTAAAGGTCTTTCCAACTCCTACTTGGGACAGCAGATTAGTTCATGTGCCGTGGGTATTAGAGGAACCATTGTGATTCTGCCTTTGAAGGGCTGAGCCTGGATACAGAAATGATTTTCCATTCAGAAAAATCCTAAAACCCCTGATCCACAGACAACTGAGTTTTCAAATTCATGATTCATTTTCATTCTTAAAATATATTAATAGCACTCTCAGAATAATGCCTTTAACACTGGATTATTAACAAATAGTATTGACTATAAATAATCTGATGTAACATATGAGATTTTATGACATAATCCCAAATGAGTAGCTTAGAGAATTGATTATGGAAGGCAAGAGAAGCATCCAACCCAAACAGCAAGAGGAAGCTCATTATCCTGTGGCTAGGCACCCTGGATGAGTGTAAGCTATCTAGGTGATGATTCTTTTCTGAGCACTAACAATGTGCTGTGCCCTGAGCCAGGTGCTGGGGGTACAGTGATGAACAGATGCACATAGATCCTCCCCACTCAACATACAGCCCAGTAGAAAGCAACGAGAATTAGAATGAATTGTGGTCAGCGCTCCAATAGAGAAGGTGCAGGCTGTCGCTGGCAGGAACCTGAATCTCATCTAGAAGGGTCATAGGAAGCTTTTGGAGGAAACAGCAATTAAGCTGAAGTTGGAAGGAGCAAGCCAGTTCAAGGGAGGAGTGGGTCACACGAGGGGAAATTTACGTGCAGTGACTCAGAGAGAGAGTGGGCACAGTGCTTCCTGAGGTCCTGAATGCCTGGAAGGGAAAGCATAACATAAATGAGGGAGTAGCCAGAGGCTAGCCATGACAGGCCCTGTGGGCGAAGGCTCCATTCAGGGGCAATAAGAGGCTGCTGCAGGGATTTCGGCAGGGACAGCATGATCAGACTGTGGCTCAGAAAAGTGGAAATCAAGCTCCAGAGAAGCAAGACTAGAGGCAAAATGACCAGTGAGAGGCTGCATAACAGGCAAGAGAGGATGGTGGATGGAGAAGGATAGCAGTAAGGAAATGGAGAGAAGAACCTGGCTGGAGAGAGGAATATGAGGTTGAATCCTCAAGACTTGCTGAGAGAGGGACATTCTTCTGCTCTACCTTGAGCCACTGGAAAAACAATGATGCCATGAAACAAGAAAGAGAATATCAGTGGAGTAGTAAGTTTGGGATGTGGAAAGAATTTGAGGGAGGAAGGGCATAAGTTTCTTAGAGGAGTGGAGGGTGACTATCTCTCTTGTTCCACCCCACCTAAAACTGGCACACATTCAGAAATAAAAGGAGGTACTATTGATATTATGGGGAAAACGTAAACTGTGCCTGTACCTGGTAAACCAGACATATGGTCATTCTATTGGGGAGGTATATTGAAACTGGAGGGACTAATAATACATTCAAGTGAAAATAACAAGTAGGTAGTGGACATATGGGTCTGAGCTTGAAGAGAATTTATTGACTGAGGTGCTTTCCACCAGGAAAACATCTAAGGAAATTGTTCTTTTTGTGACTGTTTTCACTATAGTTGCTGAAATGGACAGCAGCCATTTCCTTACAGTTATCCTTTCCTTACAACATGTCTCATACCAGGTGGCCCAGGAATACCCCTCATTGTGCCCCAGAGAACTATCTTCATCTCAAAGTTAGAGTCAGAATAAATCGGGTCCAAGGCAGCTTGCCTAGTAGAGAAAGGATGGAGAAGCACATGTGTATCCCCAATCCTGAACAGAAAACAGTTCAAAAGAGAGTCTACTGACTGGATTAGTGGCATCATTTTATACCCAGATGACAGCACGATGTTGCTGTGGTGTTATGATCATTAGCAATTATCATTATTATTGTGACAGATGCCACACTGATGCTCAGCATCAGTCTTTGTCAATGCTAGCATAAATGAATGCATATATTAAAGTTCTTTCCACTTTTAGTTCATTCTCATTTTGAAAGCTAAACCTGAAATAACATGGAGACATTTATTGCTGTCACCTCCTAGCTGATTATATCACCAGGAAAGAAAGCTATTTCAGAGAACAAATACAACAATGAAGGATTTGTACAGTGAGTGTGTAGAATTCACATGTCCCGCCAGCAGGAAAGGTTTGAATTACTGATCAGGAATTTGTTAGCCTGAATGAAATAATGCAAAGAAATGTTTCTCAATAGAACTTCAACAAGTGGAAATTCGAGGGTGGCCAGCAGAGCTACTCAGGCGGCTCTCCATGTCTCAGCCACCGTGAGCCCTTCTGTTTGTTGTATATGCTGTCTTACTTGGAGAGTGGTTGATAACACTTTCTCGTTGACTGACCTCTGTGACAGTCTAGAAAGTCTCCATCTGAACTGCAATTCATTAATTTGTTGGCATGACCACTGCTGACAGACAGCCAGCAGCTGCTGAGAAAGCAATGATCTTAAAAGGAAAGAGAAACAACCCTAAAGGCCATACCTTGTAGGATAGATAGGTGAAAAAACTATGGCCTATTCATGTAAAGACATAGATATAGCAATGGAAATAGAAGAATCACAGCTGTTCACATCAACGTGGATGAACCTTATAATGTACAATGTCAAGAGAAAGAAGGAAAACATAAAAGAATACATACAGTATGATTCTAAGATCAAAATTGGCCTTAGCATATGGTTGGGATGCACACATAGCTAGGAATCCCATAAGGAAATGGAGTGATTTTCATGAAAGACAGTGGGGGAAGAGAGGGCCTGTGACTGGGAGAGACACAGGGTTTCTAGGATGCTGGCAATGTCCTGATTTCTGATCTGGCTGATGGTTACACAGGTGTTTACTTTATAACTAGTTGTTAGACTGTGCATTTGTGTTTTCTGCACTTTTCAGCATGCATGCTCACACACACACACACACACCACACACAAATTTTAAAAAGCTAAGGAGACCTCATGAAGAATGATATGGAAGAAACTAAATTTGCACATTTTAAAGTCCTAATTACAATGATTTATCTGAAGGAGACAAAGAATTCTTCCCATTCTACCTTTCCTCCTAATGTTCAGATGTTCTCTGAAAGCCTTTCCAATGTCATTTCCCTTTCAGAGGGTTCTTGCTTTTAATTCAGCTCAGCTCACTCCTGAACCCCACCCGGCTCACCCACCATAGTTTCAAGTCCTGCCTTCTCTCCTGGATCTGGTTTCTTACACAAGGAGAGGTCACCCTATGGCAAGCTGCAGGACTGGCTAGCAGGGGAGCATAGAAAAGCTGGCACTGCCTCAGAATCCAGGAAAGAGGCTCAATGGTGGGAATTTTCAATGTACCTCCTCCTCTATCACTCCACAAAAAAAAAAAAAAAGACTTGCTTGCATGGACCTGCTTTGCTCTTTCAGAAGGGAAATACCAACCCCTTCTTCCTGTAACTGACCACAACATTCCTTCCAGGGCCACACCACCATGCACAAGGAGAACTAGCCCCCTGCCTACTTCCTATCACCTATTCTAGGACACTTAATGAGTCTTGGTCCTCATAGTGAGTAAAAAATGGAGAACTCTACCCAAAAGAGCAACTTAAAGAACTGGATATTGTAGAAAATCTTTTCTTTTTTTAATTTGTTTATTTACTCTAATTTGTTATACATGACAGCAGAATGCATTTCAATTCATATTACACAAATAGAGCACAATTTTTCATGTCTCTCACTGTTCACGAAGTAGCACCACACCATTCATGTCTTCATACATGCCCTATCTAAAGTTCCTCTGTTCCTCCCATGCTCCCCACCCCATCCCCATTATGGATCAGCATTCACATATCAGAGAAAACATTTGGCCTTTGAATTTGGGGATTGGCTTACTTCACTGAGCATAATATTCTCCAACTCCATCCATTTACCTGCAAATGCCATGATTTTATTCTCTTTTAATGCTGAGTAATATCCCATTGTGGATATGTACCACATTTTCTTTATCCATTCATCTACTTGATGACATCTAGATTGGTTCCACAGTTTAGCTATTGTGAATTGTGCTGCTATAAACATTGATGTGGTCACATCACTGTAGTATGCTGTTTTTAACTCCTTTGGGTTTAGACCAAGGGGTGGGATAGCTGGGTCAAAAGGTGGTGCCATTCCAAGTTTTCTAAGGAATCTCCATACTGCTTTCCAGATTGGCTGCACCAATTTGCAGTCCCACCAGCAATGTATGAGTATGCCTTTTTCCTCACATCCTCGCCAACAGTTATTGTTGTTTGTATTCTTGATAGCTGTCATTCTGACTGGAGTGAGATGAAATCTTAGAGTAGTTTTTATTTGCATTTCTCTAATTGCTAGAGATGTTGAACATTTTTTTCATATATTTGTTGTTTGATTTATATCCTCTTCTGAGAAGTGTCTGTTCAGTGCCTTGACCCATTTACTGATTGGGTTGTTTGGTTTTTTGGTGTTAAGTTTATTGAGTTCTTTATATATCCTAGAGATTGGTGCTCTATCTGATGTGTGTGTGGTAAAGATTTGTTCCCATTCTCTAGGCTCTCTATTCGCCTCACTGATTGTTTCTTTTACTGAGAAGATTTTCAGTTTGAATCCATACCATTTATTGATTCTTGATTCTATTTCTTGTGCTATAGGAGTCTCGTTAAGGAAGTTGAGGCTTAATCCAACATGATGAAGATTTGGGCCTACTTTTTCTTGTATTAGACGCAGAGTCTCTGGTTTAATTCCTAGGTCCTTCCACTTTAGAAGATGGAAATATCTCCCTTGTTGTTGGATAGGCAGAATTAATATTGTCAAAATGACCATACTACCAAAAGAACTATACAGATTTAATGCAATTCCAATCAAAATACCAATGACATTCCTCATAGAAATAGAAAAAGCAATCATGAAATTCATCTGGAAAAATAAGAGACCCAGAAGAGCCAAAGAAAGGAGAGTGAAGCAGGTGACATCACTGTACCAGATCTTAAACTATCCTACAGAGCAATAGAAACAAAAACATTTTGTTTTGGTATTGGTACCAAAATAGACTCATAGACCAATGGTACAGAATAGAGGACACAGAGACAAACCCACATAAATACAATTATCTCATACTAGACAAAGGTACCAAAAACATATATTGGAGAAAAGATAGCCTCTTCAACAAATGGTTCTGGGAAAACTGGAAATCTATATGCAGCAAAATGAAATTAAGCCTCTATCTCTCATCATAGACAAAACTCAAAGTGGATCAAGAACCTAGGAATTAAACCAGAGAAAAAGTAGGCCCAAATCTTCACCATGCTGGATTAGGTCCCAACTTCCTTAATGAGACTCCTATAGCACAAGAAATAAAATCAAGAATCAATAAATGGGATGGATTCAAATGGAAATCTTTATTCTTAAGCCTCTTGGGGAAAAAAAATACAACTATATTTGCAGAGTAGATTCCAAGATGCCCCCCGACCAACAGAGCCCATCAGAAGCAATAAGAATCACCAACCTGGGGCTGGGGTTGTGGCTCAGTGGTAGAGCGCTTGCCTAGCATGTGTGAGGCACTGGGTTTGATCCCTGGCACCATATACAAATAAAGAAAATAAAGGTATTGTGTCCATGTACAACCACAAAAAATATTTAAAAAAAAAAAACTTTAAAAAAAAAAAAGAATCACCAACCTAGGTGAGAATCAAATCTAAAAATCTCTCACTTATTACAAATCTAGTTTCTTTTCAACCTAGCAGGATCTGTCCTGCTACCCAGGATTTGGGGGCTCTGCCCTAAGCTTCAGCACTGCATGAACCACCATGCTGTCTCCTGAGATTGCTCCACCATGAAAGGATGCATTTGCCAAAGACAAGCAGATAATCTACACAAAGCATAAATGTGAGCTCTAGTTCAAACCCATTCTGTTTCCTTGGATTTGAAATCATGACCTTTGGTCTTAATTTTAGTGCTGTATGGTAACCATGGTTTCAGAATCCTTCTTTCAATTACTATGTGTGATTACATAAAGAAGATGTTGGATTTAACCTCTTAAGTCCCATCTGAAATTTCTGCACAGTCTGGGTGGCAACTCACTTATAAAATGAACCTCAGAGCCTGCTTTCAAAGGCACAGCGGCTATCAGAGCTGAGCAGTTTCATTTTCAGGACAATGTGACAACTCATGCTCAAAGAGCCTTTGCCCAGGTGTGGACCACCAGCTTATTGTTTAACACCGTTTATTGGTCAAGAAAATGCATTTTCCAAGCCTATTGCCTTCACAGACACACACACACACACACAATTCTTAAACAGTCAAGGAGTGTCACTTGCCTTCTTGTCATCCTCAGTCAGGCACACATTTTTGACCATGATCACCCAACCGCTGGTTCCTCCAATCATTCTGGAATTCTCTTTTCTCTTCTCCCTCCTCCATTTTCCACTCAAACAAATCCTTCAAGGCCCAGCCCAAGCCCCATCGCACCCTGTCCACCCCAATCCACAAGAATCTCTCCCTGCTCTGAAGTTGTAAATCTCCACCTCTGTCTCTCCAAGCACTTTACTAGATTGCTGTTTATCCTGGCTTATCTGGGGCTGGTTGAGGACTTTGTGTGAAAAGTGTCTATACAGTGCAAGGCACTTAATATTTATGAGTTCAGCAAAAACTCTAGGTTGGTTTGTTGTTTTTGCTGTTGTTTTTCAATCTTGGTCCGTAATTTTTGTACAGAGCACATGGCCTCCCCTTTTCTCCTCACCTGATTCACCTTCTCTGAATGCTGCCTTGACCCTGCCCTACCTCAAATCAGAAATAACCAGGGCTTATTGAACACCATCCTTCTTGACAGCTTTGCCTGCTAATACAGTTTCTGGAATCTATGCTTTTCCCATTCTTCTACAGTATGTATGTGCTTATGTTCAGGCGAGTTATCCACTCTTCACTGTCTTATTCATCTCCCTCATTAGACTGGGTGATCCCTGAGGATGAAAACAATGTCTGTGCCTTCTTATACAGCCCTAAGGCCCTTACATCCCATGGAAATCAAGAGCCTTTCCTATTCACTAGGTACAGTCACTGAAGCCTCCTACTTCAGATAGAACCATTTTGCTCATTGCAATCCCATGTGAACCTCCTTGGCCATATCACTACACCTTCCACACAGTCCCTCCCTGGTATCCACTGTCCCTTCAAATCTTCCCACTGCCAACTCATTATAAAGTCTTTATATTCCGACACCAATGCACTTAGCCCTGGAATTGGTTACTTGATTTTAAATTTATTAAAATAAAGTACAATTAATTTCCAATGGAGTCACATTCACCACATTTCAGGTTCTCCATAGACACCTGTGGCTAGTTTTTACTAACAGCATGGAATTATTACAGGTCAATTACATTTTTTTTTAATTTTAAAAGATATAAAACATTTCCAGCATCACAGAAAGTTCTTGAACAGTGCTAACATACAGCAACAAGGGAAATGAGGAGAAACAGAAAGTTTCACTTATCCAACAGAGGCCACATGATTCATTTCACAGCTCTTAGGAATGAGCTGAAGTCCTCTGGAAAACACAGTGGCTCGTTTTCCTGTTCTATTTTGTTTTGTACCAATTTCAAGAAGAGATTTTTCTCCATTCTCTGGAACCTATCACAACTGTCACTACTGACGTGGGAAGGATGTTGTCCCTAAAATCTAACTTGTCGTGGAATTCCTTACCTAATTCCTTAGCTAACCTGGGTACCCCAAGATCTTTGCGTCTTTAATTATCTTATCTTTTCATGCCAGTTAACACAGTTTCCATTTATGCATTACTCCACTGAAATGCTTTCGTACTTGAGCCTAGAGTGAGCATATCATTATGGACTCAAGTTTATAAGTAAAATAATCAATAACCTAAATTTCAGACATTCAAAGTACTCAGAGAGGGAAAAGTGGAGAAAAGCCAGAAAAATAGAGATGTGAATATGTTTTACTTTTCCTATAACGTGGTTCTTTTGTGTGTGTGTGTGTGTGTGTGTGTGTTAAGTTTGAGAGAATGTGTTGGCTTGTTTTAGTACATCCTCCCTCTGCCCCCCTTTTTCATGTGTGCATACACACACACACACAGACACACAGACACACACACACACATACACGAATGTTAAAAAAGAAAGGAGCTCCTATGCAAACTCAAGTTTTTTGAGTTTCATCTTTAACTGCTCATTTTTAGGCTTCCTGCTCTTTTTCAATCTCTAGTAATGCCATCACACCTAAAATTCTTTTCTCTCATCACACATCTGCTGCACAGAAAAAAACTGCCTGTACAATTTATAGTTATATAGAACTTGGAGAGAAAATATAACACAGCCCCCCTGTCAACAATCTTAATGTTTATTTTGCATGACTTCAAGCATGAGGCAAAGCCCCAAACCATTCCTAGCGTTACTAAATGGATTTAATATCGGCTTAATTTGATCCCATAAAGGCAACTGAAAATCTTTCATCTTGATCCTGCTAAGAAAGTAGTAAATCACATGAATGATAGGGAATGTGCTTGCATTACTAATAATAATTCTAAAACAGATGGTCCCTATTTACAACCATCATAATTAACATATCATCACTAGGAATCACCCAAGCTCACCACAGTCCAGTTTCATGCAAACATCTTCTGTTGCCCTTCATCCAGCTCCAAAAGAATACTACTATCTATTTAGATCTGGAAAAGAAAACACTGCTCTCTCAACCATGTACACTCAGCCTTGCATGGGATCCTCCTATGCAATTGCACACCCTGGCTTCTGAATGAATTTCTCCATATCCCAGCACAAAAGTCTTTGCAGAAGGGAAGTCTGTGCCTTTCCTTCTCTCCTATAAAAAAAGGCAGCCATATTATTCTTATAATATATGTTCATCATCACTAATACCCCAAATCACAGCAGCCAGACTAATCACTTTAAATACTCTTCACAGGGAAGCCCTTCACTGGAAAGTAACCACAACCATTCAGAGTTCCAGTGACTTATATTGGCACTCGCTGATATTTGCATACTTTAATAGGGATTCCATGCTATGTTTTCAAATCCATCACCTGAGCCATAGTTTTGAAAGCATACAGACAGTTCCTCAAGGAACAAACAGTTTTTAAAATTATAGAGACACACACATGGTTATTGAGAAGCTTTGACTGCCATAATAGTTACTATTGTCACCAGGTCCCTGATAGAAGGGGAACTAGGATGCAAGCAATGTACAAAATGAGCTGATTGTGACTTATTTTTAATAATAGAGAAGGCTCAGTATCCGCCCTATTTCCTGTATGTTGCACAATTTAGACTCCACACTTACATTATTGTACAATTCTCTCCAGGAAAATTGAGCTCATCAGGACATTTGCACCTTCTCACTCATACACATCTGGACATGTTATATCTGAAAATTGGAAAATGAAAGTGCATTCACAGACCATGCAAAAACTGAGAGCCGAAAAAGCCAAGCCCATTTATCATTCTCAGTGAAAAAAAAAAAAATCGTACTGGCAGCTTCTTCTGCAAGAAAAGCAAATGAATGAGAGGGTGAGCGGAGTGCTAATAATGGACCATGGCTCCAGATTAAAGTGTCAGTGCTTCTGCTCAGCCTCTGAGCAGCTGAAATACTCCTCCAGGTTTTGATTAGGAAAAGGAAGATACTCAAAGAGATGTGAGCTGCATGCCCAGGATGCAGTTTCATATGCCAACCACACCTTGTCAAACCAGAACAGAGATCATATTGGCAGGGGTTGCAGGCCAGGCTGAAGGCCTTGGCAAAATCAGGATGCAGATGAATTTCGGTGTATCCAGGGATCCTTCCAAGGCTCTCAAGCAGCTCACTTCATGCCCGGCTTTGTTCGGTTTCTGAGCGGAGCCCAAAGGCCCACCCCATGTGAACCTACAAGCAAGTGTCCTCCCTGTACTATGTAGAGTCGTTTCTCCCTCGGGTCAAGCTGCTCCTCTCACTCTCTGGCAAGTCTGACCCTCACTGCCTTGGTAAGCACAGACCTAGGGGAGACATCTTAACTCCTCCCCCAGGGCGAAGAAGCAGACACTCCAGATTATAAGATCATGGCCGCACACTCTCCAGAGAAGGGAAATGCTCTCCTTTGTAATGAGCCAAGGAAAGCAAACACAGCTAACTTCCATTGATTTTAAACTTCTCCAGGATCTGGTCCCAGACAGGAGCCTAGAAAAACACCCCCAAGGGTTCCCCATTAAACTTGCACTACATGTTTCCTTCCCCTAGGAACTTCAAATGCCTCCCGGGTGCCTACCTCTCTCTGTTCTGCTAACTTACAAAATGAAACTTTTCAAAGCATCTCCACTGTGAGATGAATCTTTATTGCATGTTTTCTGCCTTTAAAAAAAAAAATACTGACATGTGGTATTCAATTTTGTCATAAATGTGACTGGAGAAAATCCAATCTGTGAGTCTCTAAGTGGTGAGGACATGGGTAAAGTGAGGCTGGGTAGGGGCTCTGTGGATCACTGGAACAGCACAGAAACCCCCACTGAAAACCTTCGCCTCTGCTGGGGAGAATAGGCAGAGCCTTGAAGAGTTCCAATTCAGAAGCACTTGCAGCTGTGGGCAGGAGACAATTTAATGCAGATTCACTCTGAAGTGAAGGCTGAGGTGTGGAATATTCTCTTAATTCTGAAGTGAAATCCTAATTTATCCCTCAAGCACATTTACCTGCCCCTACTCCTCAGAGAGAATCAAAATCTTTGAGTCCCAGAAGATAGAACTGTCTGGGCCTGAAGGTTCTGGAATACAAACATTGGACCCTTTTAAAGGCACCCCGTGTGATATAAGCTAGGATGCTGAATTGAGGAAATTTGACTTAACAACAGTTAACCATCTCAAGATACTGCTTTCTAAGGGGGTTTTGCCATCTTTAAAGGCCCAAAGAAGCAGAGCCAGAGTTTCTAGAGGTTAAAAAAAAATAAAAAACAGAAGTTCACAGAGAAATGAATAAAATCACCCAGTTCCAAGTGAAACCTCATTTTATATACTATAAACTGAACAAATAGGAATATAGGTGAAGCATTTTGCAAACACAGATTAAGTACTGTAATCAAAAATTGGTAAGTTTACCAAGAGTTTTAGAGAGTACTTGGCTGCCCCAATTGTAGGGCAGAGATGATAACAGCCTACATACATATTTCTTTATTTCTTTTTCTTCTCTTTTCACATTTTATTGGTGCATTATAGGTGTACACATGATTCGTTATTACATATTTGTACATGCACACAATATAACAATATGATTTGGCCAATATCCCTCCCCAGCACTTCCCCTTCCCTCCCCTCCTCACACCCCCTGGTCCCTTTCCTTTACTGATTTCTCTTTGATTTTTATGAGATCCACACCCCACACCTCATTTCTCTTTTCCTTTTTCCTCTCTAGCCTCCACGTATGAGAGAAAACATACAACCCTTGACCTTTTGAGTTTGGCTTATTTTGTTTAACATAATGGTCTCAAGTTCCATTCATTTTCCTGAAAATGATATCATTTCATTTTTCTTTATGACTGAATGAAACTCCATTGTGTATGTATACCCCACATTTTCTTTTTCCATTCATTTGTTGATAGACATCTACAGCCTGCATATATTAAGAAGCATCAACACTAAATAACTAAGAGTTATTTAGTGAAGCTGCAACCTGGAGTTTGGTGACAGCTCACCTGAAAGGAGAAAGGGGTACAAAAAACAAAGGCCAGGCCTGGGGTTGTGGCTCAGTGGTAGAGCACTTGCCTAACACGTGTGAGGCACTGGGTTCGATCCTCAGCACCACATTAAATTAATTAATTAATTAAAGTTATCATGTCCATCTACAATTAAAAATATATTTTTTTCCCATAGCAATCAAATTTATTTTTTTTATTGGTTGTTTAAAACATTACAAAGCTCATGACATATCATCTTCCATACATTTGATTCAAGTGGGTTATGAACTCCCATTTTTTACCCCAAATACAAGTTGCAGAATCACATCGGTTACACATCCACATTTTTACATAATACCATATTAGTGACTGTTGTATTCTGCTACCTTTCCTATCCCCTACTATCCCCCCTCCCCTTCCCTCTCATCTTCCCTCTCTACCCCATCTGCTGTTGTTTAATTCTCTCCCTTGTTTTTTTTTCCCCCTTTCCCCTCACAAACTCTTATATGTAACTTTGTGTAACAATGAGGGTCTCCTTCCATTTCCATAGTTTCCCTTCTCTCTCCCTTTCTCTCCCCCCACTCGTCTCTGTTTAATGTTAATCTTTTCCT
>NW_026000142.1:25398924-25453306 GCF_001458135.2 Marmota marmota marmota | reverse complement strand
TTTCTTTCTTTGAAGTGTCTTTGTCTGGTTTCGGGATCAGGGTGATGTTGGCCTCATAGAATGAATTTGGAAGAGCTCCTTCTTAAAAATATATTTTTAAAAAAATGCCAAATGTTCTCTCTGTTATGTGGATGCTAACACACAGTAAGTGGGGGGAGGGTAAGAATAGAAGTTCAGGGGATTAGACAAAGGGGAATGAAGGGAAGGGAGGGAATGGGAATAGGAAAGACCATGGAATGAATGAGACATAACTTTCCTGTGTTCACATATGAATACACAACCAGTGAAACTCCTCATCATGTACAACCACAAGAATAGGATCCCAATTAGAAACAGTTATACTCCAAGTATGCATAATATGTCAAAATACACTCCACTGTCATGTATATCTAAAAAGAATAACTAAATTGTAAAAAAGAAGGAGGAGAAGGACAAGGAGAGGGGGAGGAAAAGAAAGAGGAAGAGAAAGGAGTAAAGGTTAGGGTCCTTCAATGATTCACATTCTAAAGAGTGTGTAGTGAGCTTTGTCTCTTTAAAAAAGCCAATTTCCTGTGAGACTAAGTGATTGAACTTCATTTCAATAGCCCAGGTCTCACGCTGTGTTTCAGAGTGATTTTGTCTGAAGGGTCTTTCTCAAAGGTGGAAAACAAAGCTATTGACAACTCTAGTGAGTCATGATATCCCTAACTACAGATATCTAGAAGTATTTATTCTTGGTCCAAGTAGATATTTGATGCAGGAAATGCTAACTTTCTAATGGTATTAACATGTTCAGGTATTAACATAGCCCCTGAAATTTCATTCTAGCCTAAATCTGAAGGTTTTCCATCTGTAGCACGGTTTCTCAACCTCAAAACTGAGGACATTTTGGAGCATCTAATTCTTTCAGGGGAGGGGGCTTTCCTATGCACTGTAAGATGTTTTCCAACATCCCAGATCTCCTACCCACTAAGTCAGTAGCAAGGCTCAGTTGTAACAATTCAAATGTATCTGGTAATTGCCTAGCCTTCCTGAGAGATAAAACCCCTATTTGAAAACCACTATGGCTCAAAGGAAGGAATTTCTTTTTCTAATTCACAAAAAGGTGCCCATGCACTGATATCAGCCATATCAGCTTAGAGGAACCATAGGCAGATCAGTGGTTCAAAATAACTATTATCTTCAGCAAAGGGTTAACACAAAGAGAAGGGGCATGGGTTGAAGGGTCAGAAGCAAAAAATTTAAAGGCAGTCATCAGAAAAAAAAATGGGTTTACACCCATAGATTGCTTCATTTTCAATGTTCATTCTACCAACAAGTGTTTGTTGAGCATCTACCATGTGATGGGCTTGGGCTACACTCTATAGAAAATGCAAAAACCAAAGTTACATGGAGTTCCAGGCCTCCAGAACCATGTAGTCTACATGAAGCAGTTATCATAGACATGTCTAGCAGTATAATGTCAGTCCATAGCAATAAGTGATACACAGAAATAGTGGTGCATGATAATATACTCTACCAGACATGGGAAGGCCCTACAGCACAGTATGGAGATTGTAATCAATGACTCCCAAGATTGATAAATAATTTCAGATAAAGAAAAAATGAGTTCATCCCAAAACTTTTTTAATGTTTAATTATAAAATGTTTAATTTTATAAGTTCCTTTTTTTTTTCCTGATTGAAGAGTTTGGAAGGCCCAGGATCTAGGCCCAGTCCTGTCCTCGTCAGTTGTGTGATCCATAATTGCCACTTAACTGCCATAGGCCTCAGTTTCTCCATCTCTATAATGAGAGACCTAGACCAGGTGCTCTCTTAAGACCTTTCCACCTGCAACATTCTGTGACTGAGTCCTTTTGATTAATTGCCTCCAGATGATTGCATTTAATGTGTCAAGCAATTTAGCATCTCTCCATTCTGAGCTTCATTTTTCATCCCATAACATTTAATCCCAGAATGTTTTATATTAAAAAAAAAAAGCGTTTCCAAGTTTGTAATAGCTTTAGCTTGAAATAGATATTATGCCATAAAGATCACTATAGATTTGTAAAGTAGAACTCAGAAACATTACAGAGCCCATAAGTGCTTTAAAATTAATTTGATCTTGACTGTGTCTGCAAGGGAATGGGCTTGACATAAGCCTTTTAATTTTTCACTCCATTTCAAAGAGTGCACAAGTACAAACTGTAAATCAACCTCCACATTTGCTGATGTGGCCACTAAGCTGAAGGAAAAAAAACAAAAAACAAAAACAGGGAGACAGAGAAAGAGCGTGCATCAATAAACTATTCACACAAGATCTAGGAGTGCGGAAAGCACCGGGCCCTAGCCTGTGACTTGCTTCCTTTGAAATATTCAGGCTCATGTGACTCAGGTGGCATCTAGATTATCCATTTGAAGTAGGCATATAAAAGTGAATAAATGAGTCACACAGAGAGAAAGGGAGATGAAGAGAGGGAGAGAAAGAAGTAACCACAGAAGGAACTGGTGCTGAGGTCAGAGGATGCAAATGATCACTCCACTTCAGGATGGCCCAGCAAGACAATATGAGCAGATGGACTAAAGCGTGTTTGGACAGCAAACATAGTCTACAATAGATTCGGACAGAATGTGCCACAGACATTATCTACTCTTGAAAAAACAAAAAAAAGCATTGTGAAAGATCATGGACTTAGGGTCAGACTGATCTGAGATCAAAGCTTAGCTTTATTACTTTCTAGTTCTTTGACCTTGGACAAGTTATTTAACCTATTGGAGGCCCCATTTCTTGATCTGTAAAGTGAGTATAATAAGTCCTACCATTCAGAATTATCATATTAAATGAAACAATGTGTGTATTTCATAATTGAGTCACCTGTGTATAACCGAAAAAAAAATCCAAATAACAAAACCTTGATTTTCAGTCATATAGTATAAGATCTAATGGTGACAGTTCAGGGCTAGCAAGGAAGATCAACAACATCAGAATGTCTGAGTTTTCTTCTTTATTTTGCTATATTATCTTTAATGTGTGGCTCCCCCTTTCAAGATTATTTTATAATCATAAAATAGTTGCAACAGATCCAACTATCACATTTGCATTTCAAACAGAAAGAAAGACAAAGAGGGAAAAACCAAAAGAAGTCTTCTTCTAGTTGAGCAAGCACCCTTTAAAGTATTTTTCTAAATGTCCCACCCAACAACACTTATTTATAACCCATTGGACACCTATCCTCAAGGAAAGCTAAAAAGTTAGGATTCTAGCTGGATGTGTTGCTACCCCCAACACTACAGAAGATTAAGACAAAAGGGGAATGAATATGGCATAATTCATTAGCAGTCTCTTCAATAATGTAAACACCTAGAAAATAGAAGGTACTTAATGAATAACTGTTGTGATTTAATTTATTCTTAAAGTGTTTTGGAAATATCTGGCCCATCTCATGCAAAGATGAGAGGCCTCCACTTTTGGAGACCTCACAAAGGAGGTTAGACCCCCTTCCTGTCAACAGTCCTTTGCAGATGTGAAAGCAGCTGCCCTGTGCTAATCAAACCATCTCAGCCCCACAGATTGGCCACAGGTCCTCTATTATCACAAGTCCTGGACATTCTTCTCTGGGCTAGATTCTTCCTCAGCTGTGGTTCCCAAAATGATTGTAATGGTCCAGATATGAGGACCTAGAAGAAACAGAGAAGACCCATCAGTTCCCTAGTTTTGGGCTGTGTACTTGCAGTTCACTCCAGTCAAAACTGATTCATAAAATCAATCCTGGGGAACTCTTACAGCAAAGGCTCCAAGACAGGCCCACGGCTCCCTCTACAGTCTATAAGACCTAGTTGATCTTCTTGGACTCCAGTGCCCTCAGGAAAGAGACGCAGGTCTCCTGAGCCTCTGTCCCTACCACCCTCAAACTCCCCCAGACCAGGAAGAGAGTACCATCGGCTCACTGAATTAGCAGTTGGAAAGCCAATGGGACAGGCTCACAGGACGGGAAAGGGAGTGCCCTGCTCCAGCAAGCAGAGAACTCAGAAATTCCAGTCTAGCCCTGCCCTCTGCCCTTATCTGAAATCAAGAGATGAAGATGTCCAAAAGTCTTCCAGCAAAGGAGCAGGAAACACTTTTCAAGGGTACAGGACTTGTACCCAGGAAACACTGTCCTGACAGCCCTTCCCAGAAGGGAGGCAACCAGGGTTTCTCAATAGACAGCTGGCATTTCTCTTCTCTAATCAGAGGGATGTTGGGTGAAGACTCCCCCTCCCCAGTCCAGAGCAGCTGAAGAAGTCAGCTAGACAAATGACATAAGTGGAAAGGTAAGAGGAAAGAAGGAGTTCCCAAAACACACCCACACTTACGGTGTTCAGACTCCCGAAGCCCACACATACAAGGTTCACACTGAGGTTTGGCTCAGTCCTCGTCCCAGGACTGGACCCAGACCTTACTCTCAAGGCAGATAGCACATCACTATCAAGAACCTCTCAAGGATGGATAAAGAAACTATGGCATATATACACAATGGAATATTACTCAGCATTAAAAGAGAACAAAATTATGGCATTTGCAGGTAAATGGATGGAGTTGGAGCTTAGTAAAGTAAGCCAATCCCAAAATCCAAAGGCCAAATGTTTTCTCTGATTAATAGATTCTGATCCATAAGGGAAGGGAGGTGGGGGATGGAGAATTAGGAAAAGAGGGAGAGTGGGGAGGGAAGGGGGAATAGGGGCAGGAAAGATGGTGGAATGAGACAGACTTATATGATTATATGATTGCACAAATGGTGTGACTCTATATCATGTACAACCAGAGAATTGAAATGTTGTCCTGTATTTGTGTACAATGAATTGAAATGCATTCTGATGTCATGTATGACTAAGTAGAACAAATTTTAAAAATGGAAAAAAATTTTTA
This sequence comes from Marmota marmota marmota, assembly GCF_001458135.2. Lineage (NCBI taxonomy): Eukaryota > Metazoa > Chordata > Mammalia > Rodentia > Sciuridae > Marmota > Marmota marmota. The sequence goes on along the minus strand of NW_026000142.1, from coordinate 25,448,443 downwards.
CAAAGACCCTCTCAAAGGGGACTGGAATTTTAGCTCAGTGGTAGAACACTTGTCTGGCATGTATGAAGCCCTGGGTTCAATCCTCAGCACTGCATATAAATAAATAAATAAAATAAAAGATCTATTTACAACTAAAAAATATTTTTAAAAAAAGAATCTCTCAAGGGGTGCCATTCTCACCAATGGTCCACAGCCTGGCTTGCCCACCTTCCAGGCAGAAATGGGGAAATAGAAAAATAGACTAGAGAAAAAGTAGAAGGAGCCACTTCTGCAGGGGAGAGTGTTAGAGGTCCCAGTGCTTTTTAAGTCATAGATTACAGGGCTTCCTGTGGAATATATAAAAGGAAAAGTAGTTTTCCTTTGGATAGTTAGGGTCTTCATCCTAGTTCACATGGGACAGTCCCAGTTTACATCTGATGATCTGCTGTGATCATTAATAGCAACTGGGGAGGGTGAGGCAGGAAGATTACAAGTTCAAGACTAGCCTTAGCAGTTTAGCAAGACCCTGCATCAAAATAAAAAATAAAAAAGGGATAGAGATATAACCCAGTTATAGAATACCCATGGGTTCAATACCTAGTAGCAAAAATATATATATATTATTAACAGCACCCACTTTCACTCTCAAAATTGACTTGACTGAACAATAAATGACATGGCAATTCTATCGTGGAAAAGGACTACAAAAAATGAAAATGTTTTTGAACTCTTTTCTTCTATAACTTGTAATATAAAATTAAAATATATTCTTATCCAAGCTGTCTTAATCAAAGTAGTATATCATCAAGCTATACTTTTATTTTTAATAAAAAATATATATTATCCATGCATAATGTGATACTGAAGTTAACCAGAGATGCTTTTGATGAAAATGCAGCCTTTGCAGTTCTTCATCCCCCTGATTGCTGGAAAATTCAATTCAGGCAGTTCCAGTTTTTGTATAGAGAGCTTTGGAAAGAAAGCAGTTAGGATCTCAAAACTTCCCTGTGCCTGAAAGTATTTTTTTCCTTAAGAAAAACTGAGCTTTTTTTCTTTTTTTAATTTTTTTATTTGTTTTAATTAGTTATACATGACAGGAGAGACTTTCAAAGAAGAATTAACACCAATATTCCTCAAAGTATCCCATGAAATAGAAAAGGAGGGAACCCTTCCAAAGTCATTCTATGAGGCTAATATCACCCTGATACCAAAACCAGACAAAGATACACCAAGGAAAGAAAACTTCAGACCAATATCCCTGATGAACATAGACGCAAAACTTCTCAATAAAATTCTGGCAAATTGCATACAAAAACATATTTAAAAGATAGTGCCCCATGATCAAGTGGGATTTATCCCAGGGATATGAGGTTGATTCAACATACAAAAATCAGTAAACATAATTCATCATATTAATAGACTTAAAAACAAGAATCATATGATCATCTCAATAGATGCGGAAAAAGCATTTGACAAAATACAGCACACCTTTATGTTCAAAACACTAGAAAAACGAGGGATAGTAGGAACATACCTCAACATTATAAAAGCTATATGTGCTAAACCTAAGACCAGCATCATTCTAAATGGAGAAAAATTGAAAGCATTTCCACTAAAAACTGGAACAAGACAAGGATGTTCTCTTTCACCACTTCTATTGAACATCATCCTTGAAACTCTAGCCAGAGCAATTAGACAAAAGAAAGAAAGTAAAGGGGTACAAATAAGTAAAAAAGAACTCAAAATATCACTATTTGCTTATGACATGATTCTATATTTAGAGGATCCAAAAAATTCCACCGGAAAACTTCTAGAACTAGCAAATGAATTCAGCAAAGCAGGATATAAAATGAACACCCATAAATCAAATGCATTCCTATACATCAGTGATGAATCCACTGAAAGAGAAATTAGGAAAACTACCCCATTCACAATAGCCTCAAAAAAAAAAAAACCTGAGAATCAATCTAACAAAGAGATGAAAGTCCTCTACAATGAAAACTACAGAACACTAAAGAAAGAAACTGAAGAAAACCTCAGAAGATGGAAAGATCTCCTATGCTCCTGGATAGTCAGAATGAATATTATCAAAATGGCCATACTACCAAAAGTATTATACAGATTTAATGCAATTCCTATTAAAATCCCAAAGACATTCTTCATAGAAATAGAAAAGGCAATCATGAAATTTATTTGGAAAAAGCAAGAGACCCAGAATAGCTAAAGCAATCCTTAGCAAGAAAAGAGAAGCAGGAGGCATCACAATACCAGACCTTAAACTATACTACAGAGCTAGAGTAGCGAAAATGACATGGTATTGGCACCAAAATAGACTTGTAAACCAATGATACAGTATAGAGGACACAGAACTTGTTTTATTGAAGAAAAAACAAAAGATTTTAATAGACCAAGCAATGAACAACATTTAGAACCTACTATAAGCCAACTTGGGCATAGACACATCCTGTGTCAGGAGAGAAAATAGGTAATTCATGTCCATGGGGGGTCTGCATCCCCCACTCCTTACACCCTTGATAACCCCTTCCTTACTTACAGTCCCCACACCTACCTTCATTATACCAAATCACTGGGCACCCAATAAATTTCCAAATTCTCTGAAAGCCTCCTTGCAGCAGACTCAGGGAAGATTTTCCTTCTTCCCAAATGGATTGTGAAGTCTAATTAGAGTAATGTCTCATAGAATACCTTAAATACATCAGAAAAAGATGCTTCAGAATACTGTGTGATACAATAACTAAGCTGTGGAACCAACCTAAATGCCCTTCAACAGATGAATGGATAAAGAAAATGTGGTATGTATACACAATGGAATATTACTTGGCCATAAAGAAAAATGAAATTATGGCATTAGCCAGTAAATAGATGGAACTGGATAAATAGATAGACCAAAAACCAAAGGCCAAATGTTCTCTCTGATATGTGGATGCTAACACAATAGAGGACGGGAGTGGGAAGAATAGAAGTACTTTGGATTAGACAAAGGAATGAAGGGAAGGGAAAGGGCTGGGAATCGGAAAGACAGTAGAATGAATTGAACATAATTTCCCTATGTTCATATATGAACACGCCACCAGTGTAACTCCACATCGTGTACCACCACAGGATGGGAAATTATAATTCATATATGTATAATATGCTAAAATACATTCTCCTGTCATGTATAACTAAAAAGAACAAATAAAAACTTTTTTTAAAAAGGGAATAATGCGTGACACAGGTGGGATTCTAGTTAGACTCTGGAATGGTAGGTCTGAATTTGAATTCCCATCAGACCTGCATCGCTACTTCTGAGTCAGGTGACCTTGGTTAATTGCTGACACCTTTTGGACTCATGTTTTCATCTGTCAAAGGAGGATTAATGATACCTGCCTCCTAGAATGTCAGGAAAATACCTGGCAAACAGTAGTCACTCTGCACTCCCCCTCCCTGATGAACCTTTCCGTTTTATGGAGACTAATGATATAAGCATCATGTAAATTTTTCTGGCCCCCTTGCTCCTATTTCCCTGTCTTTTGCCATTTCAATGTGTGTTAGTAAAAGCCAAGCTGGAACAGTGAGAAAACTTTGAAATAGAATAAAATTCACCGAAATCAACATTGCTCTTTGTTATTTTCTGCACTGGTATAAGGGCTTGATGCAGAAGATAGACGTTAATATTTGGAATACTTGGGGATTTAGATGGGCTAGATAACTGTCATTGGCTCTTCATTGGTTGTATTGTCCATCATTCTCTATCAGACTATATTAATACCCATAGCATTACACCCTCCATTGAACATAAAGAAAGCAGGTGATGAAAGACCAAATTTTGCTCACAGATACACACTCAGTGACTTTAATTTACAGATCGTGAGTGCATACATCAGAGGAGAGAGTTTGCTTCATAACCAACGTTCATTCTGTCCCAATGTGTCACAGTGTAACACTCCTATAAAGCCTATTTAACCTAGCCAATTGAGTCCTAAAGCATTTCTTTTATTCTGCTATTTCTCATTCAGAGTACTCTTTCATCTACCTCACAAAGCTCTTTCCCTGCCATGGCTCACCGTCTTGTCTAGGATCATTCTGTTCAGTATTTCAACTTGATGAAAAGGTCAAACCAGTTAGTTAGAATAACTCAATCAAAAGGGCTTTTCCTTTTTCTGGATTCCATCAGAGACCAGGCTCAAGCCCCTTCTAAATCACCACCACTTTTTTCTCTTCTGTGTCTGCTGGCTACTCACTGGATATCACCAGTGCCTTTGCCTCCTAACAATTTTCTCTAGCACCATTTACTTGATAAAATCATCTGTTTGAGCCTATTAGATGTCACTGAAGCCTAACTGAGCAGAAGAGATCAAGATAGCAAGTCCAGCTGCCAGATAAGGCGTGGCAGTTGCTACTGTCAAGTGGAGACAAATACTTGCACAAATGGGAGGTGGGCAGAAGGAAGGCTTAGGAGCAAAAGTCAGTGACAGGCTTCCACCATTCCATAGACCTGTCAGTCAAGTCACGTGCACAAGCCATTCAGTGTGGTCAGCTCAGGCCTTACAGGGAGAAAGGACAGCTCTGACGTCATCATGATGGTTTGGATGGAACATACCCACAGAATTCCTGTGCTAGAATTCATAATGTTGAGAAGTTTGTTCATCTCCATTAATGTTATCAAGTCATTGAGGGCCATTTTAGCCTCAGAGAGATAGAGATAGACACCTTTTATTTTGATTAAATGGGAGATTCTTTTTTTAATATTTATTTTCTAGTTTTCAGCAGACACAACACCTTTTTTTGTATGTGGTGCTGAGGATCGAAGCCGGGCCGCACGCATGCCAGGCAAGCACGCTACAGCTTAAGCCACATCCCCAGCCCCAAATGGGAGATTCTTGTAGCCTGAAAAATTATAGTTTCACATTCTTCTGCATTTTTATTTTACCATTCTTCCTACTTTGCATTCTCTTTACTAGCTTAGGTTCCATGCGGATTTCCTATTGTGGGTAACAGTGAGGACTCTGGAGTCAGATGCTCTGGATTCAAATCCTGACCTTTCAGCTCATCAGCTGTGTGGCCTTGGGTGAGACATTTAAACACTTAGACCTCGGTTTACTGATCCTCACTAATGAGAATAAGACTAGTCCCTGCTCAATTGGCTTGTTGAGATTCAGTGAATTAATCCTCAAAAAGACTTTATGATCAGTCACAGAGTAATTAAACAATACTCATTAAGTATTGTTTAATTAATATTTCCTGTGTGTTCTGCTAGTAAAAGTGACTATCAGGGGGCTGAAGTTATGGCTCAGCGATAGAGCACTCACCTAGCACGTTCAACGACCTGGATTCAATTCTCAGCACCACATTAAAAATAAATAAAATAAAGGTATTGTATTCAACTGCAACTAAAAAATAAATATTTAATTTTTAAAAAGTGACTATTAGGTTTGCTCTCCATAGTGCCCCACACTTTGCTCTAGGCCAGCAACATTCAGAGCCTAGGAAATCAGTGAACAACCAGCAAAGGTAAACATTGATGAGCTATGATCCTGCCCTGACAGTCACTCACTCATTCATTTAAGTCAATACTTATTGAGCACCTACAATGTTTTAAGCCAATTTTAAGAAATAGGAATAAATTAGTGAACCAAGTAGATGAAATTCTTTTTCTGAAACTTGCTTTCTAACAAGGAGAGGCAGACAAGAAATAATTCTTTTTATTTTTTATTCTAATTTGTTACATATGACAGCAGAATGCATTACAATTCATATCACACATAGAGAGCACAATCTTTCATATCTCTGGTTGTACACAAAGTATAGTCACACCATTAAGAAATAAATTTCAATAAAATAAAACATCGGAGAGTGAACCATGCTCTGCAGAGAATTTAAACCAGGTAATATGCTAGACAGTGACCAAGTAACTGCCCAAGGTTATGTTCAGGGAAAGCCTCTGAGGACCTGAAATTCAGCTGAAATGTGGAGAAACTGGCCTGGCAACAGAGAGGGGGAATTCCAAGCACAGGGAAGAGCAAGTACAAAGATCCTAGACAGGGATGAGGACCAGGAAGAAGGCGAGTTTGAGTGGGGCTAGAAGTGAGGGGGAGGGAGAGCGGTAGGAAGTACAGCTGGAGACAGACAAGGGCCAGATGCTGTAGGCTGTGTCCCCTGGGAAAGGAGTCTGGATTTTACCCCTGCTGGGAGCCATTAGAAGTCGTGGACAGAGAGTGATCATCTGATCTAAGTTTATAGAGGCACTCCCCCGCTGTCTTGCCCCTGTCTGTGCTGGCGCTAAGCAGGCAAGCCTCATATGCTGAGGTATTTACTGTCATTAGAAGCAGGCAGTCCCACACAGCCACACACAAAGAAGTGATCAAAAATCCAAGAATTAGCACTCACATGCTAATGTGAAACCTATCGTTCTTCCACTATCCATGCTTTTTTATAAATTTTTTTTTAGTTGTAGATGAACACAATACCTTTATTTTGTTTATTTTTATGTGGTGCTGAGAATTGAACCCAGTGCTTCACATGTGTGAGGCAAGCACTCTACCTCAGAGCCACAACCCCAGTCTCTATTCATGCTTTTTTAAAATATATATATGATTTACTTGTAGGTGGACACAATACCTTCATTTCATTTTTATGTAGTACTGAGGATCAAACCCAGTGTCTGACACGTGCTAGGTGAGCACTCTACCCCTGAGCCACAATCCCAGCCCCTATTCATGCTTTTAAGAGCTGACAGGGTATAAGCAGTGATAGAAGCAAGAGTTGATCATCTACCCAGAGAATTAGAGACCAAGCACAACAGTATCAAGACTGATGAACAGGAAGGGGGTGTCCACATTCGGAAATCAGTCTTTCACGAGTTCACTGTGTTCCTAGTTCATCCTGCTATTACAAGATGAGTTAGTGGATTTACCCTGCTGAGTGTAATGAGACAGGCTAATCTTTGGAATGTACAACAAACTGAATTCTGGCTCTGATAGTTGGTTAGTCAGCATAGAGTCCCTGTCAGGAGCCATGTCTTCTGGGATGTCAATTTACCTTTAACAACAAACAAAAATTGCACCCGGTCTGGTATTTGGGTTCTGAAAATGTGTTTAGAGATAGTTCCATAGCCCAGTGATAATCAACATCTTTTCTAACATTTCATAGGGATGAAGATTTCTGTTCAATTAAGAAACATTCAGCGTGTACACCATGGACACTAAGTTGGTAATCAGAAACCCCAAGCTCTGGCCCCAGCTCTGCCACCAACAGGTTGTGTTTAAAGTTTGGCAAAGCACCTCAGCTCTGAAGCTTGTTCTGCTCATCTCTAAAGGAAAGAACTTGGATGACTTTTTCTTGGATCTTTATCAGCTCTCATATTTGATTATCCAAATACCCTGATTTCCTCATGGCCCACATTCATGGATAGCAGAGCTAAAGGCAGAGACATCTGATCTACCCCAGAGCTGATTGGACCACACAGGGATCACACCTATGCTTTTGATTTCTGTAGTACTGTTTCATTATCAATTGAACCAGCCCTCTCTGCAATGAGGAGTTGTACAGCTTAAGGGGATTTCTCTTCCTCACTAAACTATATGTTCCTTTTTATTCCCCGGTGCTGGGGATTGAACCCAGAGCCTTGCTCATGCTAGGCAAACACTGTATCACTGAGCTACATCCCCAGTCCCTAATATACCCTTCAAGAATGCTACAGTCACTAAATTTTACTATGTACCTTTTATCATTCAATACTCATAATCCCATGAAGTAAGTACTAACATTATCCCCAATTTAATGCAGGAAATCAAATCGTGGAGATAGTAAGTAATTTGGCTAAGGACACACAGAAAGTACCAAATTTAAATTCAGGCTGACTCGGAAGCCCTTACAAGAATTTAACTACCATACTCTGTAATGGGTATCACAGTATTTAACAGACATTATTTAATACTAAATAAGTGGTTCTTAAATGAATGAACATTTAATGCTAACTTGCCATCAATATTTACCCACGTTGCTTTGGGGAAGTAATACACCTTTGCTAACCAAAAATCTTATCCACTCTGCTTGGATGTGATCAGAATAGCTTCTATCTCCAGCCTCAATAATCCGAGCTTAACCTATTTTAGGACTTAAGTATTTAACCTACATAAATAGTCCTTGTCATTCTGCAATTAGTCATCTTTATAGTTCTCAACTGAAGGATGGGAGTGGGGAAGACACATGGGAATCACCAGAGGAGCTGTTTACAAGCTACAGACGTTCCCCATGCAACACCTGTTTTCCTAATGGACTCCAGTCCTGTCTGGGTAGGGGAGGATTAATAGTTGGCACAAGTTCTCAGATGTTTCCACAATACACGTCTCCCTTAAGAGGAATCACTGCTTTAGTATAAATCAATTATTTTTATTTATACAAAGCCTGATCTCTTAGAATCTAAATTAAGTGGCGAGGCTCCATGTGACCAACTTGAACATAAAGACACCCAGAATTCCAACTGCCCTGTTTATTAAATAATTGTCCTCTGTGTTTTCCAGATGGGTTATGTCTGAACCTCACTGAGGTATTTAGTGTTTCTTTGTATCTTTTTCGGACTCCAACTTGCAGGAAAGAGTATACAGTCTGCATTCGAATTTTATTAAGGTCCAATAAGTATTACAGGACAGCACTATCCTGCAGAACAGCGGGGAAAAGGTTCTTTATTTGCTCTGTCTGCTATTGGGGGTCTAGACACAAGTAGATCTTAAGCAAATGATATTTCTAGTGAGACTGAGTTGTATTTCATTTTAATTAATTTAAATTTTAAATAAATTTTAATAGTCACACGTGGCTACTGCCTGCCATATCAGGAAGTGCAGGTACACAGAACCATTTCTTCATGTTCTTTAACCAATGCCGCAGTCTGGCTGGGCACAAATGCCGCAGTCTGGCTGGGCACACAATCACGAGCCACCACACAGCTTGTAGATTCAAACAGCAACTCTTTATTCCCGAACTCACACCAGCCATCTACAATCACGTTCTGGGGAAATCCACGTTCTCTGCCCAAATCCACTCCCACTGGGCTTCTGTCTCCCAAAAAAAAATACTGTCTGAATCCCGTGAGAACTCAAGGGGAACTCAGGCAGCAGGATACGCCCTATTCCCAGCAGGAATAATCTTAAACCTGGAACGCCCTAAACCCGATTATCCTAAACCGGGAACACCCTAATCCCGGATCCGCCCTGGTCCTTGAGCAAGGTCACCTAACTGCAATGTCACTGCAAAATGTCCTATTTCCACGAGTCCTTCCACTAAGCAACATGGGGTACGCTGGCAAGGAAATTGTCATACCTACTTGGCTAATGGCTCCCAGCAAACCAAAATAATATAGCGCTAGGATCCATTCCATTTTTAAAAAATCACTTTCCATGAGGTTCAAAAACAAAAAGAGCAACAATTCTGTAAAGGCCCAAAAGAAATTCTAGCACACTTAATATTGCCACCAGGGAGTGAATTCTTAAAGCAAAAGAAGACTCTGACCCAGGAGAACATGAAAGCAGGTAGGCAGGGAAGAGACACTCCCAAGGGAGCTCCTCGGCAAATTCCTCCCTGTTGCCTGTGAGACACACAACAGAGCAAGACTGACAAGGACAGAGAAATTCCCCCTCAGAGGAAAATCTAAATGTGTTTTTTAGCCACCTGTCACCCCAGAGGGAGGACGATGGCAGTGTTAAATTGGTGAGATGGTAAAACAGGGAACTTAACTAACCTACAAGGCCAGGTGAGCTGTTTAAAGTGCATTTCAGCTGACAGAACATTCCCGAATTCCAGAGGGTGGCTGACTCTGCCTATATGACAGGAAAGAAAACTGAATCTTTTTCATTTTATGAAACTAACACTTTCATTAAAAATACCATTTCACCAAAGGAGGATTATGCCAGATTTTCATGTAAAGGAAATGTACTAGAAAGTACAAAGTGACCCAGGATTCCAGGATGGAGGGGCATGGGGTAACAGAAGTGCAGGAAACAGGCTTCTTTGCAGAAACATGTACTTTTAAAAAAATCCATTCCATACAAAAGAGGTAGCAAGTAAAGGGGTGAGGGTGGATAGGGACATAAACTAAGGAAGAAATTGATCAATGGACCCAGAGAAGAGTGCAGGGTTGAATTCTGAGCTAGGACAATGTTTCTCAAATTCGATTTCGAGGACATACTCTTGGGGAATTTGAAGGTTCCATAAGAATATTTTGTGTTTTCACTTTACCCCATTATAAAAATAAAATTTTGTCTTTTTTCTTCAGTGAGAATTCTCAATTTGAAAATCATGTTCAAAGAATAAAACTTTTAACTTTCTGAAGTAAATCTTCTCAAACATAGGTCAAAAAAAATGTCTTAGAGTACTCTAAAGGTTTCCATAGTTTATTCAAAATGGAAAATTAGCAACCTAGATGGAGGTAGGCCACACAGTGCCATTTGACTTTTATTCTAGTAGAGGAGTCAAAGCGGTCCCCTAACTTTGCCCTCAGCCCACTTAGGAAGAGATTAAAGCTCTCTAAACTCAAAGGGCAGGTTGCACATATTATTCATATCACACAGATTGAGCATGCTTAATTTGCAGACCTAAAACCCAAAGTGTTCCAAAATCTGACACTTTTTAAGTGCTAACATGTTGCCACACATTGAAAATTCCATGCCTGACCTCATGTGGAGTTACAATCAATACTGACAAACTAAAAATACTGTATAAAATTATCTCCGGGTTATATGAAACATAAATGTATTTCATGTTTAGACTTGGATTCCACCCCCAAGATAGCTCATTTATAAAATTAATGCAAACATATGTAATATAACCAACAAAAGTCTGAAATCCAAAACCCTTTTGGTCCCAAGCATTCATGATAAGGGATATTTAACCTGTGTTGCCTAATGCATATCACTGCTTTAAAAAATGTTGTTCTTCTCTAGAATATGGGAAGCAACTATTAACTCAAGTTTCATGTTCTCTCTGACTAATTTAAGAATGAAGCGAGGAGAGTATTTTACACCATCTCAAAACAGTGATAGTGACAGGCTATGTCACTTGTCCTCTCTATAGAGTTTTTGTATCCTAATCTATAAAATGAGGAAAGTTGACTGGACAATTAGTTACCAAGGTCATGTCATCCAACTCTAGGTCTCTCTGATTCTAACAGTGAATCAGAGTACCATCTTGTATTTCTTCCCTGAAGACCTCTAACTGAAAATCATTTTCACTGGGACTTTATTTCCTGTCTGTTCTTTTCATTGCTACCCTCCACCACTGAGCACTGTATGAATTTTTTGAAGGAAAAAATCTGTCAACACTCAGCATCCCGCCTATTATCCTCTACCACCTAGGAAGTGGGAAATTAAACTACAGAACTCAAACTTCCAGGCCTTAGTGCAAACCACCCAGATATAAAAGAAATACTTATTCAGAGGGACGTTTGGTGGTTTTTCTAAAGTTTCAAATAAATGAGACAGCTGTTCACTCAAGTTGGAGCAAATCAATAAAAATGTAACAACCGTCTCTTTTTTGATGTTTTAAATACTATAAATAATGTTCCTTAATGAATGAAACTTCAATCTGTTGATTGAGCCACTACAGAAAGAGTGATTCTTACATTTAGTGAGTCCTCAGAATAAAGTTCTCTAATTCAAGAAGTGATGGTAGAAGGCCTGTCTGTGGGCTCATAGCAAAGAAGAAATATGCTGTTTGTATATGTACATAGAACCAGCAAGACTCATCTAACTTTGGTAAAAGTAATCCCATTCCATTTCCCTAAGAAATCCTCTCATTGCCTCAGCCTTGATTGGAATATGATACCTGTGGTCTGAGGACCACTCTCAGGTATCAGGAGTGCACTAGAAGAGGTTTGTCTTGAGATCTGACTACATAGCTGAGACAGAAGCTTCCTTAGTGACCTGAAGTCCACATTCTGCATAAAGCCTATCTTCTATTCAACTCTTTCTCTCCATTCTAGGGACATGAATGAAGACAATGCATCCTTGTTTGGGCCCATTCTTCTAAATGTGCAACAGAGAATTTTAAAAGAAAGAGTGGAAAATGGAATGAGACCAAACAATGATGCTGATTCATTGAAGTCTAATATGTGTTGCATGCTGTGTATGTGTGTGTGTGTGTGTGTGTGTGTGTGTGTGTTGGGGTACTTCATATTGCCATCCCTAAGCTATCATTAGTCTCCTTTCCCACATGTGTCTTTCTCTGTGTAGATCTTTCATTTTATCTCTTCTTTGCCTCTTCCGTGAAACTCACTGCCTGTTGGCCCTCTCTCTACCTCTCTTCTCTCAACTGCCTCTTTTTACTAGCTATAATATAGAACTGGAAGGAACTTCAACATAATTTTTGCAATAATTAACTCAAGTTTCATGTTCCCTCTAATTCAAGAAGGAAGTGAGGAGGGTATTTTATACCATCTCAAAAGAATTACACTTTGTTAATGAGATCCTCATCCCTCCACCCCCATGATATCATTAGATCACAAGGAAAAGAGTTTCACCATCCCTGAGAAAGCAAGAGGAAAGTTAAAGACTGCAGGCAAGGCTTCGTCCATCATTCTGCATATCTGAAAGGGAGCCACTCCCTGTCCTGCCCTTCCCAACCTCATCCTCCCTTTCTCTCCTCCTCCCTTCCCTCACTATGAACATTCCATCTCTCCTGGAGTGCACTCTTACAAAGAATTGGAATTATTTCCTTAGCTGTTTCCAACTAACAATAACCATTAGTCTGCTCTGATCAAACTACACAAACACATACGTGTGCACACACACACCACACACTCACTTCACTCCTTAAAAAGTCAGTCAATTTAATGAGTTGAGAATAGGACACCAAAATACTCTCAAGGCATCCAAGCACCTGTGATGGCAGAACCTATTCTTTCAGTCCTTTCCTCTATGGGCTACCCATTGAAACCTAGGGATGTAACTGACCTAGCTATAGAGAGGATTAGCACCCAGAGCAGGACTTGGAAGTGACTGTCTTTGAACTCTTAACTCAAAGTCATCCTGTGCAGGATAATGGCGCCACAGCCATTTTCACTACACCCAGGGTACTAGCCGTCCATATGTGGTCCTGCAGGCTGATGAGCTCATTGACTCCCCAGGAGATGTGGCACTTCCTGTCCCATCAATGAAAAAAGCATAGCTGCCTCTATCTCTTATCAAAATAATGACCTTCTTCATTTGATGTGGAACCAAATGCAAGATGATAATGCAAGATAATAACTCCAAACCAAGATAATGACTTATTTGAAATGATTCCCTTTGAAATCATCTTGTATTTCCCATCCTAGCTATAATTTGGCTAATTGCTTAATAATTTTGTTTAAATGTCACCATTTCTGCAAACATCAATTCATTAGACCTACTTTTTCTGGTTGAAATCCCTTTGCTTTCCTCAGTATCCTCTGTCTCTTTCTCCCATTTGCACTTTTGCCTGAACAACATTCTAATGACATAAATAGCTTCCCTTCAAAAAAGTGTTGAGCAGATCAAGGTGTTTCTCTGTGTTCCAGAGCCTGAGAAATGTGATCTATGTCCTTGAAACAGTACCTGTGATTGGAAAGATCTAAGACTGTGTCTTTAAAAGCCAGCTTTCCTGCCAAATGAAACTGTGATCACTGGCAGCCCTAACGCCTTCCGGTAGTGTGGGGCATACTGCATTTTATATAGTGAGAGGCTGCATGAGAGAGCAAAACCCAAACCAGACTTGATGAACCTGCAGCCCAACTGGCAGCTTCTCAGCTGGAGAACTCAACTCAGGAGTTCACATGTAAGAAAATGATCCTGGTTAAAACCCTGCTCAAAGCAGAGGTCTTCTCAGAGTATGACAGTGTCACCGGGATGTGCATACACTCACACGTACTCTGCTTTGTGGAAGAATGCACTTTCATTGCCATGTCTATTTCAGGGAGCCAGGGATCAAACATACACTCCCTGCAGAGGGACTCCCTGCAGAGAGAGCCTGTGCTCCAAAGGGAGTTTGAGTTACTAACCAAACTCTGACATGTTCTTCACAAATTTTCCCTTCTGTAGTCTACTAGCTGAAAATTTCCAATGTTGCCTTTCACTTTTCATTCGAAATGATACTTCTGGTACCCAACTTAAAATAATCAAGTTGCTTTATGCAAATTTGGTCATGTCCTGAAAAGAGCCAACGTCGTTGTTCATGCCTTTGACAAGAAACATGGAGGAAAGGCCTAGATCCTCTACCCTGAAAACTTCCTCAGGCCAGTGATATATAAGAAGCAACCTAGGTAACAACAAAAAGAGATCAGCAAGAAGAGGACCAAATGGGAAGCAGGAAATGAGAAGCTATGAAATCAAATTAGAATTATTGGGGAGGAAGGAATTGGGTGTCCATGGAGCCAAAGAAGAAGACAGTTAATTACTTTGAGATTCATGCAATATCACATGTTTTTAATTAAGACCACATGTTTTTAAATGAGGTTGTTCTGCATATGCAAATACACCACAAGGAGGTAGAGAGAGCAGCAGTTGTGTTGAGGGAAAGTGAGGAACTAGGCACTGATACTGCACAGAGTGTGGTCATCAAAGGCACACTTACATCCAGGTCATCCATGGGGACTTTCACTTGCAGGTTTCTTTTAGGCTAAGATGTCACACCCCCACCAAATGTCCTCCCTCACTCCCTTCCTTCCTTTCTTTTGCAGTACTAGAGATTGAACCCAGGAGTGCTCTACCACTGAGCTACATCCCAGCCCTTTTTATTTTTTATTTTTGAACAGGATCTCACTAAGTTGATGAAGCCAGCCTCAAACTTACGATCCTCCTGCCTTAGCCTCCTAAGTACCATTCTTTATTGTTGGGCCATAATATGCTGCCAAATGAGGTCAAAACTAATTAAGTGATTTTGGGGAAAAGTGGAAGAAAGAAAGCTGTCCTCCTATGCAGCTTGACAAACCAGTGGGTACCCACACCCACTCCTGCCCTTGCACTGGCACCTTTCAGCAATTCTGAGAGACACCAGATGGGAGCATTTGAGAAGATGAGAGATGACATCCATCCAGAGGGCAATACCTGAGGATGTGTGTGTGGCCTTGAACTGCACAATGTGAACCAGGCTTTAGAGTTCTAATTGATCTGTGTGTGTAGAATTGATTTTTACTTATCTTTCTTCAAAAGCTACCCTGAATTGCTTTGGGATAATCCAGAATTTGAAATGATGCCTTCAAAGAATTATAGTGACATATGGAACGCATGCACAACCCATGCATTTCTTACTTTGTCATTTCCTTCTGAATCATTTTTCTTACTGAATAGTTAAAAGTCTCTCTGAGTTCTTGGGTTTCTATACATCTTTATTCCTTCTAGTCTGAAGGGTATTGCTTGAGGAAAACAAAGATTTTTAAAAAAAAAATAACAAGGATATAACTCTACTGCTGGATAATGCTGAGTACTGAGTAGGATTGTTCCACATATTTGCATGTATTAATTTATACCATCCTCACGGCAACCTTATGAGGTAAGTACTACTATTAGACCTATTTTACAGGTAAGGAAACAGAGGCACACAAAGATAAGACATTGACCCAGGGTCCTGCAGCTAGCAGGTAGCAGAACCCAGGTCTGAACGCAGCCAGTCTGGCTCCGAAAAGGGGCTCTTTGTCGCTGTGAATCAATCACATGCTGAATGGGATGGCTAGAAATGACATTGTTATTTTTGATCTTTGAAAATAAAGTGTGAGCTCTCATTTATCTTTAACCCTTCTTTTTTTCCCTCCGACACTCTCAGATGATGGAAATGCTTAAGGCAAACTAAGGTAGTGTGAGACCACACCATGTAAGTGTGAGCATGGCTCCTTGTGGGTTCAGCTGTGTTTTGTGCGCTTCCGCCTTGCGTTCCCGCATGTCTTCTCTGCTCTTCTCCTCCGACTCCCGCTTTCCGCAGTTGGCGCTTGGGCCGCATGAACCGTCACTTTTAAGCTGTAGATCCTATGTCTTTGCTCCTGGTTTTCTGTTTGTGCTTCTCTCACACACACAGTCCCCAACACATGGGGTAAGAGCCAGAGCACGTGCAGCTGTAAGCCTGGCAGCTCCGCGGGAAGGAGTTGGGGAGTCCTGGGGGATGCGTTTGGTGATTGTTCTCTGACAATGCACCCTCAGATTGTCAGCTCTTAGCATTCCAGGCACGCGCCCCTGCTCTCACCGCAGCACACACTCCAACGTGGGGAACCACGCGTGTGGGCTTCTCCTCGGGGGCCAGGGTGGGCTCCACCGCCTAGCCAGTGTTCTCTGCCGCTGCGGTCCTAAATGGATTACTGCTCTGTCATTCTCCATAGAATTGGATGCTATGAATATAAACACCATTGTGCCAAGGGACAGGGTTAAAATGAGCCATGAAGAGAAGTGGTAATCTTCTCATTTATTATTTTCTCTCTGTACATATGTATGTGATGGAAATACAAACATATATGGGAAAAAACAGTATTATGAAGAAGAAAGGATAATAATGGGCCTTAGGCCAGGTATGGACTATTTTGACCTTTCACTGTATACACATAGACACATACACACACACACACACACACACACACACAATTTCTTTTTGGTATTCCTGGATTCTACACAAACTATTTCCACTATGAGCAAATTTAATATGTGATAAACTAGATCTACGGAGCAAACAAGTTCGGGAAAAGATATTTGTGCCTAGGGCATACCTGGATCATTTAAAATGCTATCCTGTCTCACTACAGCCTTCTTCCACCTGGCTGTGATTTGAGGGTTGGAACTGACTTGTGTTCTCACTCTCACTGAGGTTTTGAATGTGTGTTGAATGGGAATTAGGAGGAAATTTTCCAAGTTAGCTGTCAGAGATGACAAAAATTTAAAATTGAAGGGACTCTCATGAGATGTGACTGAGCCCTGTCCAAGCCCTATTGTATTAAGATCCCAAACGGCTATTCAGAGATGCATGGAATTCTGGAGCCCCAAAGTCCTTATGCTTGGATCCTTCACTCCAAATCCCATAATTTATGGAAGAAAACTTAGATCTCAAGAGAGAAAGTAACTTGTCTGGATTAAAACTCAATCCTCTTCTTTGTATCAAAGCAATTTACTGGAGTTGTATCCCAGCTTCTTTCTCTCTGAAATAGAACCCTTCACATACCATCAGGAGAGCTTTTTATAAATGAAAGAAAGGGAAGGAGTCTACATCTCAAGAAAGGATCCCAGGTCCCATTCACTGGGTCTGCCAGGGTGAGCTGGAGAAAGTCAATGTGCCTCTCTGGACTATGGTTTTCTCCTTTGTAAAATGAGTTTCAGAACAGTCAACTTCAAAAGGTACATCATGCCACATTTGCTTGTTAACCTTGAGCTGTTTTTCTTGCACTTTCCTCCTACCAGTATTCATTTTCTTCTGTAAGATTATGGAAAAAGTTATAGTCAGTCTGTGCAAACAGAGACAGCCTACAGAAGCAAGAACACTGTGAGTCTGTGTTACTAACTGAAGAAGAGCAAGGGCAGGAAGGAGAAGATGCATATGAGAAGCAAGTGGCCTGTCCCCTTTACATGAGCCCATCAAACTCAGTAGACGTGGCAAACTCCAGGTTTTGTCATCTCAAATATGTGGTTTTTTTGCAGTTTGGTGGTATCTGGATGGGATCTGCTTCTCTCCTCCCCAAGAGCCCACTCATTAGAGTTCTGAAACTTACGGTGATTCAGTAGGTGAATAAGGGTACATTTTCTCTTTTTCAGTGTATTGCTAACCAAATTAACAAGGCCAGGGAAGTCTCCAAAGCAGTTAGAGACTAACTTGAAAACCAATAAGGCAAGAATAGAAACCCACACATGCAAGCTTTCAGCAACATTTTGAGATCAACCCCCTTTTTAGCATAAAATTATGGAAACACCAATATTAACCAAATATACAATGTCATTTTAGCAGAGCTTTTTCTCCCATGACATGCATGACATCTTTGTGATATATCTTCTTTATAGGGCAAAGAATCATCACTGGATTTAATATTTTGGCCCATTTGAGTTTTCCATATATCCTTTGGCTTAAAATGCAACTTTTTCCAAAATACCACACACACACACACACACACACACACACACCTAGTATGCAGCAGGATATTGGATCTGACACTGATTCAAAGCTGAGTGGGAGAAGCAGGACAGGATGTGACAGGATGAGGAACATCACAGAGGTGGATAATTTTGTGTGTACTTTTCAGGTTCGGCTGGACAAAATTTAGCACTGCAAAGAGCCATTATCTCTGAGAGTATTACCAGGATAGAATTTCACTTCCAGAATTTTGTCATAAAAGGGGCTTAGAAGTGGCAAATCTAACAGGAAAATACTATGCAAGGGCATGACACTTGACTTAAAATTGAGAAATGCCAATCCACCATGGCATCTGGAGGGATCAGCTATTGGAAATTATGGAAAGGGACTGTGGACCCCTTGTTGGCAACTGTCATTGTTTTGGGGTTACTAGTCCTTCTCCCATGACAGCTGTACCACTGTTTGAGGAAGAAAATGGCATCCATGGGCCACCATGCAAGACCAATCAGTTGGCCCACTGAGGATGCTGAGCAGGCAGGTGGAGGCAAGAGCCCCTCACCTTACTTCTCCCTGTGTCAGATAGCTCCCTGATCAAATCAACCAGCTGGGAGTGGTGGATGGTTTTTTCAGGCTTCCTGGTGGGCCCTGGTCCCTTAAGGCCTAAGATAACTGTTGGCCTGCTGAGACCTCTAGTGACCAACTTGGAAACTGCGGGTGTCTAAGGACGAAAGGAAGCAGTCCTGTGGGAACTAGCCTCTAAACCACAGCCAGGCACCTGCATGGTCTGAGGAGCCCTGAAATTCTTCCTAGATCAAAGAATGCAAACACTGAGGCCTGAGACCCCTGAAATATCGCCATTGGATTGGTGATCTGTTGCCATACGAATATGCCCAGCTGTCATTTCAGAGATGATTTCTTCCTGGTTAGCCATGATGATGAGGATTCTGCCTTTTGTATTTGTGATTTTCCAGCTTAGTACTAGCATCTTCTGGAAGCTCTAGATTTGGACAATCCATCATGTATTTTCCCTAGAGGACACTTGAAGCCAGACTGAGTGTCCAAGGATTAGAAGATCCAGCAACAGATTCTGGTCATCAACAGAGGCTCACACCCATCCCATGGGCTCCCTGGAGACCTGGAGGCCAGCCAGGCTCCTGGGGGTGAAAGGGGGCTGCACTGCTTCCCCTGTCCTTCCCCTCCCAAACATACAGAAAACAAACCCACCACCACTACTACCTCCAGTAGTCTGTTCCTGAGGGCTTCCCCGAAACACTAAGTGGGTTATGCCTGATCGACATGAAAATAAATTGATTTAATTGTTCTAAATCAGTGGTTCTCAAAATGTGGCCCCCAAACCAGCAGCAGCCTAGCCAGGAGCTTTTTAGAAATGCAAAGTACTGGGCTCCAGACTTAGTAATTAGGCACTCTTGAGAGTGAGGCCCAGGCTCTATGCTTTATAAGCCCTCTGGTTGATTTTGAAGCCTCCTGTGTTTTGAGAACCACTGCTCCAAACATTGATTCCTAAAAGTCAGTAAATATAAGATCATAATTCTTGACTTATTTAAAATGTAGTTTCTGACCCAAGGCCCACAGAGATTCAGTAATTCTGCACTGGGGTGAAAAAATCTGCTTTATTACCATCATTCCATGTAATTCTGATAAGGGGCCTCCATTCCAACAAATCCTGCTTGAGACGGAGGAGGGAGTTAGAGATAAATATTGTTCTCATATCTCATCGGTCTTTAAAGAGATCTCAGTCAATATCTCAGGTTCTCTAGATCTTTGGGTGGGATCATATTGTTCTTTTGACAAATTAGGTTTTGCTGTCCCTATAAGGAAAATCTCAGTGAAGTCGGCATCATAATCCCAAAATGCAATATTTCTCTGAAAAAGATATGCATTACTGAGAAAATGGAAAGATCAGGAAACCTGAGTCTGGGAGTTTTCTGAGCATGGTGATGAGACTCTCTGTGGGTCTGGATCTCTGGACTAGTGAGCCGGGCTCCCCAAGAAGCAGTGAGTCATCTTTAGGCTGTGGGTCCATCAGATAGCAAGTTGCCCTGTCTTCACCCTCCTCAGATGATTAGAGACAAAGTTGCTTGCAGGACCCAAGAGAACAGTTGATGGTAATACTGTTAGGGGGGAAAAAAGTGGTTTTCAAAATTTGAAATTATAAGCACACTTGGCTTTTACAGCCAGTACATTAGTCACCCTGGAAATTTTTAAGTTCATATTTGTGACGATTCTTGTGAATGTAAAGTTCCAACCCTCCTCAATGCAACCCTGGGGCTCTGGGAACTCCAGAAGAGATCTGCCATTGTTGTTCTTACCCCATGCACTCCACCACTGAACCCCCTTCCCTGCCCAGGGCATCTGCACTTTCTCCGAGCGCTAATTTGTTGGGAGGTATTCCAAGAGGACTGAGATGCAGAATCAAGAATCTGATAGGAGCAGTCTATAATTCCAGCACACCTATAATCTCAGTGGCTCAGGAGCTTGAGGCAGGAGGGTCATGAGTTCAAAGCCAGCCTAAGCAAAAATGAGGCACTAAGCAACTCAGTGAGACCCTGTCTCAGTGGTTGAGTGCCCCTGAGTTCAATCCCCAGTACAAGAAAGAAAGAAAGAAAGAAAGAAAGAAAGAAAGAAAGAAAGAAAGAAAGAAAGAAAAGAAAGAAAATAAAAGAAAAGAATCTGATATCAGAAACTTGGCCCTGACCTTCCTTGTCACCTGCCACCTGGAAGCTCACACTCTGCCCCAGACGGGCACTACAAAGATTTTGTCTGCCTGGGCAGAAGCTTCAGTAAGCACAAGCCTCCATTCTTTTCAAATTATATAAGTAGAACAACAAAAAAAAAATTCTAGCTTCCTTCCTTCGGTCTGTCCTTCCTACTTTCCTCTCCCTTCCTTCTTCCCCTCCTCTTCCTTCATTCTCCCTTTCTTCTTTCCACACTTCATTCCCTCCCTCCTGCCTTACTTCTTCCCCTGGTCCATTTCCCCACGCTCCCTTTTCCACCTGTTCCATGCCTCTGTGACTTTTCCCTCCCTTTCTCTTCTTTCTTCCTGTCGGGTCTCCACCACGCTGAAAAGCAGGTGCTCCCTCTCCACACACCAGGAGCTCCTTGATCCTGGCCAGCACTCACTGTGGAAGTTCATGCATCCTGCCAGCAGGGAAAGCCACCTAATTAGCTGTAAAACATAATTAAGAGACAGATCTCCCCTCACTCAGACAAAGGGAGAGAGAAGGGGAACTAGAAAGGAGGAAAGGAGCAAAAGAAACCCCCAAATGAAGCCACAAACATAGAATATGGGATGTAAAATGTCAAATTTTAAACTTACTCTGTGTCCAGAAAACGCACAGGAGCAGCCTGCTACCCACAGAAGCCCACAGCTGTCCCCTGCTGCCCCCAGCACAGGAGGTCAGGCACTGTGCTTCAAATCAGTCAGCAAGAAAGGGTAGAGGAGGAAGAAAAAAATCATCATGGAAGGCTGGGGTTGTGGCTCAGCGGTACAGCACTTGCCTTGCACATGTGAGACCCTGGGTTCGATCCTCAGCACCACATAAAAATAAACAAGTGAAATAAAGGTGTTGTGTCCAACTACAACTAAAAAATAAATTTTAAAAAAAATCGTCATGGAGAAAGTAGGGCAAAGGGATAGAAGAGAAAGCTCTTGTCCAACGAGCAGGTCTACTGTTCACACAGTTATTCCTGGTTCCCAATGAGCCTGTTCAGGAGTCAAAACTGGGCAGAGCTGGCTGCACTGTTGAAAGTTCTCACTTTCATCTTCCTTGTCCTTTGCTCTTGCACCCAGGGTCACATCACCAGTGTAGACCACAGAGCACCAAGTGGGTGGGGGGAGCCCACAATTGTGGTTTAATGCTCTGCAGTCTCAGTCTTGGAATTACTGACAAGTGTATTTGCATTTGTGTTTTATAAGTGAAGTCAGAGGGGACAATGGGGCATTGGAGGATGGGGGTCCAAGACACCTCAAGAGGATACATGTGGCCTCCTCCCCTCCCCACATCCCCACCTTCCTGGTGGTGGGTTCACAGCCTACTCCCCTGCCATGGATCTCTCAGTCCTACCTGGCCTCCTTCCCTTGTAAGCCCAGTAATCACTGCCATCCTCTCGGCGCAAGCAGGGGTCTGGACATACGAGTGGAGGATCATAGTTGGGCACCCCATCCTACAGCATCTCAGGGCAAAGTGTAGCAGTTGCAATGTGTCTGGTGGATAGTGGACAAGAGGCCACGACACAGTGAGGGACTCACCTGGTCCATTACCTAGTACGGAGGTTGCAATGCCCTTGGGGGTACCTGTCTGCCATGGACTGGGGACACCACCAGTAGGAAAGGGAGATTTTCCAGGGCCTGCCCCAAGTCAGGAGCTAACGTATTGGTCCATCAGCTGGTGGGAGGGGAGATCTGAGAAGTCATCAGACCAGAGTGAATAGCTCCTGAGGGTCCTGAGGGTCCTGTGCCAGAGGAAGTACTCCATACCAGCTTGCTCAGCCTGCTCAATGCCTGGGGAATCTCTCTTCCTTCTTCCAGCCCTCCTGAGGCTGGGTTTGTCTTTCCTGGCCAGCTCAAGGCACCCTCTAGGGACAAAATACAGGTTGTGCAACATCTGTGATTGCACAAAGGAGTTAAATGCCCTGGCATTTTGTATTTTTTAGAGCTGGCATTGTGCAATGTAAAAAGGAACAGTAACACTAGTGCTGATAATTTAGATCTTTTATTTACTTAGAATGACATTAAATAGCGAACTTTAAAATTTTTTGAGAGAAAAGCCACAGGACAATAAAATGGGAAAAGTTTTCTATGTCAGTACATTTAGTGGCATATTTTTCTGCTTTTTGAAGTTTTCATTTAGCAATGAGTCTGCAAATGGCATAGCTGGTCCTGCCTGCACCCCAGTTGCCCTTGACTGGGAGATGATCACATTTGTCCTTATGCAGTATTAGAGATGAAATTCTAACTTAGAGAGGAAAACATTTCCAAGTCTATAGCTGTAGGTAATTTCAGTCTTACCTACAGAAGACAAAAAGAAGGAAACATAAAATTTTAAAAACTAAGAGGTGCTTGCATCCGGGATCACTGTAGGGGAAGAAAAATAATTTTCCCTTTACCCCTCTAAGTTCTTAGCTGGGATAGACCCCTTAAAAACAGAGAGATAGATAAGTAAAAAATAAATAAATGGGATTTATTAATGCATATACCTTATGTATATGTGAGAGATACCCAGAGATATGAGCAAATCTCAGAGAGGTAGATGTGAGTTCAGTCTTAAATACCATTTTAAGATGAAACAAAGAAAGGTGTTGGGGTGGTGGAGTCAAAGGAAAGAAAAATACAGTAAATAAGGGTAAGTTTGCTATGCAGAGTTATGTCAGTATTGTCTCCATTGAGAAGTCTCTAGTGCTTTAAAGCCATTTCTTCCTGTTACAGAGAGGAGGGAGACATACTATGAGTGGAGATTTATTTTATAGATGTAAATTTCCCTTACAAAAGGGTTACTTCTACTCTTTAGAGCTTCTCCAGTGTCTGCAGTGTCTCAAAATAATCAGCTGGTACCCTACCTTCTGCTGAAGAGATACATTTTGGAATGGCCTACTCTGGTTTTCTATAGCACCCATCACATTTTTAGGGTCACATCACTTGTGCCCAGGGCAGTGAGAGATCCATGGGGGAGACGGGCGAAATCAATTAATCAACTATGGAAGACCTTTTCAACAACACACATTCTTACACTCAACATAGATTGTAATTCCAGCATATCGTAAATGATTTAGGTCATTTGCCATATACTGGAAATGCAGACACTCTCCTGTCTGAAGACTGGCGCCTTTTAAAGAGAATTAATAAACTTACGGGTCTCATAACTTGAATATGGAAAAAGGGAATAAAACAGAATTAAGTGCAGAAAATACCATTTCCATAGCATCATTCATCTAAGTGAAATGTGTAGGGCTACATTCTAAATTCGATTTTGAAAAGAGAAAGCAATTTGGTTCTTCCTTCCAGTCAAGAAAATTTAATTTATAATAAAATGGGTACCAGGCACAGTGGTACACACCTGTCATCCCAGCTACTCAGAAGGCTGAGACAGGAAGATTGAGAGTTCGAAGCCAGCCTTGGCAACTTACTGAGACCTTCTATTAAAATAAAATTGAAAGGGCAGGGAATCTAGCCCAGTGGTACAGTACTTACATAACATGTGTGAGGCACTAGGTTCAATTCCCAATACTGCAAAAAATTATAATGAAATAATAATAAAAATAATAATAAAGTGAGGTGTGCTATGGTTTATAAATTTCTCATAATTACTCTCCATGGACTCATAATGTATCCATCCAAACACACCTTTCTCAGCACTCTGGTGAACCTCAGTAAGCTCTTTAGGCAGGCGTGGGAGGCTTAATGTATTTCCTGTGAAATTGTACCATTTTCCTTGATCAGCTTATCCCAGCTTTGCAAATTGAAAAAATTTTATTCCAGGCATCAACAGCCTGTTAAATTGGTTCTGATTAATAATTGAATCTTAAGCCCCTTTCAAGACAACATTTACGACAGATTAGTGGGGAGAAGAGAGTGGTATCATGCAGCACTGTCATGATGGAACAGACTGATGACCTCAACTGGAGGTTAAATGCACAGAGTCCAGACTCTGGGGAAGCTTAAATCCTTAGAAAAAGCCTTTATAAAAGTGCACAGAAACAGCTCTCCTGCAGACTGGTGGGCCTACCACTTATTTCCTAGTAATATACTCTTACACTGACTTAGATGCATTCTTCTTGTACTTAGAGTGTGACTTCAGGTCACATTCTTACAGTTCATGTTAAGCTTTCTTGGATTTTGAATTATTTATGATGGCGTTGCAGAATATTTCTTCCTTTAATCCTGAAGGAGAAAATACAGTCCCCCTGAAATGTCAGATGAGAACCAGATAGGCTCCTAGCTTAACAATCCACAAGAACAGCCCTTATGGATGGTTTTCAGTCAGATGGGTGTCCAAATAACTCCAGATCTTTGTGGCAAATCCTTTGAGTGTATCATGCTTGTACAACACCAGAACTTGCCTGGGCCCAGAATCTCCCAGCCCTATTTATAGATAAAGGTAATTTCTATCCTCTTATTCTTTCACCCAAGGGAGGAAAAAAAAGGAAAACTAAAAGGACAAAAAGATTCTTACATTTAGATGAATGCCCATCACATTTTTAGGCAACTTCTAACCTTTCTCAAAAGAGGCCTGGAGGCTCCTAAAATATGGGATCAGAACCATCGAGGGCATTGGCTTAAATGTTGACATCCCTTCCCAGATCTTCTGATCCTGACTCTTGAGGAATTTTTGAGATAAATAGGAGGCACTTATGTAACACAAATCGAAAACCACAAACCTCCTGGAACTTTCATTAATTTCAGTGAATTCTTATACTTGCTTAATCTAAGGATCCAAAAATTTTATTGCACAAGTAAGAATCTTTAAATCACTTCCTTAGTAAGGCTGATTTGTATGCCTTATAATTCCCAGAAGTTGATAGCAAATGTCTTTCACATTCCTCTTTCCAGTTAGCATGGATTGAGGATACAGTATGACCAGGGCACTGTGATAAGTTCTGTGAATTAGTCTTCAGAGCTTCTCTATGAACATTGAGGCCCTATGTGCTTGGTATACATTGGAAAACCTCACACTGCTTTGAAGTGATACAAAGTCAATCTTGGAGAGGATTGGGGAGCAAGGTAATAATGGCAGTTAGGAGACTCCCAATTCCCTTGTGTTGTTATGGTTTTAACAGATGCTAGTCTTTGCCTATATTCTCTTATTTTACCCTCACAATAACCTATAAAGTGGATGCAGGTACATTGACCCTGTTTTACAGATGAAGATGCCATAGCTCAGTGAGGCTATTTGACTAGTCAGACATGGAGCAGGGCCTCCCTCCTGGAAGTCTGCTTCCACAGTGCAGGATCTTGTTCACCACTATTCCAACTTATCACAGAAGTTTTCCTTTTCCTAGTAAGGCAGCATCAGAAGGTGATGCTATCAAATTTAAATATTTTGTAGTATCATGGAACCTCCTAATTCTATTCCAATGGCAATCCATTTGATATTAAGTCCACACAGTACATAATACACGCCAGGCCTTGTGCCAGGCTCTGGGGATACAAGATGAGCAAATGATGCTTCAAAAAGCTCCCAATTACTAAGATCTTTGGTCATGTAGTCCAGAAGTTGAACTCAGACCTCCTAACTTCCTTACCAGTTTTGAGGCTAGTTAACTGCCTGCTTACCCTCCTTTAAAAAATTTTTTTTAACTGCCAAGATAATTTTCAATATCCTGCATTACTGTGATGTCAGTTTCACTGTTTTTATTCAAGCAAAACCTCTCCTGGGGGAAGTGAATTTGGAACTGAATCTCCTTTGTCACGACATCCGGAGGATTATAATTTTTAAACTCCTTCCAATGAGTCTTTTTCCTCTTTCCTGGATGCTGGTAAAATTTAAATTTTAAAATTTAAAATTTTGGTAAAATTTACTGAGCTCCCAAAACTGGCACCACCCTCAATATAATCCTTAATAAATAAAGAGGGAAACACTGCACAAAGACGGCAGGGTGTTTCCTAGTGAAAAATTCCACAGGAGAGAAATGGAGTGTGTTGTTTGTAATCATCACTACACAGCTGCTTCTGCAGCAAAGTCAAGTTAAAATAAAGCTAGCAAATTCCAGCTGTGTCCCAGGCCACTTCCTGCCACGAAGGCTAAATCCATACCAGAATATCTCACTGTCCATATGAAAGCTGTGTAAAAATATTCTGAAGACCCTTCGAGTTGCCCTGATGAAAGCCAGCAATGAAGACTTCTTTGACTCCAAACCAATCAATAAGTAAGAATTTTCCCCAATCCCTTGAACATTAAAGGTGTTCCAGGAGGGATAGGGACTTCCTAGGGGCGATACAGCTGAAGGGGCTCAGTTCCTGGCTGTGGGACCTGCAACAGGCTCAGATGGCAGCAAACTAAAATTTTCAGGCCTCCCCAATCCTCACTCTTTGGCCCCCGAGAGCAGAGATACCCCTGGAGATCCCCCCTAAAAAACACTATAGAGACAGTGTCTTGCCCTGCCCTGCCCTGCCCTGCCCTGCTTGGACTGTGTCAGCACCTCAAGGTGTGTCTTGCCATCTTGAAAGCCCTCAGTCCAGCACCACCACCAACACCCTGTGGGCTTTCCACTTTCATTCCTGTGCAGTGGAGCATTTCTGGAGATAGACTCTAAACACAGTGACACATCTGCTACCCCTTCACAGTCTAACCTCCGTGTACACCCCCTGTCACTTGGCATTTCTTTCACTCCCTCCTTCTTGCCTCCCCTCCCCCATGTCCCTTCCAGAAATGGCTCCAAACTTCTCTTTGCCCAAACCTGCAACACACTTTGACCCTCTGTGAACCCCACCAGCAGCTCTGTCAGTATAAAACTCATTCACAAGCAACTTCTCCAAATTCCTTCTCTCATCTCCCATCTTTTTAGTTTCACCTTTTACCCCTTCATCTCTATCTCTATCCTGTTTCTATTACAGGGCCCACTCTTCCTCCTGAGTTCTTAATCTAGACCCTCCAGAGATTGGAGTTCCTCAATTGCTTGCTTTTCCCCACACCAAAGAGATTTCTCTTCATTGGCATGTTCGCTCGCCCTAAAAATGCACCTTCCACATTTAAATTTAAGCTTTTCTTTCTTTTCCCACATTTTCGCTACCAGTTTTTCTTCTTAAAAAATCATTATTTCCAAACTACCTATATATTCTTTTTGAAAGAAAATATTGTATCTCCTGCATTCAAAATAGTTAATAGAGGGATGCAGGCAGAGCACAGAAGATTTTTAGTACAGTGAAGCTACTTAGTATAGTACAATAGTGGAAATAAGTCATTATAAATGTATCCAAACCTATAAAATCTGCATTGCTAAAGGTGAACTCTAGGGGCTGGGGTTATGGCTCAGTGGTAGAGCGCTTGCCTAGCATGTGTAAGGCACTGGGTTCGATCCTTCACACCACATTAAAAAATAAATAAACAAATAAAATAAAGATATTGTGTCCATCTGCAACTAAAAAAAATGTTTTTTAAAAAAAGTGAACTCTAATATAAACATGGACATAGGGTGATAATAAATGTGACAATGTAGGTTAATCATTTGTAAGAAATGTATCACTGGTAAGAGATGCTGGAGAAAGCTGGGGTGGAGCAACAAAGGGTTTATAGGTACTCTCTGTACCTTCTACTCAATTTTTCTGTGCAACTCAAATTGCTTTAAAAATAAATATTTTTAAATATAAATAGTGATGTGACCTGTTTACTCACCACTTGGCTTAAGAAATATAGCCTCAGAGTTGAATTGGGATTTACTCTTTTCCTAATCCTTCCACAAGAACTACACACACAAAAGCTTTTTTCTCAGACTTCTTTGCAACCTTCCTTGACTCTTTTCCTTAGAACCATCTCCTTTCTTGGTTACTATGCCGCTGAACTCTTCTCATTCTCATCCGACATCTTCCAATTCCCTCTTCTCTACTTTCTCTAACTCTTTTCTCCCTTCTATTTCTGAACTTTGTCTCCTGTTATCTCTCTTCCCCATATTATATCCATTTCTATTGTTACCTTCATTGACTCCCAAATCTCAATGACTCCAAATCTAAATCTTCAACTAGTATTCTACACCTAAGCTCCATCCCCAAATCTGTTTTTCTTCATCCTAGAAAGATGAAGCTGTCCTACCAGCACCTCAAATTGCCAACCTCAGGGCTTTATCCTCAACCCTGCTCTTTTTGACATTCTCAACAATGACTCCAGTGGAGATATGTATGGGCTTACCAAATTTGTGAAGGACAAAATTGTGTCAATATTGTATAATTGGATATCAGAATATGGATCGAAAATATTTTGGCAGGTTGAATCTAACAGGATGAGATTTATCAAAGATCAATATGATTAACTGACCATGATGGTCAACACCTGTAAGTATGGTGGTGAATACCTGTAATCCCAGGTACTTGGAAGGCTGAGGCAGGAGGATCCCAAATTCAAGGGCAACCTGAACAACTAATGAGATCCTGACTCAAAATTAAATTAAAAGGACTGGGGGTGTAGCTCAGTGGTAAAGCATTACCTGACATACATAAGACTCTGGTTTCAATCCCCAGCACCACAAAAAAAAAGTAAATACCCAACAATACAATCAGAAAGAGAGAGATTAGACAGGCTGTTTGTGGCTCTATGTTATACAGCACCAGTAGCAGGCTCTAACACAGACCAAAAAGGAACTGTCCAAGTCTGTGCAGCAGAAGGTGGAAAGTACTATTTGGGGAGGTGGCCAATAACTGAAGAAGGTTTCCATGGTCAATGGAGATGGAGAAGGAAATTCCAGCTTCCTCTCTTTGAATCTCTTCTTCTATCACTGAGATCCTTGCTTATATGTGTATATGCCCCAATCTGAATGCACCATATAAGACTTTAAAAATGAAAAACCCATGTTCATTCTTATAGCCACAGACAAAAAGCATTCAGAGATTTAAGAAGAATTTTTAAATTAAGCATACTTGAAATGAAAAACTTCCTTGACCTTTTATAAGGAAACCACTAAACAACATCGGCAGGCAGAAATTTTTTTTTTTTTTTTTTTTTTTTTTTGGTATTGGGTTACAAGGGTACTAGTGCCAGGGGCCACTTTTTTAATAGGCCTGCACTACTGCAACAACTTTTTTTTTTCTTCCTTTGGTTTCCACATTTGAGAGAAAGTACCATACTTTTCTTTCTTTGTCTGGCTTATTTCTTTAACTTAATGTTCTCCATTTCCATCCATTTTGCAGTGAATGGCAGAATTTCATTCTTCTTTAGGTGAAAACACTCTGTTGTATATGTATACCATATTTTCTTTATCAATTCGTCTGTTGACAGACACCTAGGCTGATTTCATATCCTAGCTATTGTGAATAGTGTCATAATAAACATGGGCATGCAGGTATCTCTTTTGAATGTTGATTTCATTTCCTTTGGATGTATACCCATGAGTTGTATAGCTGGATCATAGATAGTTCTATTTTAGTTTTTGAGAAACCGCCATACTGTTTTCCATAGTGACTGTCCTAAGGTACATTCCCACCAAAAATGCATAAGATTCCTTTTGCATCACATCTTTCCCCACATTTTTTAAATTTTTTGTCTTTTTGATAATATCCATTCTCACTAAGGTGAGATGGAATCTCATTCAAGTTTTGATTTGTATTTCCCTATTAGAGCATCTTTGATATAATTATTGGGCATTTGTATTTCTTCCTTTGAGAAGTGTCTATTCAGACTATTTGCCCATTTTTAATTGGATTTTTTTAGCAATGAACTTTTTAAATATTCTATTCATAGTATCAACAAAAACTACAAAGTAGCTAAATATGCTCTGAGTTTGTTAGAAAAATTACTAACCTGAACTGAAGGGTATTAAAGATCTAAGTAAATGTTCATGTGTGAAAAGATTCCAAGTCTTAAATATGTCAATTGTCTCTAAATTATGAGTCTGTTGAGACAAATCTATTCTAATCAAAATCTCTATAGGGTTTTCTCAGAATTTGACAAAAACAATTGAAAAATAGGAATGAAGAACCAAGAGTAACCAAAACATTTTTTGCACTTTGAATAGACCAATAGACCAGAATCCCAAATCATACATATTTAGTGATGTGGTATATGAAATAAATGGCATTAGAAATTTGTGTTTTATTTTTTTATATATATTTTATTTTATTTTATTTTAATTTTTTTTATTTTTTTTATTGGTTGTTCAAAACATTACAAAGCTCATGATATATCATCTTTCATACATTTGACTCAATTGGGTTATGAACTCCCATTTTTACCCCAAATACAAATTGCAGAATCACATCAGTTACACACTCACATTTTTACATAATGGCATATTAGTGACTGTTGTATTCTGCTACCTTTCCTTTCCCCTACTATCCGAAATTTGTGTTTTAAAAAAAAGTGAACTTCTTACTTATTCCTTTTTTTTTATTTGTTCTAATTATACATGACAGCAAGATGCATTTCGACTCATTGTACACAAGTGGAGCACAACTTCTCGTATCTCTGGTTGTACGTGACACAGAGTCATACCATTCATGCAGTCATACATGTAATAGGGTAATAATGTCTGTCTCATTCCACCATCTTTCCCACCCTCATGCCTTCTTAATTATTCCTGATGAATAATTATTATCCAAATGAAATAAGGAAGGTTAAATTATATACCTACTTCATACCACAAATATCTGAATATGAAATATGCATATGAAATTGTATATGTATATAAAGAGCAAAACTGTAAACCTAGAAGAAATACAGAAATATGGATATTGTTATATCCATAATGTAAATATATTTGGTCTGTGTGTATTTATATGTATATATTTTTCCCTCAACAAAACAGAAAACCATAAAGGAAATCATGATAAATTTAACCACATTAAAAGTTTAAATTTCTACATAGCCAAGATATCATAACTGACTTAAAAGAGAGTCCACAGTCTTGGAGAAAATATTTTCAAGATATTTAATCAGCTAAGGATTGTACCCAGACTTTATATAAATAACTTTCATAATTTTTTTAAATTAATATAAAAATGAATAGAAAATTCACCAAAGAGGAGCTGGAGTTGTGGCTCAGTGGTGGAGTGCTTGCCTCACATGTGTGAGGCACTGGGTTCAATCCTCAGCACCAAATAAAATAAATAAAGGTATTGTGTTTATCTACAACTAAAAAAAAATGTATAAAAAATTTTAAAAATTCACCCAAGAGGAAATCTAAGGCCAATAAGATACTCAAACTTGGGGACTTCAGGACACATAAGACTCTTGCCTAATGCAGGGAGGGCTGATTTTTAAAGTCTAGTGCTGAATAATGAGTAGACCGTGAGATGTGGTTACTTATAATTATCTATGTGTTATAATTGAGTACTAATAAATGATTTGTTAAGTCCTCTTTTATCTGAAGCTAATCAAGCATTTTACTACTAATAAAAGAGTATTGCAAAGAGTTAAAAGACCCATAGGTTCCTGAGGATGGTTCCCTAAAGACAGCCCTGGGGATGGAACTGAAGGGTCTACCCCATGCCTTCCACTTCACCACCCTCTTCTTGCAACCTGTTGGCAAAAAGCATCAGGTTTTTTTGATCACACACTTTGAAGTTAGCAATAAGAGCTCATTCTAGCCACAACTACCAGCAGTAAGATGCATGCTTGATGCCTAGAATGTAAATTATTTATAGAAGAAATTCCAAGCTCTGCCAGTGAATGCCTCAGTCTTCTGGCATCTCTCTGTTCTTGCTAAGACCTAGAAAAATTAAATCAAATATTTAAATACATTTATATCTCCTTCTGTCTCCAGTTTTGACAGAGGCACATAAACAATGTTAAGAACACAGACTGAAGTAGACAGAAATGTAATCTTTTTTAAATTTTTTAATTGATTTTTTAAAAATAAATGACAGTGGAATGCATTACAATTCTTATTACACATATACAGCACAACTTTTTATATCTGGGTTGTATAATAAAGTATGTTGACACCAATTCATGTCTTCATTCGTGTACTTTGGATAATGATGTCTATCACATTTCCCCATCCTGCTAACCCCCTGCCCCCTCCCTTCCCCTCCCACCCCTCTGCCCTATCTAGAAAATGTAATCTTCATTTTCATTTTTCATTTTCTGGACAATGTTTTTATCAACACAACTACCAGAGGTGATGCCATCTCTGACTTTACTCTGACAATCTTATGCTTGCCACTGTCACATGTAATTAGGTTCTATTTATAGTTTTGTTGTTATTGTTATTGATTTTTTTAAAAAAGTAAGACATAAGGAAGATAATAGGGCACAGTAGGAGAGTCCTACATCTCATTGTTGATAAAATCTTTATTTCAATATAATATAAACAATATATTTTAAATCTATATCAGTCATATTAGATTGTGTTTCAGCAAGAAAGAAAGGAGTAACCAGGTATAGGACCCAAAACATTTCACCCAACTAAGAGCAAAGAAGACAGATTAGAAGAGCACGAGACATACCTAGAGCTGATATTTAGCTCTTTGTCTTACAATTTATACAACCTTGGGGGAAATTAATCAGATACATTTCTCATATACATTTGTTATGTATAAACTGAGCAATCGTATCTACCTCAAGGAGTTTTTGTGAGCATTGTACCTGTATCTGTCAGACCACAGCAGGAAACAGATGACATCCTCAGACAGGGTAATCCAGAAGAGCTTAGTGAAGCAGCTGTCTACAAAGGAGACCCTTGAGGGATGATGAGACGTCCCGGGTTAGCAACAACAGGGAGCCATTACCTAAAGGGAGTGGTTACCAAAACTGGAAAGAAGGAAAGCTGAAACTCTCCTTCTAACTCTGACTTCAGGAGAGACCATCTGACAGGAGCCAAAACTTTCCATCAAAAGATGCAACCACTTGTCTGTGGCCCTGAGGAGAGAAAATACCCTTACCTCTTTCTCCTTCCATTCTCTATTCTCTTGGTGATTTTCCTGCTGACTGAAACCCAAGGGCAGAGGAGCTCAGCTGACACAGTCTAAAGACACCAGCCTTTCAGGCAGACAGCCAGGTGGAAAAAGGTAGAGAATGGATCTGGAGACATC
The DNA here is from genome assembly GCF_001458135.2 of Marmota marmota marmota. Classification (NCBI taxonomy): domain Eukaryota; kingdom Metazoa; phylum Chordata; class Mammalia; order Rodentia; family Sciuridae; genus Marmota; species Marmota marmota. The sequence continues at coordinate 25,414,722 of NW_026000142.1, read as the reverse complement.
ATCAGAAACACCTAGCAAAGTGTATAATAAATTTTAGTTTTCTTCCTCATCAGCATCTCCCTCATAAATCAGTGCTGATCTATATAATTTGGAAATTGTTTTGCCACTCATATCTTTTCAAAAACATCTTGATTCAAAGGGCATTTGTTATCTTATTTGATCCCATAGCCCTTTATTAGGTAAATAGGGCAAGTATATTATTATACTGAGGCTTAATAGATAAAATGACTTTATAATGACCACCGAGGGTTCAAGCTATAACCCATATTCATCAGATTTATGAGATGTTCCAGAGATACGGAAGCTGGAAAACCTTATTTTGAAGGTGAAACTTTTGAGGAAACTAATGGATCTTGAACATCATCACCATCCACATACCTTCAGAAGATAGAAAATTATACTTCCAAAAAAGGACTGATCCCAGGGATAACAAGGATGTGTATGTATAGTTATATGTGCTTCAGTGATTACATACATATCACTTAAAGACAACAAAAGGTAAATGTATGGTTAATAAAAGAAACAGAAAAATCAAAACCAAGGAATGGAACACACTTCAAATATACTAATCATAAAAGTTACTCTAGCGCTGCAGCATCAAATTTGATTCTGAGCCTCTTGGCATTAGTAAGTTACACAACTCTCATTATCAGAAAAGAAGCAATGTACTATTTTATCAAAGAAAAATGAGAGAAATGTTCCTAAAATAAACATCTTATGGTGAAGCCTTCCTCTTTACATAGAACATTGAGTGACACAATGGACAGTGTCCTTAACAACTGTTTTATAACTAAGAAAAAGAAATGTTGTTCTGTGGCTAATTCTGGAAATCAGGGCTAATGTGCCAGTACATACATCTCAGTGAAGGTGATTCTGGGAGAAGCTAAGGGGCAAAAGAGGACCTTCAAGAACCCAGGGAACAAGCTATGGTGCACTTCAAACTGATGAATGGATAAAGAAAATGTGGTGTGTATATACACAAAGGAATATTACTAAACCATAAAGAAGAATGAAATTATGGCATTAGCCAGTAAATGGATAGAACTGGAGACTATCATGCTAAGTGAAATAAGGCAATCCCAAAAAACCAAAGGCCGAATGTTCTCTCTGATATGTGGATGCTAACACATAATGGGAGGCAGGGGAGAATAGAAGTACTTTGGATTAGACAAAGGGGAATTAAGGGAAGCGAGGGGAGATGGGAATAGGAAAGACGGTCAAATGAACTGGACATAACTTTCCTGTGTTCATTTATGAATACACGACCAATGTAACTCCACATCGTGTTCAACCACAAGAATGGGAAGTTATACTCCATGTTTGTATAATATGTCAAAATATCTTCTACTGTCATATATAACCAAAAAGAATAAATTTTTAAAATTAAAAAAAAATAAAAATAAAAAAAGAGCCAAGGGAAGAGGAGGACTCCTTCCCTTACAGGATTATTCCCGAACAGCATTCATGCTGGCTTTTGGTTGGCATGGACACTGGAAGTGACTGTCTCCTTTGAGGCCTGGAGTCAGTGCTCGTGTCCCACATGACTGATGGAGCATTGTCTCCATCCTTTGGACCTGGCCAAGGCAAGCCACGTGCGGCAGGGCTGTGTTACCTGCCTGCAGTAAAGCATCTCCACAGCTCTGCTCACCCCTGGGGGACCCAGGTTAGAGCTCCTTCTAGCAAGTGACACCCCTGGGCCTCTCCCCCACATTTCCAGAGATACATTTTCAGGTATAGAAGAATTAAAGGAAACAAACTGATTCAGAGTCAGAAAACACTCCCCATCTGTCCCCTCCGTTGAGCCTGTACCTTAAAAACAATTTCCCCAAAATGCCACTGTAATGCAGTCGCCTGTCAGCGAGGAAAATCAGGCCCGCAACTTTTGCCAGAAGTTAACAAACCAGGGCTAGTTAGATTCCCAGATCCTCTGAATTATAATGAAGGGAAATGGGATACAAATGCACTTCAGTCTAGACTGGAAAGGAACTAATCTCTGGAGCTTTGCTACCCCCAGGCATTTCAAAACAGTACCTCTAATCTTCACTACTCACCTTCTGGGTAGGTGATATTATATCTCCTTTGTATTTTTCAGATAAGAAAATGAGGTTCTGAGATGATAAGTAGTGGCCCAGGGACACATTGATAAAGTCCTGTTTCAACTCCAAGTTCTCTGACCTCAAGCAACAGGCCCCTCAAGGCAAAGGAAGTCTTGCTGCTGGTTTCTGATTTGAGAAGTGTAGATCTGGGACAGGCTGTGAATGAGCTGCTGCTGGGCCTGCTGGGCCCCAAGCAGGACCTGTCTGGATATGGATCCAACTTCCCCCTCACCACTGCAAAGCTCAATGCTAAACACAGATCGATCTGGACCTGCTGGACCCTGGGACCAGCTTTTCAGCTTTATCCATCTCTCCCCGCCACTCCCTGGCCCTTATAACAACCAGAGAAGGCCTGGTGCTCTGGTGCAATTCTGTAATCCCAGATGAGGCAGGAGGATCCCAGGTTCAAGGCCAGCCTCAGCAAGTTAGCAAGGACCCTGGCAACTTAGAAAGACCCTGTCTCAAAATTTTAAAAAAATAATAATAATAATAATAATAATGGGAGAAGGAAAAGAAAATAAAGGTTGGGTTGTAGCTCAGTGGTAAATCTCCCCAGAGTTCAATCCCTAGTAACAGGGGTTGGGGTGGGAGGATAACCAGAAAAATAGAACAGATAATTAGCACTCCTTTTTTAGGAGAGCCGAAGGGGTAAAAGGAAAAATGGTTCTCTACACTCCCCAACTGCTCATGTCAGAAATGGGAGAAGAGCCCAGCTGGACTTCCCAGTCCTGTGGTTCGACACAATCCAGCACAGCATATGAAGGAAAAGGCTGTGTAACTGAGATGCTGCATCTGTAAACAACCTTACATGACCTCGGATATGGACAGCAGGGTCCAGTCACACAGAGCTGGAGTGATGGTTACTGCCCTTCATGTTTAGCAGAGTGGACATTTTCTAATTAGTGATAGAGCTGAACCTCCAAACACACACACACACACACACACACACACACACAAATTAAGAATAGCAGGGGCTTTGTGGTATTGATTCCAGAGCATATTTTTTTTATTGTTTTCCTTGATCTCCATTTGACTTATCACTGTTCATCTCAAAATCTTATAAAGTGAGGAGTAGGGGATGATCTTTTGAAGGAGACATTTTAGACTTAAGCATATCTTGAATTTCATTCTGGACAAACAAAATTGACTCATCTGTTTCCATTTGTGTTTGTTGGTTGGTTTTTTATTAATTATTTTAAATGTATAAATTTAAAGAGTATAGTATGGATAATTTAATTTATATATCCAAGTTTATGATGATAGAATCAAGGAGGTTAATGTTTTTACCTCCTTAAACTTTTTCAAAATTTTTATTAACATGTAATAATTAAACACTTTTATGAGGTACTATGTGATATTTCAACACATATATACAATACATACTGATCAAATCAAGGCAATTAATATTTCCATCTCCTTATTATTAACTTTGTTTATGGAATCTTTAAGTTCCTCTCTTCTAATTCTTCATAAAATATACAATAGGTTATTGTGAATTATGCTGCAGAACACTAGAACTTCTATCTGTGTTTTGGTACCTATTGTCCATTTTCTTTTAATTTTTTTTAATTACACATGGACACAATATCTTTATTTTATTTATTTATTTTCACATGGTGCTGAGGATCAAACCCAGTGCCTCATATGTGCAAGGCAAGTGCTCTGCCACTGAGCTACAACCCCAGCCCCTTATTGTCCATTTTTAAAGAACATCTGCTGACCAGTGTGGTCACCCACCAATTGAAAATGGCAGCACGGTTAAAACTCTTGTGTTCTGTGCTTCTTCTAGTGTCATTTACCAAGACACTAACCAAAGCACAAGTGACTAACCAATATACAAGTGATGTGTTTGGGGAGTCTCGTCTGCTCACTTAGGAGCTGCTTCGAAACAGCCTGTAACCAGGATTCCAGGATGCAGCCAAAAGGCAACTGCCATTTACTCAATACCTACTCTGTTCCAGGCATTCCCCACGGGGTATCATCTTGAGTTTGCACATAACCGTATAAGCAGGATGAGTCGCCCTCATCACAAGCTCAAAGGCATAGAGTCATTGGATCAGGCTCACCCAGACAGCCACTGGCTGAGCCAACATTTGAACTCAATCAGCCCATTTTCCCTTCTTTTCTTCATGTTTCTCACTCCATTTTCACCCCTGGAAGAATCAGGCATTGAACTCCATAAACTTGGGATTAGTCATCCTCTGTAGGCTAAAGCAAGCAGCACTGGAAAAGTTCTCTCTCAGATTTTGGTGGGAAGGTCTGATCCTGATGCAGACGTATTATCCCATGAAAAGAAAATCTAGTTCATTTTTTTTTTTTTTTTAATTTTTTTTATTGTGGGTTGTTCAAAACATTACAAATTTCTTGACATATCATATTCCACACTTTGATTCAAGTGGGTTATGAACTCCCACCCTCACCCCATACACAGATAGCAGAATCATTTTTTAAACTTAGTTTTACTCTCATTTTTAACCCTACTCTTCTTGTTCCCACAATCCCTTCTCCATTTTTTCTCCCATCCTTTATCATTCTGTATCCATCTCAATCTTTATCCTTTGCATCTTCAAAATCATTTCTCAGTTTCCCTTTTTCCCTTTTGGATGATTTTTTTTTGCCTAGTCAAAGAAGATGAAGCATTCAATTTAGCTAACTAATCTCCTAACATGAAGTACCTACCACATGCCAAGGAGAGATAGACAAGAAAACCAATCTTGAAACTTTAAGTTATTCCTGGAATGAAGAGAGAAAAGTAGCTAACCAGGCCTCCACAGGTCAGGGAAGTGCCCAAGAATGGTTTCCTCATTCAGAATAGCCCCCGCCTTATACCAACAGAATTCTCTATAAACAAGCAAAAGTCTCATTGCTACTTTTGGGATATGTTTCCATTCATTCGAGAAAGGTAGTGTATGTAGCTCCAGGATCACAGACTTTGGAGCTGCCAAACTGCCTTTGATTAAATCCCAGGTTCACCACCTGCTGGTTATATGACCTTAGTAGACTTCATAACTTCTCCATGCCTTCACTTCTTCACCTGTAAAGTAGGGGCAGTTATGGCACCTACCTCTTAGAATCTGCATGATATGTATGTTCAAGTACCTAGAACACTGCCTGGCACAAAGTGAGCACCATGTAACTGTTAGTGGTCGAGTGTCTCTGAGCTCAACCAAAAAAGAGAGAGAGAGAGAGAGAAAGGAAGAGATTTGAGATCTATTTTTAGGTGGTATGGGGGTTTGTATCTTGAGTGTCCTCCAAAAGTCCAGGTGTTACAGGCTTGGTTGTGGTGTTAGCAGAAGAGGGGGTGCCTAGTAGAAGGAAGTTGGGTCACTGGAAGTGGAGCCTTGAAGGGGATATGAGAGGCTCTCTCTCTCTCTCTCTCTCTCTCTCTCTCTCTCCTTCCCTGTCACCATGAGGTGAACAGGTTGGCTCTACCACCCACTCCTTGCCATGATGTACTGTGCCACCACAGGCCCCAAAACAGACTCAAGCAACTGTGGACTAAAACCTCTAAGACTGTGAGCCAGGAAATGACTTTCTTCTTTATAAGTTGATTTATCTCAGGTATTTTATTCTAGCAACAGAAAACTGACTCACACTGGTAGAAGTGCTCTCCTTCTGGTGTGTGAGGAGCCGTGAGGAAGAGGAAGAAAGGATAAATCTGGGGGTCTGGCAGGAGGCATAGGCGCAGTTGATTCTGTGCTTGGAACCTTAGCAGCACAGAAAAGGGGCACAGATGTGATGTGCCATCCTAGCTTTTCCATTTCCTGAGTGCATAGCTGGAAATTATGTCATCTCCCGGGACTCAGTTTCCCCAGCTGAAAAGCAGGAAACTCTCATAAAAGAGTTGTAATGAAAGCTGGGCGCGGTGGTACATGCCTGTAATTCAGTGACTTGGGAGGCTGAGGCAGGAGGATCTCCAGTTCAAAGCCAGCCTCAGCAACTTAGGGAGGCACTAAGCAACTCAGCAAGGCCCTGACTCTAAATAAAATATTAAAAAGCCTAGGTTTGTGGCTCAGTGGGTTTAATACCTGGTACCAAAAAAAAAAAAAAAAAAACTTCCTTCTACTAGGCACCCCCTCTCCTGCTAGCACCACAACCAAAAAAAAAAAAAAACCCTGCCAGCTGCTCTGATCTTACTCCCTTAATCCTCCTTGTTATTAGAATGCTCAAAATATTAACCTCACTCTGGATATTAAATTAAATTTGGACAAATCACAATTGATGCCCATTAACTGTCTGAAGAGCATTTCCTCTTAATAATACAATTCACAATTGCATATAATTGCAATTTAATTTATTTGCTTTAATTAATAGTTGACTTACATAAAAAGAGATGGGAGAGATTTTCAAGAAAGTCTTTCTGCTGATAGTGCTTTGTGCCTTAAGGAAGCCTTTCCTATGAAGGTCGTTTCTTCTCCTGTTCAGTGAGTTGGGTGTCAAGAAGATGTCAGGGTCACCACACGTCCCTCTTCATCCTGGTTCATTCATCATCCCAACCCCACACATTCAAGCTCAGCAGTTTGATGGCTTTGGTAAAAGATGATCCATCTGGCAGATCCATGTGGGTGAATTAATTCACAGCAAAATGTTGGCTAACTGATAGCGTCTTGTTACATTCCCCCCCAGATAATCCCAGACAGTACAGCTCCATCTTAACCAAGAACTTCCAAGTCTTAAGACATGTTTAATGGTGAGGAAAATATTAGTTGCTACAAACAGAAGATTTTTCAGACTTCAACAGCCCTTTAGAATTCTTTAAATTACATGACAAAATAACACCCACAAAAAGAGGCAAGATTCCATGCAGTCACATACTAGTTCAATCTTTATTTCAAATATTTACTAATCACCACTATGATCTAGTACTAAGTACTTACAGATAAAGACATACTTTAGTGTTACAAAATACTAAAGATAAGATAAGAGGGACCAAGGAAGTCTGAAGTCAGGCAAAAGCACTCCCCATGCATTTTCCAAACTCATCCAAGATGGTAACTGGGCAGTTTTGGCCAGATCTCTTTTCACAACATTCTAACTAACGTACTTTCATTTCCAAGGTATACATCAAAGAGCTCATCTAGGAGGACTCTTTAAAAATTGATATCAATAGTTACATGAAATAATTTGTTTCTGCATGAAGCTTAAATTAAGCCTCCCCCTGCAGCTGAGTAGATGATGAATTGTATTATAAGTAATCCTATTTTTAGACCACTAGTGCATTGGCCGACTGGCTGTTAAAAATAGAAGCAGGCCTAGTACTAGAGTTCGAAGCCCTGGAGCTTTTCCCTACTGATTAATGAAAATGTAGCGGATTCGCCAGATTCTCCAACAGTTTGGAGGGAAGAGGTGTGCCTCTGTGATTGGTTCCGAAATTACTGTATGATGTGTCACCGAAAAGGAAGCTGAGGGACACACTGTCACCGGAGTTTTCTCAATTGCTCAGATACTGGGAATGAAATCTACCTGTGTGATCAGGTGGAAAACGTGGTATTCTAAGAATCTTTCATATTTCCCTCCTGGGGAAATTTGAGCTGTGACTCACTCAGTTCATTGTTCTCTCCATGACTTCCCTGCATATCCTGTGAGTGGCCACCTGGGGGCACCAAAACAGTCCATCTCAGAGGGAAGCTGAGCCTTTGAAATCCACCCCTCATCTCCTGGGTGACCAAACACAGCCTTCCCTCCCAGCTTCATTATCTTGACTTTGTTGCCACACTGGGTTGAGTAGAGGACTGATCTCTTTAGTATGCAAACAAGAATAGGACCTCCCTTGGAGGGAGGTGGTTAGCATTAAATGGGCTAGTGCCTGCAATATTTTTTTAAACCTAATACCACATCTGGTGTGTGACAAGTGCTCAGTTCCTTAGTACAGCCCGTAAGCCTGGAGTTGTGGTGGCTCAGATGCTGACAACACCACATTAGCTTCCATTCACTTTTATTCTGGGCTCTCTTCCCCCTTTCTTTCTCCTTCCATTGAGGACACCCTGAGACCATCTCTGTTAGTTCAAAAGTCTTCATTTCGGCAGCTTGCCAGGCATGTCCTCAAGAATGCCCTGTGACCCCCACAGGGCTGTCCAATCCTCTCAGCCTCAATGCTTTCCAGAGCAGCACACAATTTGCCTACATTAGAATCTCCTGAAACTATCGAGTTGGAGTTTCTGGGGACAAGACTTAGGAATCAGCATTTTAATGCATTTTCTAAGCAAAACTGACACAGTTTGAAAATCTGATATATTCTTAGTAAGAATTTTTTTAAAAATAGAATATAGTGGAGACTGATCTCAACCAGATGTTTAGGAGGGAAATTAGCTGATTATCTGATTAAAGTGACTCACACTGAACTGTGAACAAATAAACTCCCCTTTCAGGAAAATTTGCATGCTGACATTTTGCAAGCCTTAATGAATTTCCAATTAGTGAAATGTGTAGGATGGATATTTAAAGAAAAACTACCTAATCTGTGCTCCAAGATTCAGGGGAAGCCTTTATATACATGTGAAAAGCAAGGGATCCTCAGCTTAGCAGGCCATTCCTCCTGCTCTAAAACCACCTGATATTTCCCCCCAAGAATTCTGAGTAGTGAACAGGAGAAGAAAGCATGGAATGGAAAACAAATGAGGAAGAATGGGATATTGAGCAAAGGTTACAAGACAGCAAAGGGGAGAGGGAAGAGGAAGGAAAACCCTCCAAATGTCCCCAGCTCCTCATCAGTAGTAATGGCTTGTATAAATGTAGCACAGACTGATGAACAAAGGTCCAAGCTGCGGTCATTTTCACTCTCCCCCAGAAAAGATCACAACTGAGACTTTGATTTTATTTGTTATTTGGGTTATTTTTAATATGAAGCTGCCCAGTGAATGGAGGAGGGAGAGTATCCCTTTGCTCTTTCTTGTGGCTCCCAGACCATTTCTCCTCCCTCCAAAGGTGGATTCCTTCTCATTCTACAGTCTCTCCATGAATTCTTTCAATCTTGTGGTTTTAAATACTATCTCTACAACTGATGACCCTCAAATATCTATTTCTAGTCCCAGGTCTCCCTTCAGTTCCATATCTTTGTCTAATAGCCTATTTTATAAACATACTTGAACATCTCACTTTTCCCAAAAAAAAAAAAAGTGTTTCTCCCCCAATGTTTTCCATTTCAGTAAATCACACCCCACTCACCCAAATGAACCAAAAACTTGGGGATGGTCATAAGTCTCCCCCACCCCCCACCCCCCACACACACACACCCCTTGCCCGCACACAACATACAAACACATGAATGAGCTCCTTAACCTATCACCAAATCCTACTGGCTATGCCTTAAAATTGCATCTTGAACACTGTAATCAATTACCTCCACATTAAAGAAATGCATCTTGAATCTGACCCCCCCCCACTGTCTCTACCAGGACTGTTCTGATCCAAGCCAGCATCACCTCTCACCCACACCACTTCATTGCCTCCTAACTGTCCCCTCTGCCTCCACTCTTACCCCTTACTTCTGATTGCCACACTGCAATCATAATTCTGCATCATAATTCTTGTCCCCTCCCTCCCCTGTGTCCCACCCTTGGCATAATGAGTAAGTACAAAATGCCCTCCCATGGCCCAAGAGTCCTACAGAAATTGCACCATCCACAGTGGCTCCATCTCTGATCTTCAGCCACCCTGGCTTCCCTGCCTTCCTCCTGCCCTGGCCTTTGCTGCTGCTTCCACCTGGAAGGTGGACAGCCCCTAGATCTCCTGCTTCCTCACTTCATTCAGGAGAACCTTCCCTGACCACCTACTCCTAAATAGCAGCTGTCCTCCTCTCTCCAATGTGCTTTTCTTCATAGTACTTAAAACTACAAGATATTGGGCTGGGGATGTGGCTCAAGCCGTAGCGCATTCGCCTGGCATGCATGCGGCCTGGGTTCGATCTTCAGCACCACATACAAAGATGTTGTGTCCGCCGAAAACTAAAAAAATAAATATTAACAAATTCTAAAAAAAAAAAAAAAAAAAACTACAAGATACATTTGTAAAGTCTCTTTCTGCCCATTTGAATATGAGCTTTATGAATGCTGCTACCTATTCTCTTTTGTCCACCACTGAATCTCCATGCCAACCCATCGTCTTGAGACTTGCTCAACTTGTTGAACAAATGGAACAAATCTAAGAAAAAGCATCAGTGTAAGTAAGGATGGTTCCTTACTGTAAAGTTTGCATCTAAGTCTTACTTATTAGGGGAGCTAGAAGAAGGAATGAAGTTACTGATTCCTTTCTTTTACCCCCTTGTGTTTTGTTTTTTGTTTTTTGATTTTTTTTTTAATGGGCTCCTCCAAGAAAAGCCATGTCCCTGTTTTGTTCCAATAAATGGTCATTTCTGGAGTTCTGGACCTCCTTTTTGCACACATAGAAAAACTCTTCTTTATTCCACATGCTAAGTGCTCAAAAATTATGCATTCACAATTACCAAATCACAAACTTGGCTTTTACCCATTTACTGAACATAAAACACAGCTAATGAGATTAGGCAATAGGAAGCTTTTCCATTGCAAAAATTATATTAATGGAGTCTCCCAAGGGCTAAGCTGCTCTCTCTGAAAGTTAAGCACATATCAGAAATCACATTAAAACTCTTTCAGTCCTCCGAGGGTCCCTGAGGTCAAAGAAGGGAAAGACTGATGTAGCTTTACAAAGCAACTCACTTATTCTCTACATTTAGCTGTGGATATGGGAGAATCTGCTTTGTGACTTTCTTCCTGTGTCTTAAAGAAGTCCATAGTGTTTTCCTTTTTAATGCCAAGTTTGTCATGTTGGCAGTCAGTTCCTCATAAACGTTATCCACAAGTATAAGCATTGAGTTTCACTAGTAGTCATCAGCATTACCTCCATGGCACACAGCAAGAGGCAAAATGGCTCCCTTATAGGAAATAATTGCAGTGAAGGGCAGATGACTTATATAACTTATTTTGTAAGAACATTATCTGAGTGTGAGTTTCCCCATCACCACCTTTAAAACAAGGGCTCAAGTGTAAGTAGTTTGTTTAGGAAGAGAACCCAGAAAACAAAGAGAAGGAGTAAGAGAATAAGCTGGGAATGGAAGGGCTGTCAACAAAGGGTGTGTTATTCCCTTGGTCTGTTTTCTGTTGCTATAACAAAATACTTGAGACTGTGTGATTTATAAAGAGTATAGGTTTATGTAACTCACTGGAAAGTCCAAGAACATGGCACTGGCATCTGGCAAGAACCTTCTGGCTCTTACCATAACATTATGGAGGGCTCCATATGGTGAGACAGAGCTAGCATGCTAGCTTGGGTCTCTCTTCACTGTCTTACCAAGCCACCAGAGCTATCAAAGGGAACCCATCCTCATGGTTATCTAATTCTAGCTATGTCTCAAAGGCTCCAGATACCAGTAACATCTGAATTTGGGAATTAAGTTTCCAACATATAAACTTTGGGGGACACATTAAAGCCTTTGCTGTTATCAAGCAAGTCATTACTTGAACACTTAATCCCACTGGGGAAGTCAGCAAGGGAAATGATATTATACATTAATTCTCATCAGTCGTTGCCTGAGGACTGCTGGGGGTAGGGAACATTGATTTCCCAGCACTTGCAGTCTGCCCCATGGGTAAACAGAGAGAAGTCTGGTGGCCTTGCAAGTAGATGAACAAAGAGACTGACAGTCAGACATTGGCCCAGTGGGCACTGAAATGGTAAAGCCCAGAGGGAAAATGACAAAGAGCCAACAGCCTCTGCTGTGAACATTGCCTTTTCCAAAAAACATTTCCTCAACATGGGTGTTCTCCCATAAAGTCGTCTTGTGTATAAACAAAACTTAATGGGACAACTGTGGAAAGATTTCTATGAGAACTGAAATGTCAGAAGCAGGTCATCTTGGTTCAGGCAGAGTGGACTGGACCTATTGATGATTTCAAGTTGTTTTGCATTTTGTTTATAACACTCTTAACAGCTTGAGAGTCCAACAACTTATAAAGAAAAGCAGATCCGGTATCCCTGACTGGAGAAACCAACCCTGGGAGCTGACACTTCCTCTGTGGCGGCCATCAGAAGGACAGCTATCTGCTGTTGGAGGGGCCCTTCTTCATAGAACTACTCTGTCCACTCTGAGACCAAACACCTTGGATATATGTACACATACATACTTGTTCACTTGGGGAACCATGACATTAGAGACATAGTATTGATTTAGTTGTTTTCATGTTCAGGCATATCTTTAAGACAGCTCTTCCCCTCAAATAGTAGTAAAAATGTATAACAGATAAGTATACATATAGCCAGGTGCAGTGGTGCACATCTGTAATCCCAGCAGCTCAGAGGCAGGAGGATAACAAGTTCAAAGCTAGACTCTGCAACTTAGTGAGTCCCTAAGCAACTCAGTGAGAGCCTGTCTATAAATAAAATACAGAATAGGGCTGGGGATGTGGCTCACTGGTTGTGTGCCCCTGAGTTTAATCCCCAGTACCCCTCCACCAAAAAAAACAGAGAAGTATACATATTCCACAGCAAACAGGGCCCACTGTATGCAAGGCATTCTACTAAGTCATGGAGATACAGAGATGAAGAGCCCAGTGCTTGTCATGGAGGCATGCCCAGTGTCAGTAAGGAAGATATCTTGAAAGCAGATACATTATAAAACAATGGAGTCATTGCTACGTATATGAATTACATGAACAATCACGTGTAGGGTGTAGAAGGCAGAGAACTTAAACTATCCTTTGTAATGTTTGGAAAGCACTCAGAGAGAGCCACTGGATATTTGAGATGTGTCTAAGTCTTCTAGGAAAAGGAAGAGGGAGGTTGGGAGGTTTCCTTCTAACTTATTTTCATTGATTAATCTGCTGTAAGCACCCATATTAACTTTTTTTCCCCCTCCTATACTGAGCATTGAACCCAGGGGCACTTTACCACTGGGATGTATCTCCAGCCTTTTTATTTGTTTGTTTATTTTTGTAAGTAGATGGACACAATACCTTTATTTTTTTTATTTAGTTTTTTTAATGTGGTACTGTGGATCAAACCCAGTGCCTCATGCGTGCTAGGCAAGCGCTCTACCACTGAGATACAACCCCAGCCCACATCTCTAGCCTTTTAATTTTTTGAGACATGGTCTCATTTAGTTGCTGAGGCCGGCCTTGAAGTCATTCTCCTGCCTCAGTCTGCTGAGTCATTGGCATTACAGGTATGCACCACCATGCCAGGTCCCGTATTGACTCTTTTTTTTTTTTTTTTTTGCATTTGTGGTACTGGGGATTGAACCCAAGGCTTCATGCATGCAAAGCAAGCACTCTACCATGGAGCTACATACCCAACCCCTCCCCTCTCCATCTTGACTTTTAAAAAGTCAAGCTTATGTCAGATTGTAATGGTAAAGGTGGAAAACAAAGGAACAGTCATGTGATGGCTTCACCTCAGATAGAGACAAGTTGAGTCTGATCCGACTGAATTCATAGAGGAAACCAGAGAGGTACAGGTATGCATGTCATTGACATCATAAAATGGAAAGAGAAAAATGGCAAGGAGGAATAAGCAAATCCTTACTTTTCTAGAGAAGACTCAACAGATTTATCTAAAATTAATTAATGATTAAATAGGGGAATATATTAAGATATTATGTAGACTAACGAAGTAACTACTGTAATAAAACTAGAAACTGTTGAAAAAGATCATCTAAGGGAGTAGAACTGGGTATGAGAAGGAATGAAATGGGGTGACTCTACCACAAGAACACTTGTACAGTTTGGTTTTTAAAACTATACATACAAATTACAGAGTAATTGTAATTTACAAAGTAGAAATTTAAAAATTTAAGCTGGTCCTGGGCTCAGTGGTGCACTTCAGCAACTCTGAAGACTGAGGCAGGTCGGAGTATAGCAAGTTAAAAGCCAGACTCAGCAACTGAGCAAGATCCTGTCTCCAATTTTAAAAATAATGAAAGAGCTGAGAGTGTGGCTCGGTGGTTTCTGATAAATTGCACCATTTCAAAAATTATGTTCAAATAGTTATTAGCAAGTTATCCTAATTGTATTTCCTAGAAGTGTTCTTCCCTATTCTCTTCTCATTTAGTCTTGGAATGAAGCAACATCTAAGAGAAGTCTTCCCCTGTCCCACCCCTGCAGAGCAGGCTAGAGACTAGAGTGGACTCTAAGTATTCATCAGGCATCAGCCCTGGTGTCCTAATCCTTGGCCCATCTCCATCCCCCACATTATAACTCACTGTACAGCTCAGGGGGGGAGAAATCCCCAGTTACTGCCTTGAGCAATAGTCGCGCCCCAGAACTCCTGGCTCTGTTTACATGTGGAGCTGAAATTCAGAGACCAAGTGGCTGTATGTGTGTCCCTTTAGAATAGTGAGTGCTGCTCCTCTGTGGATTCTGAACAATTGCCTTGGGAAACCCTCAGTGCCCAGAGCAGAGATAAACTGCTAACATGGAGGGAATGATTCCCGGCCAGAGATCATGGGAGGAAGGCTCTTCTGAAACGGCCTTCAGCTGACAGCCGGCCTGCTGGGGGCTGCGCTGAGGCCAGGTCTAGGTGCCCAGTGAGAACCACCCTTGTGCTTTGTGCATTCGTTTTACCTGAAATAGAGAGACTGAATACAGCTCCTGGGAAGGTGCTGTCAAGGGAGGAAGTCCAGTGAGTGCTGCTTGTTCTCTCCTGCTCAGGCTAAGGAGGACAGGACCAAGGCACCAGGAAGCCCACCAGCTGTGCCCCCATGTCCCTCGCCCCAGGCCTGCTACAAAGTAGGTGGTTACTGAAGGTTGGATTTGTTATTCTTCCATAGTAGTATTTCTACCACGGCTACTGACACATTTATCGTAAGATAAAGAGAAAGCTGCTGAGCCACTCTGCAGAGCTGGGTGCCTCACCTATGTACCCTCAGCTATCCTCTCATATAAGAGTCGTCCAGTTTAAATTCAGGTCTAATTTGAATGATGCTTATGTTTTTTGTTTTTTGTTTTTGTTTTTGTTTTCAGTAATGGCACTGGGGATTGAATCCAGGGGTACTCTATCACTGAGCCACATCCCCAGCTCCTTTTTATTTTTTATTTTGAGACAGGGTCTCATCAAATTGCTCAAGCTAGCCTCGAACTTCCTGTCCCAGCCTCCTTTGTAGCCAGGATCACAGGCATGTGCCATCCTTAGTTGATATTCACGTGCACTGGCGCAGAGTCATTCCCTTGAATCACAAATAGAATCAAGGATTGGTTAAAGTTGGAAGCCTTCCTGAGAACCAGAAATCTGTTCCGTGTCTGTGTAAGAAGAATGTCCTATTACAGTGAACAAGCAATGGACAAAAAGAGAAATGGTATGTGCTGCCAGGAGCATTATTCAGCCCTATCTGTGACAGCCACCAAAGGCAAGAATAATGAAGAAAAGAGATATGCTGTAGACAGGTTGATGGGAAATGTCTGCAGGGGACAACTCTTACAGTAACTTAACACTGGCCCTGCTCTGCCTTGGTCCTGGGATCTCATTACACTCACAGAATCACTGAACACAAGTTAATCCTGCTTCCAGGAGTCTTGAGAAAAAGAAATTAGAAGTTAAAAGTTGAATAAGGAAACTATAGAACTCAATAACACAATTAATAACCTAGACTTAATTGACATATATAGAATATACCACCCAACATCAAGCAGTTACACTTTTTTCTCAGCAGCACATGGATCCTTCTCAAAAATAGATCATATATTATGTCACAGGG
>NW_026000142.1:25312478-25397757 GCF_001458135.2 Marmota marmota marmota | reverse complement strand
ATAGTAGAGGATAGGAAAGGCAGCAGAACACGACAGTCACTAGTATGGCAATATGTAAATCAATGGATGTGTAATTGATGTGATTCTGCAATCTGTATATGGGCTAAAAATGGGAGTTCATAACCCACTTGAAGCAAAGTGTGAAAGATGATATATCAAGAACTATGTAATGTTTTGAACAACCAACAATAAAAAAAGAAATTAGAAGTTACTCTTTTCTAAGTTATGACTTTTCTAAGTTATGACTTCTTCCAGTCCTTATGAAAGAGTTATTTTATAATACTCTGCATATTGATAGAAGATTTTCTTGTCAGTATCCATTCATTCATTCAACAAGAATGCATTGAGAAAAGGACATTGTATGCATATATGAAAATGTCCTAGAAAAACCAATTAATTTGTATAATCAATATGTACTAATAATTAATGTTTAAAAAAAAAGAATGTTTGCTGGGTGCAATGGTGCACGCCTATGACTCAGGAGGCTGAAGCAGGAAGATTGCAAGTATGAGGACAGCCTCTGCAACTTAGGACCTAATATGAAAATAAAAAATATAAAAGTAGGAAGAAGGGAGGGAGGGAGGAAGGAAGGAAGACATGGTTTGGTTGTCCCTTTGTTAGGCTCAGAGTGTTCAGACCATCTCCTAATCGCTCACTTAGGGAAGCAAGTACAAATCCATGAAGATACTGAAAATGGTGGAATGTTTCACTTTAGTTTCTTTCCAAGGCATTTAATTTTCAAAATAATAGCACATTTCCCCCTAGTTATAAAAGTAACACTTGCCAGCTTACTACAAAAGAAAAAGAAGAAAATTCAGATTTTTTTTCTGAATATCTGAATGTTCTTCAAAAAGTGAGAAACCTCCTAAATCTACCATTCAAAGCTGAACTACCATTATTTGATTTTTAAAAATGGTATCAGATTATACACACTATTTCTTATTCTGCTTTTTTTGTTAATGTCATAGATGTCGCTCTTTAATACAGATCTATGCACTCATTTTAAATGGCAATATAAAAGTACCTCAACTTATTTAACCAGTCTCTTATTAGGACATTAAAGTTATTAATAACTTTTTTTTTCCTGTGATAAACAATCTCAGGCATACAACTTTATCATATTGTTATCATAGTATATTCATAGCATTTTTTATAAACATTTATTAAATGCTATTCTTTGGACTTCAAGTTCACAACCCAATATTAATTGAGACCCCAGTCTCTCTCTGTGCAGAGCAGAGAAAGAGAGTATAGACAAGTCCATCTCAGGACTCAGAATTGTCTGGGGGAGGATTCAAAAGTAGAATGCTCAAGAAACCGGCAGAGCTAAGTCTTATCTGCCTCTGCCTCTTTTTATCCTTACCATGATGTGGCTGTTACTCAGAGTCATGATCATTGAATTAATTTTCTCATCGGTGAAATGGAATTAATGGACTAGGATTATAGCTCAATGGCAGAGCACTTGCCTACCATGTATGCAAAGCCCTGGGTTCAATTTCTAGCACCACAAGTAAATAAACAAAATGGAAATAATTATATCATTTGCCACTTAGAGGTATTTATAGAGATTGAATAGCAAAATGTACATTAAGTACTTAGCACAGTACCTGGCTGCCAATTAGTGCTCAGTAAAGGAGTAGCTCTTGTCCTCTTAGAGAACCCTTAAAGTCCCAAAGATCTTGCAGTGAACACAAACACAGCTGATTTCTAAATTTTGTGGGAAGATGTCCTTACCAGGGACGTGATTTAACTCAAGGTATGATAATAACATCCACCAAACAGAAAATGATCCTCCATGGGGGGTTTATCCCAAACACAGTTGTAGGTTCAGCACTCGGACATTGTCATTGGCACTTGTAAAATCCTCAAGTGCATCTTTACAAATAATCACTAAGAAATTACATGGAAATTTTGTTTTACTCTTTGTTAAAATAAGAAAAAAACTTCATAGGAAAGTCTTAGAAACATTTTTTTTCTCATTTCTACTCTATTTTATTTCCTATCTCTTCCCATGGAGGGTGAATGTCATTCCTCAATATCACCTTGTAAAACGTATGTTATGTTCACTTTACAGATGAGACAAACAAAGCCAGGGCAAGTAAAATATATTAGCCATAGCTAGAAAGTAGCCCATCCAGGATTAAAGTTTTTCTCTGCTTCTAAAGTTCAGGTGCTATCAAGATTCAGCAGCTTGGGAGGCTGAGGCAGGAGAATTCGTGAGTTCAAAGCCAGTCTTAGCAAATTGGTGAGGCACTTAGTAACTCAGCAAGACCCTGTCTCTAGTAAAATATATATATATTTTTTCTTTTTTAAAAAGGGCTGCAGATATGGCTCAGTGGTAAGTGCCCTGAGTTCAATCCCCAGTACCAAAACAAAAATGAAAAAAAAAATTAATTCAGATTCCATAGGGACCCTGAAGTCTGCACATTCCTAAATACCCAGGTAATTGAGATCCAAGAAGGCACAATTAGAAAAACAATTAGAAGCCAGGCATGGAGGCTCAGGCCTATAAGCCCAGCAATTTGG
Organism: Marmota marmota marmota; assembly: GCF_001458135.2. Classification (NCBI taxonomy): domain Eukaryota; kingdom Metazoa; phylum Chordata; class Mammalia; order Rodentia; family Sciuridae; genus Marmota; species Marmota marmota. The sequence continues at coordinate 25,395,231 of NW_026000142.1, read as the reverse complement.
AAAGGTAAGGCAGGAGGATTGCAAGTTCAAAGCCAGCCTCAGCAACCTTAGTGAGGTCCTAGGCAACTTAGCGAGACCCTGTCTCAAAATAAAAAATAAAAAAGTAAGATTGTAGCTTAGTGGTAAAGTGCCTTGGGTTTGTTCAATCCCTTATATGAAAAAAAAAAAAAAAGAAGAGAAAAACAATTATAAAAAAATTTGTGAACTTGTGGATGAAAGGATATATCATATGATGTACATAAACTGAAGAAATAGTAATGTACTGAAGTTGAATAAAAATTAACGTCAAAATACAAAAAAATAAAAAATTTAAAAAATTAAAAAAAAAAAAACATTGTCCTTGGCCATACAACATTTATGAAGCCCAGTTTCTGAAGCAGGATTCCCTAAAGCCATAGGATTTGCTTCTGGTTATCACCAAGATACCCTACTGAAAACTTTCATGTACCTCAGGATGAAGCTATTTGCATATTTTGGATAGTTCTAACATACAAAATACATCCCAGGCCAGGGTTGGGAAACACCTGGATTCTGGAAGATTCGCTGTAAATGTTGAAGTCTTTCTTTATTATCACCCCAGGATAGAGCCAACTCCATGGTGTTGACCTTTCCTTCTCTGAAATCCGAATCATCTCTCCCCCAGGCCAGCTGATCTTATCCTCAACTGTGGCAGTTAGCCTTCCTACCTCTCCACAGGTTTCTAATGCTTTAAGTCAGTGTGAGAGAACTGGCAAATTGGCAAGATTTGTGATGTTGTATTTGTGATACTGTATTGAGAAGGCAGAGGGATAAAGAGTAGTTTTCAAACTAGATTCCCTCAATGTTTCGCTATGGTGGTGAAACACAGATGAGGGGCAGAGGGAAAGGCCTGGAAAGGTGGAGATCTGAGCCCCTAGTTGGAGCCAATGCACCCAAATCTGTTTTGCATTCATTATTGGGATTCCCAAAAGATTCACTTGAAAAAGTTTTTAGGGGGGGACAAAGAGACACAACCTGAAAACCAGTAGGGACCGAACACCAATCTAGGTCAGAAGAACTAGATTCTAACCCCAGCTCTTCAGCTAACTAACTGGGTGACTTTGGGCAAATTTGTTTCATCTCTCTGTGTCTCAGGATACTTACTTGCAAAAATCAAGTAAGTATAGTCAATGCTTGTTTTAGTAAACTAGGACCACCATAACAAAATGCCACAGAGTGAGTGACTTAAACAGCAGAAATTTACTTTCTCACAGTTCTGGAGGCTGGAAGTCCAAGATGGAGACATGGCAGGATTGAATTCTACTGAGGCCTTTCCTTGGCTTACAGGTGGTGGTCCTCTTGCTATGTCCTCACATGGCCTTTTCTCTATGCACACACACCCCAGAAGTCTCTTCCTTTTCCTGTACAGACACCAGTCCTATAGAATCAAGGTCCCAGCTTAAGACCTCACTTAACTTCATTTGCTTCCTTCAAGGCCCTACTTCCACATACAGTCACATTGGAGTCAGGATCCAACATGTGAATTGGGGGAGACAAAATTCAGTCTGATAAGGGGTGAAAGGGCAAAATGGAAACCAAAAACAGGGAAGGGAGAAGTTCAGGAAATATCTCCCCAGGAAGCAAATTGGGATGGGATGTGAAACTTTGAGCAGGCTTCTCCCGTTGGAAAACTGGAGGAAGGGCATTTCCCACAGGAGGAGCAAAGGCCCAGAGTTGCACCCAGCCTATTTACAGTCAGAGGCCAGAGAACAGTCTGAGGGGCTGTCAGAGAAAGAGAAAAAGGCCACAGGAGGGGTGGGTGATATAGCTCAGTTGGTAGAGTGCTTGCCTCACATGCCCGAGATCCTGGGTTTAATCCCCAGCACCACCAAAAAAAAAAGCCATAGACGGCCTCATGGGCTACTGTGCAAAGCAACCAGATGTACTGACTAATAACAAGTCTCTTCTAAAATATCTGTGTACTTCTGCATTTTAGAAAGTCCTAAAATTCTGCAGTTCAGGCTATCTCTGTCTTTCCACTTCTCAATGTTCACGATGGGTTACACAGCTACTAAATGCTTTAATTCTTGGTTACTTCTCTGGTGGGAGGGCAGGCCTCACTAGATCTTAATTATAAACTGCCTTCTGCAATCTGTGGTCCACTTTTGGTCTGGAGAAAAAGCATACATCATACTTGAATGTCATATTTTATCACAACAGACTCCCATACCAGTGATTAGGACAAGGTCTATTGAATGTGTGATAATAAAGACATGTAAAGCCTTCGGATCCAGAGCTCCCTTCCTACTGAAGACTCAATCAAAACCGTAGGTCTGTGTACTAAGGAACAAAAGCCTCACAGCTTCCTGGAGGAGAGAATGAGATTCTGTTTTAAAGAGTTGTGTCTTGCTGAGGCTTGTGGAGTAGTTAGAAAGGAGAAAGGGAAACATCAGTTGGGTTTTTACAAGCAATTATTAGTAATCTGCTTATTAATAGAGCTGATTCTAGTTCTCTCTCAGAAATTTTCAAAAGGTAGTCCTTTTTCTATTATAAATTCTATGCTTAAAGAGGATAACTATTAAATAAAGCAACTAAATGCGCAAATACGGAAATGTCTATATACACTCTCCAGGTAATATAATTAAAATCTCCCAAACCAGAAAAAAAAAAAACTCTCCGTAAAGATAGTAGACAACGAAAATAATTTGATTATTGAATAAAAATTCAACCAGTTCAGGTGTGATGGTGCACACCTATAATCCCAGTGACTTGGGAGCCTGAGGCAGCAGGACCAAAAGTTTGAGGCCAGCTTTGGTAACTTAGAGAGACCTTAAGCAACTTAGAGAGACCTTGTCTCAAAATAAAAAAAATTATCTGGGCACAGTGATACATGCCTGTCTGTAATCCTAGTGACTGGGGAGGCTGCTGCAGGAGGATCACAAGTTCAAGGTCAGCCTCAGCATTTTAGGGAAGGCCCTAAGCAATTTAGCGAGACCCTGTCTCAAAATAGAAAATAGAAAGGGCTGGGGATACGGCTCAGTGGTAAAGCACCCCTAGCTTTAATCCCAGGGGTATCAAAAAGATGCCACTGGGTAACTAGGAAGGTTTTCCACTGGGAAACAGGAATACTCACTCCCTTGACGTTTACAGTTGAAAGAGATGGCTCCAGTTTCCTTCAGAAAGACATTCCTGGGGCTGGGGATGCAGCTCAGTGGGAGAGGGCTTGCCTACCTAGTGTGATGGCCTGGGTTTAATCCCCAGCACTGCACAAAAGGAAAGACAGACATTCCTGGATCCAAAAGCTGGCAAGAGGGGGCTGGAGTTGTGGCTCAATGAGAGTGTTCGCCTAGCATGCACAAGGCGCTGGGTTTGATCCTCAGGACCACATAAATGTAAAATAAAGATATTGTGTCCACCTAAAACTTAAAAAGAAATATTTAAGAAAAAAAAAGCTGGTAACAGTCTTAGTTTCTTAAATTATTCATATATTTCTTTTTCTTTCTTCTTCTTTCTTTTTTTTTTTCCTGTTAAAGTGGTTTTTTTCCCCTGTTTTATTGGTGCATTACAACTATATATAATGGTGGGATTCATTATGACATATTTGTATATGTACATGATATAACAGTATAATTTGACCAATTCCATTTCTCCTTTTCCTCCCCTCCTCACTTCCCTGATCCCTTTCTCCACTCTACTAATCTCTCTTTAATTTCCATGAGATCCCTACCACCACCTTTCTTTTCCTTTTTCCTCTCTAGCTTCCATATATGAGAGAAAACATGGGACTGCTGGTTTATTTTGCTTAACACAATGTTCTCAAAACATTATTACCTTTATCCATTTTCCTGAAAAATGGCATAATTTCATTCTTCTTTACGGCTGAATAAAACTCCATTGAAGATTTATACTTATTTCTAAGAATCAGAGAAATAACTTGCAAGTTTTCTAAAGTAAACGCTCTAAGAAAAGGAACGTAACTCTCTTCCCTTATTTTCTTTTTTTTTTAAATATCTTTTAGTTATAGGTGGATGCAAAATCTTTATTTTTATGTGGTGCTGAGGACCAAACCCAGTGCCTCATGCATGGTAGGCGAGCACTCTACCTCTGAGCCACAACCCCAGCCCTCTCTTCCTTTACTTTCAACAGGGAGAATTAAGCCTCTTGTTTTAAATTTTTATTTGTCTTTGAAACATCAAGGTAAAAATTCCACTCCAAATGATAATAAAAACACAAATGACAGGCATAGTTAATATATCATGGACTTGCTATGTGCACTAACGTACATAATGCTCACAGCAGCACTATGCAGGAGGTGAGACACAGCTGCATTGAAGAAACTGGGCCAGGTATGAGCCCAAGGACACAGAGCTGGTGAGCAATCAAGCTGGCCACAACCAGACAGTCCGGCTCCACTGTTCCATATCTGAACCATTGGGCCATCCTGTCACAGGAAAAAGTAAATACATGATTTGCTGGATAACATATATGTATAGCATTTCTAGAGTGAGTTAGTGATGCTTAAACCAGTACGCACTTAAAAAAAAAATACTGCCAGCATTTACTGCACTCTATGTGCCAGGTTTGCACACAAAGTCACAAATATAAGTATCAATTTTGATCAATCTTCAGAAGGGGCTTCCCTATCTTTTGAATAGGGAAATTGACATACAGATTTAAAAAAAAAAAATTCTCTGCAGTTACCCAGCCAATAAATGGTAAAGTTAGGGTTTTAAGGGAGAATGGCTCCAAATATCCACACATAACTATTAATCGTGTAAGACCTATCATCAGGGAGACTGATTGACTCTCAAGATGGTGTTGGGGGCTAGGGTTGTGGTTCAGTGGTACAGCGATTGCCTAGCATGTGAGGAACTGGATTTGATCCTCATCACCACATAAAAATAAACAAATAAAATAAATTGTGTCCATCTACAACTAAAAAATATATATTAAAAAAGAAAAAAGATGGTGTTGGAAAGGGGAAGAAAGCTGATAGACAGACCTTGTTGAGAGAGAGTAGCTCAGGCAGGAAGAGAGAGAGGGACAGAATACAGAACAACCAACTAATTCAATGTTGGTGGTCTCCCACATAGAAAGGAGGGGAACTGGGAGTGTTAATGGAGTTAGTGGAGATTTACACACCACAATGCATATTGAGCCAAATGCATTGGGAGGGGAAAAAAATCCTTTAATGAGCAAGCCGAGCAAGTGACTGGGAGTGGGCTAGCACCTCAAAGAACTCTCAGCACCTGAATTTTGGAAATACAGAGTTTATAAAAGCAAAAACCACAAGAGTATAGGTCAGAAAAGACCTTGTTGAGATTATACATTTTGATTACACGAGAGAATTTTGAGTATACATTTTACAGTCATTTTTGTTATACATCAGGGCCATAGTCAGGGACTCAGGAAGGACCTACTGTACTGTCAACATAGATACAGCTGACAGGAGGCTATAAAGAAAACCTTTTAAGCAAGCATAAAATGGAGTCAGGTCAGAACAAAATGGCATTACTCTGGTTCTTTTACATTTCAAGAGGAAAATGTGTGAGGCTGAATATTCAATGGCAACAAACAGATGAATTTTTGATATGAGAAGCCAATTCCTATTTGGATTTCATGATGTACAATTCCACGTGTAGTAATACCCCGTTTAGTTTCCTTTTATTTCTGTTTTTAATGGATTGTTATGACCACGTGGTGAAGTGTCAGAGCATGATATATTTTATGGAATGAAAAATTCAGGAGAGGTCACAGAAGTTGCTGAGATAGGAAAGGCACTTTCAGATCCCCTGGTCTATTAGTTCTTGTGACCTGCACTGAGGATACTATACTCACCCTGCCTTCCACCTGTCTCTTGGATTTCAGCAGTGAACACCTTCTGGCCAATGGAAAAAATGGAATGGCTTTAAGTAAAAAATGTCAGTGAAAATTATTAGGATTCATAAACCAGCAGCAACACCCTATTCACAGTGCATGGGTGAGGCCTACCGTGTATTCTTGCTTTTCACAGGTTCCACAGTATTCCTTCATGGGGAATAGAGGGGGAAGAAGAAGAAGAGATATTCATGAATTAATCAATATTCCTTCTCATGAATGACTTCTGAGAAGCGTGTATGTTGTCAAACTCCATTGCCTACAGGAAGAGCATGAAATAGTGGAGGCCTGGTGCTCAGGCTATTTTTTGCTCCTTCCCAGCAAAGAAGCTCTACCTAAGTGGGCAGAACAGCTTTAGCACTTATCCACTTATCCTCCATCCTTCCTGTGTTGAAATCAGTCCATCAGATCAGAAAGTCATTAGAAGGAGACAGAGAAAGAAAAAAAGAGACACAGTGAGAAAGGTAGAAAACCCAAAGAGAAGGAGAAGAACCCCCTTGGGAAGAAAGGAGGAAAGAAAGTGTCCCCAGATGTCTCAGGTGGGACCTTTTCACCCATTTCATGCTGGAAAAAGTTACTTTTAAAATCAAGTGATAAAAGCCAGACATGGTGGCAACCACCTGGAATGCCAGCTGCTTGGCTAAAGATGGAAAGATTAAGCCAGTGAGACCCTGTCTGAAAATAAAAATATTGTGTGGCCCTTTGGTTAAGGTAAGAGGTGTTAGAAAATATAGAAAGGCTGGTAATTGGAGTATGGCTTCCTCTCCAGCTACCTCCTGATTTCATTGCAGTGAGGGACTGTGGGCGTGGCATGCAAGTAAAGACCAGCAATGACAATGGACCCAGGTCTTCACCAGTCCACTGACCGATTACAGAAAGACAAACAACTACAACAAATTCAGAACCTCTAAACATCTATAAAGCTAATGTGGATCAATCTGAAATCAGAGTCTGCATTATACCTTAATGCATACCAACAGGATGTGGTGAGCAGTTAGTCTGCTTGTGGGACAAATGATGGCCCAAGAAGAGACTGTAAATAGACCAAGAAGTGGAGGTTGCAAGTTGAGCTACTGCTCCTCTAGAAGTTATATGTCAGGAAGAAAAATGAGTTAAGAGCAGTAGCTCACTTTCTGACCTATGAGAAGTGTGCCAACCACACATGGCATTACAATCTATTTAATACAACAAACCCCAAACCACTGTCAAAGAAGAGGGCATTTGTCCACTATTCCAAGTGTCTGTAATTGTATAACAAGTACCCCAAAACTTAGCAGTTTAAAACAATAACCATTTTTATTTTATTTCACAATTGTTTGGGTCAGCAATTTGGAAAGTTTCAGCTGGATGATTCTTCTACTCCATGTAGCATCAACTAGAATCATCTGGTGTCATTTGGTTGGTGGCTGGGTGGTACTGGAAGGTCGAGATGGTTTCACATGACATGAAGGCTCCTTGACGGGGACAGCTGGAAAGCTTCACTCAGCTGGGTCTGTCTCCTGCTGCACAGAGCACCAGGGCCTCTCCATGTGGTCACTCCAGAAGGGCAATCAGGTATCACAATACTCAAAAGATGCTCCACATCACTAAACATCAGAGAAATGCAAGTCAAGACCATTATGAGATATCACTTTATACCCTAACAGATACAATGGTACTATTTCTTAAAACACATAAAATGACAAGTATTAGTGAAATTAGAAGAAACCAAGAACCACTGTACACGGTTGGTGGGATTGTAAAATTATGCAACCACCATAGGAAATGTGTGGAGATTCCTCATAAAAACTACCACGGGATGTAATGATCCCACTTCTGAGTACATATCCCAAAGAACTGAAAACAGGATCTATTATATTTGCAAACCTATGTTCAGGGCAGCAGCACCATCCACAATAGCCAAGGGATAGAAGCCACCCAAAGTTCCATCAACAGATGAATGAATAAACAAAATACATTATAGACATACAATGGAATATTATTTAGCCTTTAAAAATAAGGAAATTCTATAATATACTACAACATGAATAAGCCTTGAGGACATTAGGCTGCATGAATAAACCAATCAGAAAAACATAAATACTGTGTTATTGCAGTAATATGAGGTATCTAAAATGGTTAAATTCATAGGGATTTGGAAGGTAAAATAGTGACCATGAGGGGCTAGAAGAAAGGGGAATGTAGAGTTGTTCAATGGGCAAAATTTTCAGTTTTGTAAGGAAATCCATTGCATAGTGAATATACTGAATGCCATTGAATAGTAGTACTACACTTAAAAATGGACAAGATGGGGGCTGGGGTTGTGGCTCAGTGGTGGAGCACTTGCCCAGCATGTGTGAGGCACTGGGTTTGACTCTCAGCACCACATATAAGCAATTAAATAAATAAAGGTCTGTAAATAACTAATAAAAATTTTAAAAAGAAAAAAAATGGGTAAGATGATAAGCTTTATGTTTTGAGGTTTTTAACCACTTACACACACACACACACACACACACAAACTGCTGGGACTTTTAAATCCCAGATTCAAGGGGAAGGGAACATAAATTTTATCTGTCAATAAGAACGACAAAGAGCCCATTCATGCTGGTTGCAGTAATGCCTGCCTGTAATCCCAGCAACTTGGAAGGCTGAGGCAGGAGGAATGCAAGTTTGAGGCCAGCCTCAGCAACTTAGACCCTGTCTCAAAATAAAAAAAAAAAAAAAATTTTAAAGGGGATCTGGGGATACAGGTCAGGGGTTAAGCATCCCTGGGTTCAATCCCCAGGACAAAAAAAAATAGTAATAATATTAAGTAAATAAAAAAGAATGACAGAATGACAAAGAATCTTCAGCCATCTTTAATCTGTCGCATCATGGTGGGGTACATCATGTCTGCAGCACCTGAGGACCTAGACAGCAAGATTCTTTCCAGGGGACTATGTTCCACCTCCCAGAAATGAAGAATATCAAGAGCCGCTGTTGTAGGTGGGTGCTGGAGACGGCCAAGCAAGGAAAATGGAGAAGCTAGTGTAGCCAATGAGGAACAAATGGCCCGGAACTCCTCCCCTACTTATTTTCACAACAAAGATTCCCTGGCCATTCTATCAAAAGCCTGACCACTCCTATCAAGCCATTTTCCTCATTCAATAGTGCCTGGTCCCTCAGCTATCCTCTCCGTGGGGGCTCCAGACCCTAATTGGATAGGTCAGATAGGAATATTCAGCAGAAACCAACCACAGGAGACCTTTCAACATCAGTAAACACATAGAAAATTCAACAAAGTAGCACTTAGATAGTCTGGACAATGCGGCCATTATAAATGCTGCTTTCACGAGCAGTGATTCAAATGACAGCTTCGAAAAGGATTTGCAAAGAGCCCCTTGGAAATGGAACATGGGCAACCGAGAGCCCATGACATGTTACAAGGTCAAACTCGACTGAACAAAGATCCAAAGCAGCACTGAATGACTTATTTATTCAGCCCTGCTCTGTGCGAACCTGAGAGAATGTGACATCTTTTAAATTGCCTCCCCTGATAAGCAATGTCCGTGGTGCATGGAAAATGTTAGCAAAAGTTCTGAAAGGAGCAGACTACTTTACAAGGCAGTGGTTACAGGGCAGCCACCCTGAGACTTCCACCCCGTTCTGCAAACTGCCCTGATGTCTCACGGCCTTAAGACGAAAGGAGGGATGGCCACATCTGGAGGGGAAAATCCTGCCTTTTGTTTCCTTCCACCCACTCCACCAATCTGTTGGAAGAGCTAGCCCTTGCCAAGCCTTCCGATGGAAAACTTTCTACTGCGCATGCCATCCATAATGGTAATGGCATTCTAATTTTGCTCTCCCAGTAAAGTATCTTCCTGATATTAAATGGGGAGTGTTTGTGTTCTGAGCACCACTGGAACTAATATCCTGATTATTTTTAGCCTAGCAGTCTGCAAACTCTTACATGCCCTGGGGTTCTTGTTGCATGGTGGTGTCGTGCACTAGGAAGAAAAAATATCCAGTGGTAGCAGAATCTAAGTAACTCAATTCAAGCAAACATTCCCAGCACACCTCGCAATGAGCAGCCTGCTCTCAGGGGCAGGGGCAGGGCCAGTGCCAGGGTGAGGTAAGCCAGGTGCCTACTCTGCAAAATGTAAGGAAGCACTCAACCTGTACCTGCATGACCCTATGAGTAACCCTCCTTGAACTTTAAGCCCTTGGCACCTCCCCTGCTTCCCCCTAGTCGAGTCCCTGCTCTCTGGCTTCATGCTCTCAAAAATATTTGCTCCTCAGCTCCCTGTCCACCACTGATATTGGGGGGTATAGTCCCAGGCTCAGGATCTTTCCAAGGAGGCAGCTACTCATCAGGAAAATCCCTTTTCCTCCCAGGTATGGACATCACTGCTCTTGGGGCAGTGAAGCCCTTCCAACATCTGCTGCTCCCACCCCAGCCCACTGAGACTGGTCTCACCCTGTCTGGGGTGCAGCATTAGCCACAAATATTTTTTTTCCTGGCAGTCTCATACATTTCCTTCACTGTGTGATGTCATAAAGCAAACCCAGGCAGCTGAGAGCTGAGGAAAGAGAAATAGGAGTCTCTGTTTCATGGTTGCCAACCAATTATTCACATCAAAACAGGGTTTTCTATCATGAAATCTGGAGTGTATGAACCTCAAGAAAATGGAGACTACCCTCTTACCGGCTTCTCCCCTTCATCACACACATACATAGCCCTGAGCACTTCCATAGCACCATCTCCTAGCAACGTTCAATATCCATTTCATATTCTCGTTCATGTGTTTATGACCCCCTCCTATTCTTCCCTCTTCCCCATCCTTAGCTAGCACTTTCATGAGCTTACTGGAAAATCCAGACATTCAGCTGGATAGGTTTTCAGTGGAAAAATACTCAGAGTGGAGGAGTCATGGACCCACAAATCTGACTTTGGATTCCATCTGGCAGGAGCATCTCCATGAGAGCAGAACAGACCACTCAAGGTTGAGAACTGTCCATAGCACTGTGTAAAATCCATGAATTGCTTATGTTGCTTTTATTATTGTCTGAAGGAAGCATTCCCTTCCACAGGGCCTCTGCCAGCATGACTCAATTTCAGAGAATCATTATAGACCAATCATCATTATGACATGATCATATCTCAATTATCCCCTGTGTAGTCAGGGTACATTAAAGTGACTGTGAGTCCTCCTGCTGAGACAAATTCATTAAGATCATAATGTGTATAAGATATTTTAAAGTGTGATGGAAAACGGGGGGTGGGGGGAATATTGAAAACAACACAATCTTTCAGAGGTTTCTCTGGCACACATTCAGAAAACATAATTTTATCTTGTATTTCAAAGTGCTATATGATACAAACCAGACAGCCTATTTCTTGTCAGCCCAAATCTGCCACACCATGGCCAGCTAGATGTATTTACCCATCCTCAAAATATATAAGATAGCCATAAGCCCAGATCAGTACTGCCGAAGTCTACAAAAATCATCCAAGATATTATGTATACAACCAGAGATATGAAAAATTGTGCTTTATATATGTAATAAGAATTGTAATGCATTCTGCTGTCACATATAAATAAAATTTTTTAAAAATCATCCAAGAATAGGTATGATCTAGACATGTGGACCCAGACATAGTCCCTAATCTGTTGAGGGAAAAAAAAGAAAAGAAAAGCAACCATCCCCTGAGAATTTGTTCTAAAGAAAAAAATTAAAAGAATAGATTAGTGTATTTGTCAAGATCATTGTACTGTCATGTGTAGCTAATTAAAACTAATAAAATATTCTAAAACAAAAAAAATAAAGATATTAAAAGAAAAAAAAAGAAAAAGAATAGATTAGGCTGGGGTTGTGGCTCAGAGGTACAGCGCTCACCTAGCATGCATGAGGCACGGGGTTCAATCCTCAGCACCACATAAAGTAAAATAAAGACATTGTGTCCACCTATAAACTAAAAATTTTTTTAAAGAAAGAATAAAGATTTTCATTATTTATAATAATGAAGCAATCAAAACCTACATCTATCTGACAAGGGTAAAAGAGTTGAGAACGGAATATTGAGCATGGAATGGAAAGGAATGATAATAGGATGGATTATTATACAGCCATTAGAAATTGAGGCTGATGATGTAGACAGTGGAAGTATATAAAATTATTTTAAATATAATATTAAAATGTTTAAAGTGTAATCTATAGGGATTGGGGTGTAGCTCAGTTGTAGAGTGCTTCCCTAGTATGTGTGAGGCCCTAGATTCAATCCCCAGCACCACACACATAAGAAATGTCATCTATACTATGATTCCAACTAGATAAAATAGGTTTGCATTTACATATGGAACAGAAAAAGACATGGGAAGAAAACAGTTGATAAGTCTAGGTGATTGGATTTGTGGGTGATTTTTTTTTTTCTTTTCTTCTTTCTCTTTTTCTTTTGGTGCTCAGAATTGAACCCAGGGGTACTTTACCACTGAGCCACCTTCCCAGTCCCTTTTTTTAATTTTTGGACAAGGTCTCACTAAGCTGCTAATGCTGGTCTGGAACTTGTGATACTCCTGCCTCAGTTCCCTAAGATTCTGGGATTACAGGATTGCACCACTGTGCCCAGGTCATGATTACTGTGATCTCCCGATAATCATTTCTTTTGTAGCTATTATAAATGTTGAGTATAAAATAAAATTTGGGCTGGACACGGTGACACACACCTGTAATTCCAGTGACTTGGGAGGTTCAAAAGTCCAAGGCCAGGGACTGAGGTTGCAGCTCAGCGGTAGAGCGCTCACCTAGCACATGTGGGGCACTGGGTTCAATCCTCAGCACCACATAAAAAATAAATAAATAAATAAATAGAGGTTGAAAAAAGAAAAACAAAGTTCGAGGCCAACCTCAGAAGACAATTTGGTGATACATTGTCTCAAAATAAAATAAAAAGAACTGGGGCTGTAGCTCAGTGGTAAAATACCCTTGGGTTCAGTCCCAGATGTCAAAAATAAATACACACATACATAACTTGGACATAAAGTTATGTATGAGACACCTTCCATATTAGGAGGATCTTGATGCTTCAGATCATTCTACATTCTTTGCTCATTCAAAGCAGCTAGACTTTTGACCCAATACAGGTAATATGTGGGTTTTAGGGAAGATTCCTTGTTGGAAAGACTGTGCAGTGGGGTTTTGTTTTGTTTTGTTTTGTTTTGTTTTGGAGGTACTGGAGATTGAACTCAGGGACACTCAACCACTGAGCCACATTCCCAGCCCTATTTTGTATTTCATTTAGAGACAGGGTCTCACTGAGGTGCTTAGCGCCTCGCTTTTGCTGAGGCTGGCTTTGAACTCTCTCCTCCTGCCTCAGCCTCCTGAGCTTCTGGGATTACAGGCATGCACCATCATGCCCAGCTGTGCGGTGTATTTAATGAAACAGAATTCTCAAACTTAAGGCTTTGGTAGCAGATCTAAAGTGCATTGAACCATTTGTTAGTGTTTTTTCATGATGAATGTTGTGCACAAAAATCTTGCTGACAGAGAATGGTACATTTTCTTTTCTCTCCTTCTAATCGTTTCTCTCTTTTCCCTCCCCTTTCTGCAGTTCTGCTAAGCCAATATTCTCTAGAATGAGCACAAAACAAATCAAATAACAGCTAAACAAATCGAATAACAGCTTTTGTACATCAACATCAAGAAGGAAGACTCTTGGGAGAGATCAGAGTCCAGTGATGAATATGGATCTAGATCTGCAGAGATGGAAGTGATTTTCTGGAGAGAGACGTGATCATGGATTAAACACCAGCTCGTTGGAAAACTGTCATTGAATAAGATCAGATAACATTCATGAAAAATCATATTCAGGAAATATTTTAAGGAGGAGGAATATAAATGTGCTAGAATTAACATGTAAAATACATATGTACTGAGGTTTGTAAACTGTCCTTTTTTAATCAAACTGAAAACAAAAAGCTTTAATCTTTCAATACCATAAAAAAAAAAAAGGGCAGTTAGTTCTAGATTATTCCTATCTCAATAGCCACGAGGCTGATCAAGTGTCATTTATTGAGGAAGCATCTTAGGAAATGCCTCTGACCTTTGGTTTTTCCATCCCTACTTTTCCTTTATTTCACTGTGTGATTAGTTACAACCACTCAGTTACTAAGAGATTTAACGCTTCAAACTTTTTACCAAGTCTGTGTTCAGTTTAATGTGTCTGTACAAGTTATTACTGAGAAAGTGTTTCTGACATATACTATTACTCTGTCGAGCTGTATATTACAGGAAGTACATCTTTACATCATAGTTTCCCAAGCAAAATAGGTTTCCCAAACTGTCAGGAAATGGCATCAAGGAACTCTGAAAAACATAGAAAGCTCATTTTCACCTTAGATGCTCACGTGTAATATATAGGCTGCTATCAAATAAACACTTTTTTCTAATTCTCCCTAGTATATACATAGGAATTTAATATACTTTATTAATAGATATCTAAAATATCTGATTTTTTTTCTATTTCTTTGCCCTTCATGTCATCAGAAATCCATATCCTTTATTTCCTTTACTGACAGGTATTCATTTTTGTTCCTTTTAATTATTTCATTAAACCTATTTCTAAATGATAGTAAGTGGTACTAACAAAATAAATAATAATTTAATAGCCTTAGAAATAAATGACTATATACTTACACAGGTCAAAGAAACTTGGTAGGAATAAGTTACCTTTTTATTAATGTTGACTTCAAAAATCCTCAAATTTTCTTTAGTTGGCTGGGATTTGGAAGTAGTTATAGCTAACCAGTTGTCTTCAACAATCTTTTGACCCCAGGTTCCCCCCACCATAACGTACTGCCCTCATGACATACCCTGCCACTATTCAACAACAGAGAAATATTTAATATTGGAATAGCCAATTACCTGAGAAACAGCACAAGCACATGCAGGGTTACCCAGTGGAAGCCAACTAATGTTCTACACCTAAGCAGAAAACACAGATGTATAGAATGCCTTCACTCATGGGCTCAGAACTAAGATCCAGTCAGCATATATTGCTAGAACATCAGAACTGACATGGATCAGGATTGACCTCCTCTCTCTAGGACCACATTCATATTTTAGCCAGATGTCTCTGGTACTGGTCATCTTTTCACCACAATCAGGATCATCTCTCAAATGGCTAAAAGTATATTATAGGTACACTGAAGTAGGTGAAACCCAATTCACAGAGATGTGGTTTTCCCAAAGAACCAAATTAAGGGAATACTAGTGTCTGTAACTAAAGTGTTAGTCATTCTGGGGGTTATTTGTTGCGTTAAGTATTAGCTGTCCTGTTGCATTCAGAACACCTTACTTACTAAATTTAATTACACACAACTTTTTAAGAATTCATCTTTTATTTAAAGGGAGGTATCTCTCTACTTTATCTACAATAAAAGCAGAAGGTATTCGCCTTCTCTAATCTATGTAAATTACAGATCCCATCAGGAGTCCTACATCACCAATAGTGGTGTTAACAAAAATGAAAAAGTACTTCCTATCCACATACAAATGTTTTTTAAAAAAATCTTTGCCATAAAACCTAAGTGTAATTTAACATCACAGAGTGCTATGAAGATGGGTCATTGATGATGTACCATTGTACATAGATAATACACATGTAAATCACTAAATGTTAATTAAGTATAAGAAGTATGTTTTTATCTTTTTAAAAGAAAAGTGACTCCCTTTCTCATTCTGTTCTGTTGTATTACGTCCAAAAGTTGTGTGTAATTTTTTTAAGGTCCAGGAAATGTAAAGAAATTTGTTGGAATATCTGAATTTCTGTAAAAAATAAAAATAAAAATAAGATTTTGTTACTTAAAGGAATGCCTGGTGATGTGGTACACGTTTTGGTACATTTGGTTTCCGTCTTTGCCCAGTGTGAACTAATGGCTTGATTCACATAACTATCTTCAGAAAATCTTCTTGCTGCTACATTCCATAATATTTGCCAACAACAGACATTTAATGTATTAGCTATGCAGAACCCTCATGTAGAGGGCATGCCCAACATTTCAAAGCCTCTTCTAGCCAAATATAGACATACCTCCAGCCAATTCTTTATACACTCAGTGGAATGAAATTGAAAACTAAGAAAATACCTGGACTGCTCAAGCAAAACTTGACCTGAGATATCCAACTGCTCAATCTCCATGCCACAGATTGAAAATAGCTACTTGTTCCTCAGACATGAGTAACTCTTGTGCAATAATTCATACTGAGTATAGGTTGCCCAGATGATTTTCAATCCCAGATGCTCTGTTTATTGTAATGCTAAACCTCAACATCATCATCTGTAAAATGGTTATAAATAACAATACCCTGCTACACAGCATTGTTGTGAGGAAATAGATCATAGTTTTGTGCTTGACAGGTTGGAGATATTCGATGAATGTTAATTCCTAATCCCTTCCCCACCTATGTATGACGTGGAAGGAAGCAAAAAAAAAGCCTCTTCTCTCAAAATGCTGAAGATAATTGCAGAGTTATTTATGAATAGGGATTGAAAATTCAAATTTGCACACAGAGGCATGTAGATAAGTAAATTAACAAAGCAAGCTGGACTGAGATAATAGGAAGTGGTAGAACTATGAAGCATTGAAGAACTGGGTCCTATATAAAGGAAGTAAAAAGCCAACACTAAGTTCTAATCATTCAACAAATATGTACTGATCCCTACTATGTGCCAAGAGCTGCTTTAAACCATGAGAGGATAGTGGTGCACAGACTCAGTCCTTGGTCTGGTCATTTTTTATGGTAGTAGGGAATTCTGACAACAAACGGACTAATGTCAGCTAAAAGTAGGTCTCTAGAGAGAAGTATAATGTTATAAAGAAATGGGGAGGCTGGACAGGGATCGGCCTCTGTGAGAAGGTAACATTTAAAGCGAAACCCCAATGATAAGAAGGAGTCAGTCATGTGGGGGGGAAAAATAGTGGGGGGAAGGTATGCGAGACAGGGAGCCAGTGTTTTAAAGGCAGGACTGAACTCAATATGCTCGAGGCAAGGTGCCAGGTAGACAGCAATGTGTCCTGAGCCAGGAAGGATCTCTGGGCTTCATAGGCCAGGATAGTTTGCATTATAATTATTTAAGTGTGAGGAGAAGTCATTGGAAGATCTTAAGAAGGAGCTGGGCACAATGGTGCACACCTGTAATCTCAGCAACTCAGGAGGTTGACACAAGTTCAAGGCCAACGTGGGTAATTTAGTGAAACCCTGTCTCAATATAAAAAAAAATAAAAAGGGCTAGGGATGGAGCTCAGTGGTAAAGCACCCCTGACTCAATCCCCAGTACTGAAAGTTTTAAAAAATAAAGAGGAGAGGCAGGGGTTGTGACTCAGTGGTAGAGTAGTTGCCTAGAATGTGTGAGGCACTGGGTTCAATCCTCAGCACCACATAAATGTAAAATAAAAATATTGTGTCCACCTAAAAACTTAAAAAAAAAACTGAAAAAAAATTAAAAATAAATAAATAAATAAGGAAAGAAAGTGCTGGGAATGTCACTCAGTGGTAGAACACTTGTCTGGCATGTGTGAAGCCCTGAATTCAATCTCCAATATCACCAAAATATTAATTCTTTAGGGACCTGGAGAACAAACGTTACATCATTGAGGGCATGTCCTTAAAGGAGAATCTGGGACCCCTCTGCTTCCCTCTTTCCCTCCTTTTTCCAGCCTCCATTAGGTGAGCAGTGCCATCATGCTAAGTAACCATGGAATAAAACCTCTGAAACCACAAGCCAATCTTTCCTTCTTTAAGTTGATTATCTCAGGTATTTTGTCACAATGATAGGAAAACAAAAAATTAACACTGGTGCAGAATGTTTATTATGCAGGGCTCTCAGAACCAACACCTGAGACAGGGAACCAGAGGAAATAAGAGAGACAGAAAGGGAATCTGGGTGTGAGCCATCTCAGGGAGGGCCTCAGGCCTCGCTGATCCCACAGGCAGCACAGAAGCTTAGGAGCCTTTCAGAGTTGTCCTGCTTTGTGGTTAGGGGCACATCCTGTACACGTTAGCATTTCCCAGTCACTGTGTGGGGGCTGCTTGCCCCCAGGAAGGGGGTATGACCTTGAGTGAGGCTCTTTTCAGCTCAAGGCAATTTCCAGCAAGGTCAGAGGCTGTGCAGTTCGGACTCCCAGCACTCAGGTCCTCAAGCAGGCCCTGGGTAGCACAAAACAATATGTGCTGCAGGTATGTGTGTTTTTGGAATATAAAATTGATGATGGATTGAATGTGGTAGATGAGACAGAGCTCCTAATTTTTTTTCTTTTCTTTTCTTTTTTATTTTTTGGATGGTGGTACATTGACTGAGAAAGGAGGAGCCGATCTGAGAGATGAAAATCCAAAATTTCTTTTGTGACATTGGATGGGCTGACATGATAAGTTTGAGATGCTCATTAGTAATTAGAAATTACTCCATGTCAGGTAGGCAGTTTGATGTAGAAATGTCATATTCTGCTGGGCATGATGGCACCCACTTGAGTTCCCAGTTATTCATCAAGCTGAGGCAAGAGGATGAAGGTTTGAGGCCAACCTGGCAACTCATCAAGACCCTGTCTCCAATTAAAAAGAAAAAAAGAAAAAGCTGTAAAGGGCTGGGGGTGTTGCTCAGTGTAGATCACTTGCTAGCATGCACAAGACTCAGGGGTTGATCCCCAATGCGGCCAAAAAAAAAAAAAGGGGGTTGTGTTCTAGGAAAAAGTCGAGCCTAGAAACACACATTCAGTTGTCACAGCAAATAGGTGACTTTTTTTAAAGATCTGAAACGGAATGAAAGTATCTAGGGACCCCTCAGGGTTATACAAAAGAACATACAAGAGGAAATGAGGGGAAAGGGAAAAATAATACAAGGGGGAGAAATGAAAAATTCTGCTCCATTTTGTACAATGAATTGAAGAGCTTTCTACTGTCACGTATAACTGATTAAAACTTGAGTAAATGTTGACTACATNGTCAAGACAAAAACAGAGTAGGGCTGGGGATGTGGCTCAAGCGGTAGCACGCTCGCCTGGCATGCGTGCGGGGCGCTGGGTTCGATCCTCAGCACCACATACAAATAAAAAATAAAGATGTTGTGTCCGCCGAAAACTAAATAATAAATATTTAAAAATTCTCTCTCTCTCTCTATAAAAAAACAAAAACAGAGAAGTGACCACTGGATTTGAAAATCTGTGGAGAGGGCTGGGATTGTGGCTCAGTGGTAGAACACTTGCCTACCATGCATGAGGTAATGGGTTCTATCCTCAGCACCACATAGATGCAAAATAAAGTTATTGTGTCTACCCAAACTAAAAATATATATATTTAAAAAAGAAAATCTGTGGAGGTTACTGGTGGCAAGAGCATTCTTACAGAAATAGAAATACAAGCAGTGATTTGGGAAGGAGAGTTGAGATTGAGGAGGTCGAGACAACTTTTGTAAGTCAATCGTTGAAGTTCAAATCTGAGAGATCATGTCTGCTGGATTTTCTAGTTGCTCTGAAGATTTTTGCCCCCCTGTATTGGGGAGTGACCCCAGGGACACTCTACCACTGAGCTATATCCCCAACCTTTTTTTTCCCCCTAATTTGGAGACAGGGTCTCACTTAGTTACCCAGGCCATCCTTGAATTTACCAGCCTCCTGTTTTAGCCTCCCAAGTAACTGGGATCACTGGCCTGTGCCACTGAGCCTGGGGACCCTTTTAGTCTAAAATCACAAGTCACAAATCCACCAGTTATTTGGGAAAGTTGCAATTTTGGAAGAAGATGCACCTCCACTAAAATGGGAAAGAGAGTCAAGGGAAGAGATAGTGTTTGGAGGAAAACCCCATCAGGCACAGCAGCTGGTTTTATGTTTGATGATTACAGTGCCTCAACTTGCAAGTACTTAAAAAAATGGGAATATTCAATATTCCTGAATTGGTTTTCTTGCACTCTGATCTGGAGTCCTTGGGCAATAAAAAAAAGACCACACACACAGACACAGACACACACACACACACATACACATGTGTGTGTGTGTGTGTGTGTGTTTCTAACCAGCTGTGTCTAAGTTCTGATGCAATGGAAAATATTTTTAAATAAAATAAACTTCTTCTAAAATGACTGAAACCAGTGATAAAACAGGAAGAAAAAACTTTAGAAAACTCAAAGAAGGGTTTCTCAGTTTCAGTTAGTAGTTCTTAATTCCAGCTACTTGGAAATTTAGATTTTATTCTGCAGGCATTGGGAAACATTGAATGTTTTTGAACCAGGTATAATCCAAGTGTGATTTTAAGAGGATTATTTCTTTTATGGTAAGCAGGATGGAGTCAACGAAGGTTAAACAGAAACAAATAGGAGACTCTTCCAGTAATGGAAGTGGAGACTAAAAGGTAGAGATTGAAGCTGGGCATGGTGGCACATTCCTGTAATCCTAGGAGCTCAGGAGACTGACACAGGAGGATCATGAGTTCAAAGCCAGCCTCAGCAACTTAGGGAGGCCCTAAGCAACTGTCTCTAAATAAAGTACAAAAATAAAAGGTTGGAGATGTGGCTCAGTGGTTAAGTGTCGGTTCAATCCACTGTACCAAAAGAAAAAGAAAAAAAAAGTTGAAGACTGAGTGGTTATGGGGGATGCTAGAGAGAACAAGGATGACGATTGTGTTTCCAGTCCACATTGTTAGAAGGCAAGTTGGTACAGGTGGGCAGACATTTACTAGAGTGGTGAGAGACAAGAGTGTCGGGTGGGCCCACATGATAAAAACGGTAGTAGTCAATATTTGGGTAGCACTATATAGCCTACAAGTACTTTTTATGTCCATTATCTTCCTTGCCCTTCCTCCACCAAAAACCCTGTGAGAGACTTTTATGCCCTTTTTACAAATAAGGCTCCCAGGCTCAGAGAATCTCCGTGAGCCCAGAGGTCACAGGGAATGATCTTGACCTCAAACATTCTCACTCTTTGCTTTGACAATGGCATTCAGATATAATTTTGGCTCTTGGCATTCAATGTGAAAAGGAGCTGGCCTATGTTTTGCTTTCAGGAATAATGTCCTCACTCTTCAGCTTCTTGGCAGGATTGGCTGGTTTCCACTTTTTTATTAATTGTAATGGTCCCCTGCAATCCTTCTACAAGAGACTAATAATTTACATATGACAACCAGAGCAAAAATAATCAGTTTTTAAGTTTTCCATTTTGAAATCATTTAGCATCCAGGTATAAGCATATGACCATCTCTGAAATAAAATATTATTTCAGCTAGTCAGGATTCCACTACAATTCATCCTATGAAAGTCAAACCTTGAAATAAGTAAATGAATTTACCTCACTTCTCACTGCCTGCTAACCAACCTCTCAAAGAAAAGTTCCCTTATAATGAGTGGGATCTATTTCATTATCTCAACCATAAGTGAATAGGCCCAGGGATTCAGATGTCAAAATAACCTGAAAATCAACCCTAACTTCACAAATTACTTAAGCATTAGATTTTTCTCCGGTGTTAACTGAAAGAAACTTCCCCTGAGGACTAAACTGGCAGCCATATTTGTGATTTCAAACTAAAGACTGACTCTTTGCTAAACCAAGCTCTGTGTGTGTGTGTGTGTGTATTAGTTGTAGATGGACACAATACATTTATTTTGTTTTTATTTTTATGCCAGGAAACAAACCCAGTGCCTCATGCATGCTAGGTAAGCACTCTACCACTGAGTCACAACCCTGGCCCCAAGCTGGTTTTAAAATGAGGATGTTATGTTGCTGATGCAAAATTTCCCAAGTCAATATGTTTACTTAAAACTTCATCTTCCTCCAAAGCAGGAATTCCTGAGATCTTAGAAGCAGCTTTCCTTACAAAAGCCTTTACGATTTACAGTTCTTTTGCCTAGTGAAATTTGAAAATATTCTTCTAGGTCATTAAAAGCCATTCTGAATTAAATATAGTTGCCTTTATTGTATCAAAAAATGATGAAGACCAGCTTCAGCTTAGTGAGACTTTGTGTCAAAATAAAAAAGACAAAGGATTCAAATCCCAGTATCACAAAGAAAAAGGGCAGTTGAGGATATAAGTCAGTGGTAAAGCATCACTGAGTTCAATCCCCCAGTACAAACATACACACATACACACACACACACATACACACACATACACACACACAAAATGACGAAGTTTCTTTCCTAGAGTTTACTTACTATACATTTCAAAAACAATTGAATATTTTAAAAAATTGATTTGTACTGCCATCTAGTGATAAATTTCATTGAAAATTTCAACACTACATTTATATTTAAGGTCCACTGTGTTACCTATAAGAGCAATGTAGTATCACATTTTAAATAGCTTATATTTGCAAATACAGAGAAAGGACTAGGTCCCTTATATACTTTATAGACTAAGAAAAAAGACTTCTAATATAAATATGGAAGGGGGTTCCCAACAGAGTTCCTCATAAACCACAGAGACCATTGCTTTTTACATTAGGTCCTTTACTTAAATCTTTGGCCTTTACTATCCCACACGAATAGCTTATTTATTCTACATAAATAAATCCAATACTGGCTGATGAATTTAATGATTTGGAAAGTGAGAATTGTGTAAATATATGGAAACTAGCATGTTGTTCTGTGGGTTTAAGGTCTAGCTCACAACATGCAATCTGTTTGCCCTTAAGCTAGTTATGTGACACCCCCCAGGCCTCAGTTTGCTAATCTGTAAAACCAGGTTGATAACAAACCTATCTCACAGAATAATTTAAAAGAAACACTCTTTTTAACATTTACCACAAAGTAAATGTTAAATAGAAACACAAAGTACCATTATATAGATAGTTCACACTAAACCTAATTTGCATAACCCTTTGGGATGCTGGGATATCAGGGAAGCTCTGTGTCCCATTCCATTGGCAAATAAATCCTTGGACACAATGAGAACCAAGGTCAGGTCTCTGGACACTGAAATTACCCTATGACCCAGAAATTCCATTTCTAGATATAAACCCAAAAGAATAGAAAACAACTCAAATAAATATTCACATACCAATATTCATAGTAGTATTATTTATGATAGCTAAAAGGTGGAAACAATCCAAATATTCATTGACAGGAGAATGAAAAAACAAAGAGAAATATATACAATGGAATACTATTAAGTCTTAAAAAGGAGGTCTGGCAAGGTGGTGCACAACTGTAATTCAAGCTACTCCAGTGGCTGAAGCAGAGGGATCACAAGTTCAAGGCTAGCCTCAGCAACTTAGGAAGACCCTGTCTCAAAATAAAAAGGGCTGAGATGTGGGGCTGGGGTTGTAGCTCAGTGGTTGAGCGCTTGCCTCACATGAAGCATTGGGTTCAATCTTCAGCACCACATAAAAAAATAAAATAAAGATATTGTATCTAGCTACAACTAATACACACACACACACACACACACACATATATATATATATATATATTTTTTTTTTTTTTTAAGGGCTGGGATGTAGCTCAGTAGTAGACTGCCCCTGGATTGAACCCCCAGTATCAAAAAATAAAATAAAATAAGGGACAAAATTCTGATACATGTTACAACATGGATGAACCTTGGAAATATTGTGTTGGGCTAAGTAAGCCCAATACAAAAGAACAACTATTGTATGATTATACTAATCTGAGGCATCTAAAATAGATTCATAAACACATTCATTACCAGGGGTAATGAAAGGGGGAAATGGGGAGTTAGTACTTAATATGTATGGAGTTTCCATTTGGCACAGGGGAAGAGTTCTGGAAATGGACAGGGATGATGGTTAAGCGATAATGTAATGTACTTTCTGCCACTGAATTATACACTGGACTCCACTATCCCTCACTCTCATTACATGCATGTACTGGCTGGGTAGCACAGGGGTGTCTCCAGGGGACAGGGATAGTACCCAAGATGGACAAGGAACTTAGAGAAGTTCCTCAGCCTTCTGAGCTTCCTGCCCCCATACAGGCACGTGGGAGCACACAAGGGCACACACACACACACACACACACACATATGCAGGCACCTTTTTTGAATTACCTTATGACAGTTAGAGGGAGCAGAAAGAGACAACGCCCTAGAATCCTAGAAAACTGTCAGGACTTGTACAACTATTGTGCTTTGATTCCAACCTGAGCCTTTAATTCCCCCTATGGCGGTCTTGGTCTGGTAAATCAAGGTTGTGCTTTGAAAAGAAAGAAAATATCAGAAAAGTACAGATGACTCTAATTTACATTTGTGTGCAGAGCAAGGACTGAATGTGGACACTCTCAATGCCTATTGATTAATGCTGAGAAACAGCTTAAATGAACCAGTGGACCAAAAATAAGCCAGATCCAGAAACAGCTGTGGCTCTAACCTCCAGCAATGGACTGAAAATCCATGAGACAACTCAGCAGATGGAAAACCAAAAGCCTGTTGTTACATGCTCAATACCCACAGTAAGTAATCTTATGTGTTAAAAGAAAAAAAAAATCCAGGGAAAAAGTACTTTCCCCAAACACCTACCAGAAAATAGTCACCTTGGAAAAAATTATTAGCCCAGCTTTTAAAAAAAAAAAATCTTAAAATCAAGCATTCATTGTTAAAAATGTATAACCCAGAATTTATTGATCATCTATATTCAGATACTACACTGGGGGAAATATTATATATAATACTTATTGCTACATAGCAAGTCACCCCAAAGCTCCCTGACTTAAAATGATAATTATCATTTATATCAGTCATATTTTCTGTGGGCCAGGAATTCAAAGAGGGCACAGTGAGGACGGTTTACCTCTGCTCCAGGATGTCTGGGACCTCAGCTGGAAAACTTAAAGGATGGAATCTGAAATCATCTGAAGCCTGTTTATTCACTTGCCTGACAGCTGACACTGGCTGTTTAACTAAGGGCTAGCTAGTTGGAACACCCACATGTGGCTTCTCTATGTGGTCTGGGCTTCCTCACAAGATGGTGGTTAGGATAAAAAGGCAGACATCCCAACACAAAGTGAAAAACATTTCCTGTCATGACCCACCCTGAATATCATGCAATATTCTATTGCTTAGTAAAGCTCAAAGATCTGCCTAAATATCTTCCAAGAAGAGGGAAATAGATCCTGTGTCTAGTGACACAATGAGAAGTCATGTAGCCAGGCATGGTGGCACCTATCTGTGCCTCAATTTCCATACTTGTAAAATTGGTCTCATAAGGTGTAATTTGATAAGGTATGCCTCAAAGAGTTGTTATAAGAACCAAATGGTTTTATATACACATGTGTAGGACCTAATATAGGAAGAGCACCCCATTTTCTTTTTCTTTTTTAATTGTAGATGGACACAATGCTTTTATTTTATTTTTTTAATTTATTGTTATGTAGTGCTGAGGATCAACCCCAGTGCCTCACACATGCAAGATAAGTACTCTACCACTGAGCTACAACCCCAGTCCTCCACTACTAATATATATGATTTGCCGCAGTCTGGCTGGGCACAAAATCACGAGCCACTCAAGCAGGAACAAAGTTTATTTTTTGAAACTGCCGCCAATGTCCGGTACCGCCCGGGCAGATTTTTTCCACCCACGCGGCCTCCTCCCGGACCCGCAGAGAGAGCTCCTCCCCCGGAACTCCCTCCTACTGTACTTTCCCAACCAATGGGAACTCTCCAGGAGTCCCATAGCGGCCTAGGTGAACAGCAGGAGTCCAATATCCATATGAATGCAAATCTTAACATAATCATATCATCTCAATGGCTAGCTGGCGTCACCTTTCGACCAAAAATGCCATGCATCATATACTTGGCTCTTAGCAATGATTTATGTAGGTATTTGTTTATATGGAAGTTATAGGTTATTGAGAAGTAATAGAAAAACTGTACTAGCATATAGAATGTGCTGGGAGATATTGAAAAAGTAGTTCTTGAATCATACTTAAAACTAAGCCAATCAGGCATGGTAGCACACACCCAGCTTTTTAGAGGCTGAGGCAATAATTCACTTGACCTCAGAAACTCAAGACCAGCTTGGGAAACAGCCAAAACCCCTATCTCAAAAAAAAAAAGGAAGAGGCTGGGTGTCTGGCTCAGCCACCTAAGAATGCCCAGGATCTAGGTTCCATCCACCCTCCTCCAAAAACATCAATGGTCTGGGAGGACAACGAATGGTTGAGATGGGTAGACCCAGCCTATTCTGATATCCTGGGGCATTAGAAGGACAGTCTTGCCATCTTCCTGCCTCAAAGGTACTGTTGCCAATAAAAATTCCTCCCTCTTAAGTAAGAAATGATAGAACAAATAATAATAACTCACCTTATGTATTGCTAGAGACTTTTTTTTTAGAAAATGATGTTTATTTTCCATCAAAATTATTTCCATTTTTGCTTAAGTGTCTATAAAAGAATAGTTTAAGACTTCTCAGTGGTTGACCCTACCTGCTCAGCGGCCTGAGCAGTAGGAGCTACAGACCAGTGCTCCGTGGGCAATGTTCCATTAAAAACTTTACGGTTTTTTGGTTTGTTTATTTTTTAGTAGTACTGGTGATTGTACCCATGAGAACTCTACCTCTGAGCTATATCCCCAGCTCTTCTTTAATTTTACTTTTTATTTTGAGACAGGGTCTTGCTATATTGCCCATGCTGGTTTCCAGCTTGGGATCCTCCTGCCTCAGCCTCCTGGGTAGCTGGGGTTACAGGTGAGCCCTACTACACCTGGCAAAGCTGTATGTTTATTAGCTCATTTCATCCTTACAACATTGTAAAGTACTGCTCTACTTATCATACGCATTCTACAGAGGAGGAAACTAAAGTTCAGAGAGCTTAAAAAATTGCCCAAGATCATGTAGCTAGTGACCAGCAAAGCTGGGCCTTGAACCCCAGCAGTCTTGCTCTAGGCTCTGAGCTCTTAACTGCTGTATTAAACTTCACTGGTTAATTAGTAACACATTTTTCATTCTACTAACATTTTCCCACAGTTTAACCAAATCTCAAGTCACTTGAACAGAAATCTCCTAGGAAAGGTAAACTAATTGAAACGTAAAAGTTAATATGAAGTTAACAGAACATTATCTGAATAAATCCCAAAGTAACAATTCTTAACCTTTAAGAGTCACTCTCCTCTTTGAAAATCTGATAACAATTAGGGTCCCTCTCCCTGGAAAGATGTACATATACACACAAATATAACCATGCATAGAAGTGCAGGAATTTCCTGGAAATCAAACCCAGCCTAGGGCGTGCTAGGCAGCACTCTACCACTGAGCTATATGCCCCAAGCTCCAAGTTACCACTTTTGCCTAGGTTGGCCTCAGACTTACGATTTTCTGTCTCATCCTTCCAAATAACTGTCTCCTGAGTTATATAATAATTGTCTATCAAGGTTTGTGCTTGTATCTTTGTCTTTTGGTATTGAGGATTGAATTGAGGGGTACTCTACCACTGAGTTACATCCACAGCCCTTTTTATTTTTTGTTTCGAGGCAGAATCTCTAAGTTGTCCAGCTGGCCTCAAAATTGTGATCCTCCTGCCTCAGCCTTCCAAGTAGCTGGGATTACAGGCAAGTTCTACCCTACCCTGCTAAGTTATCAGTTGTTGACCTCACAATTCCCAGAGCCAGATAAAGCACCTCTAGTACAAATACTCTGGGGATTATAGCCAGGATCCCCACTTCATCCCCACCCCATTAGCACAGATAGGTATTGGTGCGGAAACTGCTCTGCCCATAAGCCTCTGTATATTTCATTGAATAAGCTTTGAGTCTTTTAGAGCCACGTGGTCTGGGAATGCAGATTCATTTGTTCTGCCAGTTGAATAGGATCCAGCTGTGGGTGGGACCTTCTGGAGGAAGGCTCTGTGGCCAGCTGGTGTTGCTGCTGCACCACATAAAGTCAAGTGCCACTGAGATGCTGAGAAGTCACTTCCAGCCTAGGGGCCAAGGAAACACACACACACACACACACACACACACACACTGCACAATTAGCCTAACCCAAGTCCCATCTCCAAACAGTCTGGTCCATGTATACTAGGAGATGTCAAAAGCACAATATTTTTCTTTCCCCTCATTCTGAGTTTAGCAGCAATGTTTTTCTCCTCTCTAATTTTCTGCTAAGCAAAGAACAAAACACATAGGTAATAAAGCATAATATTAAGACACAAGTTTAGGAGCCAGACATAAATTCAATCCTAGCTTCACCATTTATTAACTCTGAAAATGTGGGCAAGTTTCTTAATATCTCTTAACCTCTGATTTCTGCCCTAGAAAACGTGGACACTTATGCTTATATTGCAAAATTATTGTGAGGATTAAATAAGATAATATATCTAGTTCCTAACACATAAATACGTAATAAAAGTTAGGGCTGGGGGTGTAGCTCATTGGTCGAGTGCTTGCCTATTGTGTGCCTATCATGTTTGATCCCATGGAAAAAAAAAAGACTAGGCACGACGGTGCTTATAATTCCAGTGACTCTGGAGACTAAGGCAAGAGATCACAGGTTCAAAGCCAGCAACTTAGCAAGACCATGTCTTAAAATAAAGAATAAAAAGGGCCAGGGATGTAGCTCAGTGGTAGAACACCTGTGGGTTCAATCCCCACTATTAAAAAAAAAATCAGACCTCAAGGTGTTTCTGGCTATTTATCCACTTAGATGAATAGCGCCCTTAGAGGGGTGTGTTTAAGAAGTGTCCAGACCTCAAGAAAATAAAGAAGAGATCTGAACACCCCAATCCTTATAGGTTAGAAGGCATAACTGCTTCTTTGGATTTCTCACCATTCCTGGTACAGTGTTTGATGAACAATAGATGTGGCAGGCACATGTGGAAGTAGCAAAGTTACTCTGGGAGCCAGAATCACCTTAAGAACTAGCAAGTGGAGCTGGGCATCCTGGTGCATATCTGTGATACCAGCTACTCTGGAAGTTGAAGTAGGAGAATCTTGAGTTCAAGGCCAGCCTGGGCAACACAGTAAAAGCTCCATCTGAGATGGGGGGGGGGATATAATTTCATGAAAATAAAAGGGGAAAGGTGTTTAAGATTAAAAGATACTAGAAACTTTGTGAATACATAGCCAGTTGTAATACATCAATCTTGATTGGCTCTTGGTCTGAAGAAAAAACATTATAAGACATTTTGTGATAGTATAAGAAATTCAAACATGGGTAATTATTAGATGAACTAAGGAAATATTATTGGCTGTAATAGTGGTCTTTTATATGTTTAAAAGAATGTCCTTTTATTTATTAATTAATTTTGGAGCTGTATCCTGAAGTATGTAGGGATAATTCTGAAATGGTTCCAAAATTACATTTACATGTACAAATGAATGATACTTGACAAATATTAATGAGTATAAAATTAAGGTGAGGGTAGTTGCACAGACAGGTATATATTCTATTGTATGTTTGAATATTTTCATAATAAGTACTTAGAAAAAGAAGACACTAGGAAAAACTCTCAGAGGAATATGTACTTTATGTGTACCAGAGAAAAGCCCAAAAACTACCCCAAGTACACCAGGCTGAGAGAAATGAACTTGTTATAGGTTGAACTGTGGCTCCCCAAAATTCATACGTTGTAGTACTCTGAGAACCTCAGAATGTAACCATATGTAGAAATAGGGTTGTTTTGTTTTGCTTTTGGATGGGATCTCCATATGCTGCCCACACTAGCCTTGTACCATGGGTTCAAGTGATCCTCTATCCCTGCCTCCCAAATAGTTGGGACTGCAGGCATGTGCCACTACACCCAGCTTAGAGAGAGGATCTTTATAATGTAGCTAGCTGGAGGTGGTAGCACATGCCTGTAATTCCAGTGACCTGGGAGGCTAAGGCAGGAGGATCACAAGTTCCAGGCCAGCCTAAGCAAAAAAAAAAAAAAAAAAAAAACTTGATGGTTAAGCATACCTGAATTCAATCTCAGGTACCAAAAAATAGAAAGAACAGTGGGGAAGGGAATGAATGGGGAGGGAGGAGAGGAGGGAAAGAAGAGATATTTAAGAACGAAACTAACCAAACTATGCTGTGTGCATGTGTGAATGTGTCACAATGAATCCCCATTTTATGTATAATTATAATGTAACAATTAAAAATTAAATTAAATAGAAGGGAGACCAGTAGAGGAAGCAGGTCAGGGAAAGGGAGGAGAGGAGGGGGAAAGGAAGTACAAGGAATGAAATGGAGCAAATTATATTATGTGCATGTATGAATATGTCACAATGAACCCCACTATTGTGTATAATTATAATGCACAATAAAAAAGCATAATTAAATACTGTCATATTGGATATTAGGTTCCAGCCTATGATTTGGTGGGGTGGGGGGTGGGGTTAGTGTACAGAGGCAAGCGAGTAACACAAACCTTCAGACCATAGCTAGTGAATTAATTCAGAACTCCTTTTGATTTGCCACAAAAAAGCCCAGGGGTCTTTCCCCATACTCTCACCCAGCTGTGTCCCCCAGAAACTGCAGTCTGGTAACTGCAGAGTCCACACTGGGTAGAACATGCCTGCAAGGCCCAGCCAACCTGGGACACAGAGATCGGGCTCATCTGACACTGTTGCTCTAGCAGGTTGTGGCACACCAACAGGACCACACCCCTGGGTCCCAGAACACTGCATGTCTGAACATCTGGAATTCAAGTCTGGACACATGTTGATCCTTTACCCTTCTTAATTACTTTTCTGTTTTTTTTTTTCTTTATTAAAAGTTAATAAGGGAGTGCTGGGGCTAGGGTTCAATGGCAGAGCACTTGCCTGGCACAGGTGAGGCCCTGGGTTCAATCCTCAGTACCGCATAAAAATAAATAAATAAAATAAAGGCATTGTGTCCATCCACAACTAAAAAAACTATTTTTAAAAAAAGTTAATAAGGTGTGTGTGTGTGTGTGTGAGAGAGAGAGAGACAGACAGACAGAAAAGGAAATTTAACCATAAAAGCCTGAAGTAAATCTTTTTTTTTAATTTAGTTGTCAATAGACCTTTATTTTATTCAATTTTATGTGGTGCTAAGAATCAAAACCAGTGCCTCACACATGCCAGGCAAGCGCTCTACCACTTAGCCACAACTCCAGCCCTGAAGTTCATCTTTATACTAACTGACAATGACTATTTTCTAATACTTAGAAATAAAATTAAGGTTCAGGTGGTTTGCAGCCATATTCAGTTATTAAAATATTCAAATAACTTCAGAATTGTTGAAAAATACCACCCCTCCTCATCACCTAGACCTTCTCTGGTAACTCCCACAAGTCCAGCAGCTAACTGGTTAATGCCTGGAACCCAAGAATCCTCCAGAACCTGCTGCAGCACAGTCTTGACCTCCACTCTGAAAAGAGGGACGCGGTCTCTGCCCTTACTGGTTGTTGCACGCTTTTCACATTCTTCCCTGCTTAGTGTGTTCCCAGCACGGCTGTGTCTTTATGACACAGTATTATAATGTGTCTTTATGACACATTATCTCACTGCAGCTCTACAACATAAACTACAAATATTTCCTTTTACCTAGGAAGAAATGAGATTTAGAGAAAGTCGTTTGCCCAAGATCAAGTACTGGGAAGGAGAAAAGTTTTTAATCACTGCTACTATTTTCCACCTTACCCCCTGGAATTGCTAGGTCAGAATCCCTTTATCTCCAGGAGAGGACAAAGCCATACAGTGAAGAGTTCAGAGGCTGCGGCCCAGGGTCCTGGGCCATCTGGGTGTGTTTGGTGACCCCCTTTTCTCTAGGTAAGATGAAGATGTGGAGAGTAGTGCTAAGTCGTAAAAACTCACAAATGACAAGCTGTCCTGCAACTAGATGAAACTAAATGGTGAAAACTATGGGAACTCAAGAGGCCTCTTCTGCAGTCATGAGGCATAGCCGGACTGAGCACATGAGTATGACCCACTTTAACCTTTCAAAGCAGTGGCCAAAGTCTGCACAGCTTTCCGAGGAACACCTGGACACTCTCCTGACTCCTCCCCAGCCTCTGAAAGTGTTGCTGCAGGAACCTGACAGCCCAGTCCCTCCCTACCAATGCTGTCCACTGACTGGACACCCACTCAGAGTGCATGCAGGGAGGCACCCTCATTTCACCCTTGCCCTGGCCCCTGATTTCCTGCTGACCTTCAGACTTTGCCTTTGCCTTTCCCATGGCACTTAACCCCTGTGTGACCTGAGGACTCTATAACCCTAAAAACCAGTCCTGCTAACCAGCTGGCCTGGGCACAATAGCACTTGGAAAGCAAAGTCATGGGACTGAAACCAGAAGAAAACCTATTCATGAGAGAAGCAGCTGGCAGCTGAAAAACAGAAGGCGAGAGAAAGGAAGGCCAGTTTCTACCTCCTACAGGACCTGATTAACTGGGGATTTCAGAGCCAGTCACTCAACCTGCCTAAAACCCCCTAGGCCCCTCTCCTAATGAAGGCAGCCATGCTTATCACATCTCCGCCACCACCACCCCCCTTCCCTGCAGGGCTCAGAAGGGCAACCCCGCTGACAGGAGCTTTGAGATGGAAAGCAATAAGGAGGGGAAAGCCGAGGAGGACAAAGCAGGCGAGGGCAGCCAAGAGTACAGCTTCCTCTAATTCCACTCTCCAATTAAACACCAAAGAAACATTTGTGAGGACATATGTTATTATTAAATAATTTTATTCTTTTTAAATTTTATAAGTAAAACTCACCTATAACTAGGGCCTAATCACTTTCAATATTTCATATACATACTCCCACCCCAGTACTGGGGATTGAACCCAGGGATGCTCTAACACTGACCTACACCCCCAACCCTTTGTATTTTGGGACGAGGTCTTGCTAAATGGTGCAAACTGGCTTCAGTCTCCCATATGGCTGGAATCACAGGTGTGTGCCACTGTGCCTAGCAATATACATACTAGTTTCACACCAGAAAACAAGTGAAGACTATCCATATTCTTACCTGGCAAGTTTGAGACCAGCCTGGGCAACTTAGTGAGAACCTGTCTCAAAATTTTAAAAAGGGCTAGGGCTGTGTCTCAGTGGTAAAGCATTACTGGGTTCAATCCCCAGTACCAGAGGTGGAGAGGAAATTATACATATTCTCCACTATAGACCATAAACATCTCTCCATGTCAATAAAGCCATTCCATCCACACCCTTCTTAATGGCTACTGTGTATTTCACCACATGCATTTAAAAAAATGGTTCAAGCCAGTTCCCTATTGCTATGCATTTACATAGCTTGTGAGAAATTTAAATTGTTTATGAATAGCAAACAGAGGCCAGTGGAGATAATATCCCAGCCTATTTTATAGTCCTCAATTCTATTATCCCTATCCATTCACCCACCCGCCAGATTGAGAACTCCAGTCGGGTTACTCTACATTTCTGTATATCATATTCTCTTACACTCAACCTCAGGAATTTCCAATTGTCTTCTTGTGTGAGCTCTGTCTGTAAACATTGGTTAGGGGGCCACAATATCATCTCTTAGTTGGGCTTCCCCTCTTAGTCCTGGGAAGTAACAGATCATAGCTGAAGCCAAACAAGTGGCTCCGGCTAGAGCTTTTTTCCATTATCTTATAGTTTACCAGAACCTTTGCTGGTGGGACATGAAAAACTTTCATAAGGAGACAAAAGTTGTATCTCCTGCATTCTAGAGGCAAAAAAAAAAAAAAAGCTAGGACCTAGACTAGTATTGACTGAATACAAGTATTGGTTTACACCATTTGACACTATATGTCAGTGTCAGGGGAGTCCTGAGAGTGCTGAGCGAGCTTGGGACTGAGGTTAAGTTGTTGGATACAACATTTTTTTTTTGGGGGGGGGGGGTAGGGAGTGGTGCTGGGGATGGAAGCCAGGGAAGCCAGGGCCTGGAAATGGTAGGTGAACACTCTACTGCTGAGGTACACTCCCGGCCCCAAATGCGAATTTTGGCTCCCTTTCCCACTGCCTCATTTCCCCCAGTTTTCACAATAATGATATTACTTTAAGGTCCTTCCCTTTTTCTCATTTCCTTGGTGTGATATCAAGAACACTCTTGAGACAAAAGTGTGCCTTAAATGATTCAGATAGAGGAAAAAAGGACCCCAGGGGAAGTGGGAGAGGAAGAGATGAGACCACTCCTGCTCTTGGCAATTAAAGGGAGGCAGGAGGTAGGGGAGGGTCCGGTCTCTGCTCCCCTGCAGGGAGTGAGTGAACCACATCCTGGCTTTCCCTGTTCCCTTTTCTTAAGGGTACCCATCCTCGGCAAATCACCCAGACTTCAAAATCTGCAGCCTCCTTTGTCTTCTTTTTCTCTCACTCCTAAACAACCACTCTGTTGTGAAGCTCTTCGAGCTCTTTCTTCCCCAAAGCTTTCCCACTCCCAACCCTCCCCCTGCATTTCCATAGCAACGTCCCTAACTCAGGCCTTTTCCCCTCACAGTTGAACAACCGTGCCTCCTATTTGGTTTCACTTCCCCACCCTCCTTAACTCCGCCTAGCCCATTCTTACCAACACCTACTCCATTTATGACCCTAAGAGATGTGGCATAATGTTACCTTCCTGCTAGAAAAGTCCCAAGGAATTCCATTTGCCTATGGAATAAAGCCCAATTTCTTTAGAAAATCCTGCCACAATTAGGCATTGTCCTGCTCTCCCCTTTCTCACCTTAAGCCGTTTCTGTCCACATCCCAAACACGCCAAGAGATCCAGCCTTCCCCCACTGCTTTCCCTGGAATTTCACCCCTGAGGTGCCCAGCCTTTCTAACTTTTACCTTTAGAACCAGAAAGACTGTTCAAAGCAAATTTCCTTGTCGCTTATCTCCCAACAAGAAAGCACTTTATCTTCTTTAACTTTATTCTTTGCACCTTTCAGTGCCCTATACATTATTATCTTTAATAAAGGTTAATGTCTTATCTCTCCTACAGGATTACAGTTCCTGAAGGGCAGAGGCTGTTTTCTTGGTCATTGTCCTGCCTGCAGCCCCAGGAAATTCTGAGTTCATGTGAGCTGGCTGCGTAATTACCTGATAATTACTCTGGCAGTTCAATCTGATACATACTTGAAGACAGGTCCCTGGAAGCTCAGAGGCTTACACACCTCCTGGTTTCCCAGGCCTGAGAACAGAAGCCTGCAAGCGCTATAGGAGTTTAGGTTGTTGTGATGGGTCAAATTGTGTTCCCTTGAAAATTCTTATGTTGAAATCCTAACCCCTATTACCTCAAAATGTGATCTTATTTGGAAACAGGGTCTATACCAAAGTAATTGAGTATAAATGAGGTCATTATGGTGTATCCTAAATCCAATTTGACTGGCATCTATATAAAAAGGGGACATTTGGACTTACAACTAGGTATACATAAAACACACACACATTAGGTGCCATCTACAAGCAGAGGAGTTCAGGAGGCCACTGGAAGCTAGAAGAGAGGTGTTATGGTTTGGAAGTGAGGGTCCCCCAAAAACTCATATGTGAGACAATACAAGAGAGCTCAGTGGGGAAATGATTGGGTTGTGAGAGCCTTAACCCAATCTATGAATTAATAATCACCTAGTGGGATTAATAGAGTGGTAACTGAGGCAGATGGGGTGTAGCTGGAGGAGGTGGGCATTGGGGGCGTGGCTTTGGGGTATATATTTGTATCTGGCAAGTGAAGCCTCTCTCTCTCTCTGCTTTCTGATCGCCATGTCAGCTGCTTTCCTCCTCCACACTCTTCTGCCATGATGTTCTGCCTCACCTCAAGCCCTGAGGAATGGAGCTGGCCTTCTATGGGCTAAGACCTCTGAAACCGTGAGCCCTCAAACTTTTCCTCCTCTGCAGTTGTTCTGTTCACGTCTTTTAGCCATAGCAGCAAAACAGCTGACTAAAAAAGAGGTTAGGAACAGATTATCATAGCTCTCATAAGGGATCAATCCTGCCAACTCTTTGGTTGGTGTTTTTTTTTGTTTGTTTGTTTTGTGTTTTTGGCAACATGAGGGATTGAACCCAGAGCCTCCTTCATGCCTGCTAGGCAAGCCCTCTACCACTGAGGCACTTCCCCAGCTCCTCACCCCTCCTTTTATTTTTAAGTAAAGAGACAGAATCTAGCTATATTGCTCAGGCAGGTCCTGAACTCCTGGACTCAAATGATCCTCTTGCCTCAGCCTCCTCAGTAACGGGGGCCACACCACCATCCCAACTTGTGATACTTGCTTCAGACAGCCCCAGCAAACCACAACAGCTGAAATCCTGAGAAACATGCAGGCCTCCAAAGTGAGGCCTGTTTCAAGGCTGAGGCCAAGGCCTTGGGAGGGCATGAGAATGCCCTGGGGATGTCCTGAGAAGAAGAGTAACAGCAGCCCCCAGGCTACAAATAGCTCAGGTTGTTAGAGACCTCCTCCTT
The DNA here is from genome assembly GCF_001458135.2 of Marmota marmota marmota. Classification (NCBI taxonomy): domain Eukaryota; kingdom Metazoa; phylum Chordata; class Mammalia; order Rodentia; family Sciuridae; genus Marmota; species Marmota marmota. The sequence continues at coordinate 25,359,132 of NW_026000142.1, read as the reverse complement.
CATACCCTGATTCTTGGGACCAAGTCAGAAAGATTTCAAACGGGTTGCTTAGAATAATGGTAATGAGTTTATTGAAGGGATAGAAAAGGGAAAGGGGACACTCTAAGGGAGAGAGTGGGTGTCCTCAGAAAGGAGAGGGACAATGTGCCTCTCCTACACTCAGTTTTTTTTTTAATACTTTTTTAGTTGTGATTGGACACAATACCTTTATTTTATTTATTTTTATATGGTGCTGAGGATCGAAGCCAGCATCTCTCATACTGCTAGGCAAGTGCTCTACCGCTCAGCCATAACCCCTGCCCCCTATACTCCAGTTTTATCGGGGATGGAAGAGAAGTTTCCAGAGAGTCCTGCCCAAGTCCACCACTTGACTTCTGACTGACAACAAATGACATCAGACTTTCGAGTCTTCACTGTCATGGCAAATCTAGCTTACCTTGGCTCATACTGACTGGTTCTTACAGATTTTATGGTTAGAAATGGTTAGAAGGAACTATCCTTATTTCCCAGAGTTTCAGGATCTGATCACAAAAGTCTCATGGGTTCCTTCCATGGACATTATCTCAGACCTGCATTTCTCCTACAGTTAACAGATAGTTTGCTGAGGAATGTGACGTATCCTGTCTACTTAGGCCAGTCAGAGCTGCGGGTAAACTGCTTCTTGGAAAAGACAGCATATGAGGGTCAGCACAGTGTGCCCATTTTATAGAATTATTCTCTTAACTTCATGTTTCCACCATTCACATCTGTCCACTAACAAAGTTAACAGCTGAATGGAAATGACTGGTCACCCCTTAGGGTCGTGGGCCTGTCTTTTACCACCCAACATAACCCTTTGAAGAGAGAATTTTGTTTCTGCATTTGGGCAGGGGGAGGTGAAGAAGGGATAGGTCAGGGAACCCTGCTGAAGTTTATACCCTCCTTCCAGGACCCAAGTGCTTCCAAGTAAACTCTTTAATGGAAGGTAGCCTGTTGGAGTGTGCATTCCTGCAATCCCAGCAACTCTGGAGCTGAGCATGGAGGATCACAAGTTCCTGATGAGTCTCAACAGCTTGTACCATAAAAACAAATAAATAAAATTAATTAAATGGAAGGATGTCATCAAGCTTGCAAAGTTGTGGAGCTCTACCCTGGAAACTCTTCCCTAAATATCACTTTCCACTGAAGCTCCTGGGACCTAACATCTCCTCAATGAACATCCTCTTCTGGACTCAAAGGAGCATTTCCTGAATCCTATTTACCCATGTGTCTACCCACCCCAGGACCCCAACACATATGAAAATTATATTAGGAGGATTGATTTGATAGGTTGGCTAAGTGTAAACAGTCCCCAGTAGAGACAGGAAAACTAATGCTTGACAGGTTTTATGTTAAGGCAGTCTGCTAGCAGGAACTTGAAGCCAAGGCTTCATTCAGTGTTAGGCCTCTTATAGTGAAGGTCGTAGGCAAACAGGGCGACAGGAGCAAAAGCAGGAGTGTAAATTATTAATGAGCTCAAGAGGAACCACCAGCCTGGGGCTGAAGGGCCAGGGTCTAACCACAACCCCCACACTATAGGATGGGGAGTCAGACCTTTGCTTTAAACCTGTGCTGCTCAGTACAGTCACCACTGACCAAAATGGTTTTTGAACATTTGAAATGTGGCTAGTACAAATTGAGATATGTGCTGATGTGTAAGTGTAAAATACAGACCATATTTTGAAAACTTAGTATGAAAAAAAGAACTCTAAAGTATCTCATTAATTTTAATGGCAAAGGGAGCAAGGGATTAAATCCATGGCCTTGCCCACACCAGCCCTTTATTAATAGTTTTCAAATATTGATTGCATATTAACTGAATATTTACATTGTGTTAAATAGATTATAGTATGAAAATTAACTTCACTTCTTTCTCTCCTTGTGTTTTTGAATATGGCTGCTAGAAATTTATATTTTCTTCCCTTATTTTTTGTTGTGTTGGAATTGAACCCANCTCAGTGGCAAAGCCCTTGCATAGTAAGTAAGTATGTGAGAAGCCCTGGGTTCAATCCCCAAGGATTGCAGAAAAAAAAAAAAAAAAAAAAAGATGCAGTTAGAATTCAGGGTTTATACACTATCCTAATGAAGCAAGGAGGGGTAGGGAGCATTTCTGGGAAAATAAATTACTTCTTAGAAGATGGGGAGGGGGGTACTTATGGGAAAAAATTACTTGTTGGAAAGATAAATGGGCCCTCAGGAGAATAGATAAGAGATCTGATAGTTCTGTGACAATATCTGTTTGGATGTGGTGCCAACTTCCTTCTTTGTCTAGCATAGAAGATTAAGGGGAGGGATTTATGACAATTGAATTATTTTGTGAGGCTCTGCTTCTAGGCAGTTAAAGGATTTCAGGAACTCAAAGGTCTTTGGCTCAGAATTATTATTATGCCACAGTGGTTTATTCTAGATCAGTTTAGGGAGGCCCTGCTCTAGGCACAGCATCCTAACCCTTGATACAACCTGAGGAATGATGCTCTTCTCCTGTCTATTATACGCTCAGGCCCTGAGAAGTTAAGAAACTTGCCCAAGGTAAAAAAGAAAAGAAGAAATCCAAGAGGATGCAAAAATGATAAGAGAAATCTGCAAGGAAGCGAGTGATGAGGATAGAATGATGGCTGTAGACAGAGAAAAAGGAAGAGATGGCCGGGCACGGTGGTACATGCCTATAATCCTAGTGGCTTGGCAGGCTGAGACAGGAGGGTCTCAAGTTCAAAGCCAACCTCAGCAAAAGCAAGGAGCTAAGCAACTCAGTGAGATCCTGTTTCTAAATAAAATACAAAATAGGGCAGGGTATGTGGCTCAGTGGTCAAGTGTCCCTGAGTTCAATACCTGGTAACCCCCCACCCCCCAAAAAAAAGAGTAAAAGGAAGAGATTTGAGATCAATTTTTAGGTGGTATGGGGGTTTGGATATTGAGTGATCTCCAAAAGTCCAGGTGTTACAGGCTTGGTTGACAACTTGGTTGCCAAAGGTTTGGTTGTGGTGCTAATGGGAGAGGGGGTGCCTAGTAGAAGGAAGTTGGGTCACTGGGAGTGGAGCCTTGAAGGGGATATGAGAGGGCCCCTCCCTCTTTCTCTCTTTGCTTCCCTGTCACCATGAGGTGAACAGGTTGGCTCTACCACCCACTCCTTGCCATGATGTGCTGTGCCACCACAGGTCCCAAAACAGACTCAAGCAACTGTGGGCTAAAACCTCTAAGACTGTGAGCCAGGAAATGACTTTCTTCTTTATAAGTTGATTTATCTCAGGTATTTTATTCCAGACGGAAAACTGACTCACACTGGTAGAAGCGCTCTCCTTCTGTTATGTTAGGAACCATGAGGAAGAGGAAGAAAGGATGAATCTGGGGGTCTGGCAGGAGGTGTAGGCACAGTTGATTCTGTGCTCAGAACCTTAGGAGCACAGAAAAGGGGCACAGATGTGATGTGCCATCCTAGCTTTTCCATTTTCTGAGTGCGTATCTGGAAGTTATGTCACCTGCTGGGACTCAGTTTCCCCAGCTGAAAAGCAGGAAACTCTCATAAAAGAGTTGTAATGAAAGCTGGGCGCAGTGGTGCATGCCTGTAATCCAGCGACTTGAGAAGCTGAGGTGGGAGGATCTCCAGTTCAAAGCCAGCCTCAGCAACTTAGGGAGGCACTGAGCAACTCAGGGAGACCTTGTCTCTAAATAAAATATAAAAAGGGCTGGGGATGTGGCTCAGTGGTTGAATGCCTCTGAGTGGTGCATTGCATTCTGTGAAAATGGCGTCCCTTGGTGTTGTACAACCAGACCTCTGTGAATCCAATCCAATTGCGGCTGCCTTCTCTAGACCTATGGTGCCAGGCTGATCTGAGAAATGAGGGAAGAGTCTTCTCAGAGCTCTCTCCATCTCTTCCTGCTTCTCTTTCAAGTAACCCCAGGCAGGATCCTGCTTTGATCCTGCTCTTCCTCAGTTACAGTCATAGTTTGAAGGAGGTCTGAAATGAATGAGGAGCTCTTCTGCCATCCTGCCCTTAGTATACTAAGCTGACATTTCCATCTGTTACCCCCACCAAATTGGACAGGATAGGTGCTACTGTTCCACAGTCCTGATGTGTGATGGTCTGTCAGTGTTTGTGGAATTAATGAAAAAGGTGTCCCTGCTAAGATTTCTACCAATAGTAGTTAAATCTTTTAATGGAAGATTCTTTAAAACCAACACAATTACTAGAGCCAAAGGATTGATTAATCTACTGATGGCGTACGTGGAAGGGACCCAAAGGGAAAAGGAGCCCTTTCTTTCAAACCTGACATATGGGCAACAACTCCTCCTAATATCTGCCCAGCCCCCTGCAGAAGGTTTTATGAAGGCTGTACTGAGGTTCCTGGAGGTAGCTTTCCTTCAGCATCTAGCTAAGAAACAAGCCCTAGGTCATCTGGGCCACACTTCCCTTTTGGAGGCCCCTTACCTTCTGGTGAATCATTGTGGGCTTTTCCATGTCATTTCTGAGTATTTGTGATTGACACCATTTCATAACATACCAATAGGGGTGAGCCCATGAGGTACTTACCCTGAGTGTAGAATCTAATTGGGGAACAAAACTTAGGAAAGATAAATAATTGCTTAATGTAATCTTTAAAAAGTTTTGATATTGGGTTCCTCATAGATTACTTTGCATGATTTTTTACTTTTAAAAACGATTGAATTAAAATATTATTTATCATGGTTACTGAGTCTTAAACCTTGTGCTCTGAGTACTGAGTACTGAGTACTGAATACCCTGTACCTTATTCTACTCTTAGTATCCAAAGAGCAGAGTACAGTAATCTCAGCTCCCATCTCTAACTGGTGGGGGCATCAGCATCAACATTAAGGTGTGAGAACCTCTTGAAGAAGACTTAGAAGCATAACATAGCTTTCCTTCAGAAAGCCAGGTAAATGGTGTATGTAGGTGGGCGGGGGGCAAGTATTTTGTTCCTAAGTTTCCACCGGCCTTAAACAGCCTTTGGACTCTGTGGTCTGATGATCAGAGGTGTAAAGGTTTCTAAAGGGCCTTTGATATGGTTGTCAACACCCACACTTTCCATTCTGGGAACAAAGCCACCAAGGGGCATAGCAGCCCTCCCCCACCTAAGTGAGGAAGTGTCTGCGGGTGCTGGTGGGGCAGGTCCTGTGAGGGCAAAGGGTTAGAAGTCCAGAGGAGTTCTTATCCTGGCTGCTTGTCTTTCCCCTCTGGTGTACTCTGCCACACACACACCCTTTTGCACTTTTAAAACATGGACTTATCTCTCTGACCCTCCTTGACCAGAGCCAACTCACCTCTCTATTTCTCCATATGGAGAAGCTATTCCAGCAATTGCATTTGAAGATTTTCTTGCACTGGTTCAGAACTTTGCCCTGGGTCTGGACTTGTTTCCCCACCCCCATGCAGTTTCTTTCTTTCAGGGCATTCAAGAGAGAGTGAGCTATTTTGTTGTGAAGACAGGGAAACAACCTCAAGTTCCCCTACCAGTGCCTTTAGAACTCTCTTCTGAGTAACTGGAGCATAAAATTCATCGACAAAGTCCCTTTGGGGGACACACCATCTGGGGAGACTCCCTAGAAGGGTAGGTTTCTGGGCTAATTTGACTGCTGTTTTGGAGGAATGCAGGTGAACAAAAGGTAGTTTCCATTAGGTCAAAATGTTTTTTCCACTTCCTGTTCTTGTCTATTTTGCTGTGTTCCGGTGTGAAACCACTCAGTTTCAGAATCAGCTGAAACTTGCCAAAGGCCCGCTCGTAGGTCTTTGTCAACCCCATAACCTGGTAATTAAATTAAACTTCCTGATGCCAGTAATTTTCAAAGGACAGGTTTTTCCAACTGAATCAGCAAGCAGCAGCGATGTCCGTTCCCAAATAACCATAAACTCATGGTTTTGAATCAGTCTCTTAGTACTGAGCCTGAATCTGAGATTTCTTATCCCCAAGGCTGACCTGATAGAGATGGGAGAGTATTAGCTTCAGTCCCCACAACTCCCTACAACTGACTGGCGGGTTTCCTTTCCCCTCATCTGGCCCTTGTGATAACCCACAGAGCCGCTGGGCCTGGGAGAGCCCCTATGACAATAGTCTTGGGTGGATCAGTATTCATCAGTACTCAGAAACGGAAGTGTGGGATTGTGTTATATTGTGTAACAAAAAGCAACCACGCAACCAAACTTCAGAAGGCCAAGCAGAGCCCATTCAACCGGGGAGTTTCTAAGGGGTTTGTGTCCCCAGGGACTGAGCAGAGCTCACTCAGAGAAGTCAGCATCCGAAACCCTCAGTGAGGCACAGGAAGCCCGGAGGAAACAGTCAATGGCTAGTCATCATTGATTTGCAGTCAGAACATTAGAGCAGGAAAGATCTACAAAGGTCAGCCAGTTCAACCCCTTGCTTTACTGATGCAGGAACTGGAAATCCGGAAAGGATCAGAGTCCTACTGCAGTGGGCGTCAAAGCCGGAATCACCACCCTTCTGGTTTTCTCTATGTATAGCTTTAACAGTTTGCAAACACTCTTATGTGTTTTAATTTCATCTGATGCTGTGAGCAAATATTTACAGTTCTTTAACAGAAAGGTCAAATGAGGACTCCTCAGGCTCCTCTTCTGGGAAGAAAATAAGAGTATTTTTCTAATGGAATTCTTGGTAGGATCAAACGAGTTAATAGTTTTGAGATTCAAAAGTCTATATCCTTTCCCTCCCAAGTTCTGAAAAATTAGGAATGGGCAAGAAGAAATAAAAATAAATTTGGGGCCAAAATATCAACTTTTTCACTGATGAAACTCTGCATTGGACTCGGTGGGTATTTATATTTGTGGGTAAGTAAGCCCTGAGAGTAGGATACCCACACTGGCTCAGGTAAGCCTTGCAATTGGAAATTATCTTTGTGAATAGCAGACAATGGGAGAACAGAGTCCAGACTTTCTCAGGAGGAGGCTGCTGGCCATAGGATGGGGAGACTGAGCTCTGTATTCCCATTACTACCCCCAAATCACCATCTTCTCCTATCTTCTCCCACCCTCTTCACCACCACTGTCTCTCCTAGGGAGGAATGAGTCAGAGAGTACAGAGAGATCAGAAATCATGTGCCTGAGGAGCTTCTTCCATACAGGAGGAATCATCAAGGATGAGGAAGAATCTTTTCGTTGTTGTTGGATACCAGAAATTGAACCTAGGGGTGCTTAACCAGCTACAATTCCAGCCCTTTTTATGTTTTATTTTGAGACAGGGTCTCACTGAGTTGCTTAGGGCCTTGCCACGTTGCTGAGGTTGGCTTTGAACTTGCTATCCTCCTGCCTCAGCCTCCTGAGCTGCTGGGATTACAAGAGTGGACCACCGCACCCGGAAAAATGGTTATATCTAAGAAAATGGAGGAATGGAGGAATAGGGTGAGGGGAGAGAAATAGAAGTTAAGACTTGACTCTCTGAATCTGCCTTATTTCCTATATTTGACTTTGGAATGAAATATATGCTCTGCATAATTATAAAACAAAATTTAATAACAGCAGGGGCAAAAAGTTCTGAAAAGTTGAAAGCAAATGAATCTCACTGTGAATTAGTCATTTAATTATATACAGAGGAATTATTTCAAGTAAATTTCAATAAATTGACTCAATAAGCCTCTGTAGCACATCCTAAAGATGAAAAGGAACACTGGATTTGTTTGCTAGGACTGCCCTAAAAAAAAAGGACCACAGACTTGGAGGCTTAACCAGACATTTATTTCCTCACAGTTCTGGAAGCTGGAAATCCAAAATCAAGGTGTTGGCAGGGTTGGTTTCTTTCGAGGCCTCTCTCCCTGGCACGTACAGGGCCATCTTCTCCCTGTGTCTTCATATGGTCTTTCCTCTGCACTTGTCTGTTTATCTCCTCTTCCCACAAAGACATCAGTCCTACTAGAATAGGCCCATCCTAATGATCTCATTTAACTTTACTCTGTAAAGATCCTATCTTCAAATTAAAAGAAAGAAAGACCCTATCTTCAAAGACAATCACATTCTGAGATACTTTAGCATAATCAATTTGGAGGAGGAAGCACCATTCATCCCAAAACTCTCTGAAGAAATCTGAAATTATATTTTGTTATAGTTATAATATTGATATTAATGAGTATAGTTTGAGTTTTAGCTCCAGCTAAGGCCTTAGACATCATAAAGCAAAGATCAACCATCTCTGACTCCCTTTTCAAATTCCTGACCCATAACTTTTAGAGCAAAATAAGAGTTGCTTAAGCTGCTGAGTTTTTGGATAAATAGTTATGCAAGAACGGTAACCAGGACTGAAGTATTTTTGTCCCTACCCCCCACCATACCCATTATGGATCAGCATCCACATATCAGAAAAAATATTCAGCATTTGGTTTTTTGGGATTGGCTTATTTCACTGAGCAAAACATTCTCCATTTCCATCCATTTACCTGTAAATGCCATGATTTTATTCTCTTTTAATGCTGAGTAATATTCTATTGTGTATATATACCAAAGTTTCTCTATCCATTCATCTAATGAAGGGCATCTAGGATGGTTCCACATTTTAGCTATTGTGAATTGTGTTGCTATAAACACTGATGTGGCTGTGTCCCTGTAGTATGCTGTTTTTAAGTCCTTTGGGTGTAGGCTGAGGAGAGGGATAGCTGGGTCAAATGGCAAGTTTTCCAAGGAATCTCCATACTGCTTTCCAGATTGGTTGCACCAATTTGTAGTCCCACCAGCAATGTATGAGTGTGTCTTTTCCCCCACATCCTCACCAACACTTATTGTTGTTTGTATTCTTAATAGTTGCCATTCTGACTGGAGTGAGATGAAATCTTAAGAGTAGTTTTGATTTGCATTTCTCTAATTTCCAGAGATGTTGAGCATTTTTTCATATATTTGTTGATTGACTGTATATCATCTTCTGGGAAGTTTTGTTCAGTTCCTTGCCCAAATCTTCATCATGTCGGATTAGGCACCAACTTCCTTAACAAGACTCCTATAGTGCAAGAAATAAAATCAAGGATCAATAATAAGATGGATTCAAACTAAAAAGCTTCTTCTCAGTAAAAGAAACAATCAGTGAGTAGAGAGTCTACAGAATGGGAGTGAATTTTCACCACACACACATCAGATAGAGCACTAATCTCTAGGATATATAAAGAATTCAAAAATCTTAACACCCTTCATAAAATTTTTGAGATTCAAGAGCTACGTGCAGAGGCTGTCCTTGAACTTGCTATCCTCTTACCTCAGCATCCCAAGTAGCTGGGAGTAAAGGTGTGTGCCACCACACCCAGCTATAGTCTTTATCTTAAAAAGATAATTGCTGAAGAATGTGGCTGAAAATATTTAATGTATGGGTTTCTTGTCTAAATAATTCATGTGTTTTTGTAATGATGAACAGGAGTGGATAGAGAGTGGAGGGATATAGATGCAACAAGTTGGTCATGAGTTGATTATTTTTTAAGTAGGATGATGTGTGCAAGGGAGGTACTTCACTGTTCTAATTTTGTGTGTTTCAAAATCTACAGGACTGGGGTTACAGCTCAGTGGTAGAGTGTTGCCCAACATATGTGAGGGCCTGGGTTCAACCTTCAGCACTGCAATTTTAAAAGAGTATACCTAATATAGATAGTCAGGGGTGGTGGCCCACACAGGTAGTCCCAGCTATTCAGGAGAGTGATGCAAGAGGATTGCTTGAGCCCACAGTTCCAGATCAGCCTGGGCAGCATAGTGACTTCCAAAGAATACTCCCTTCTTGGAGTTCACAGTCTCAGCAACTTAGCAAGGACCTAAGAAACTTAGCAAGACCCTGTCTCAAAATAAAAAAATAAAAAGGGCTAGAGATGTGCCTTAGTTGTTAAGCACCCCTGGGTTCAATCTCTAGTTTAAAAAAAAAATACAGTTGGCATCAGGAAATTTGCCATCTGGATTGCCAAACTGAACTGTTTAATTGTCTCTCTCTCTCTCTCTCTCTGTAAATATTTTTTTAGTTGTTGATGGAACTTTATTTTATTTGTTTATTTATTTGTGGTGCTGGGAATCAAACACAGCGCCTCACACGTACAAGGCAAGTGCTCTACCGCTGAGCTACAACTCCAGCCTCTTAATGGTCTCTTTATGTGATTGCAAATGCTTTGGCCACTAAAATCCTCTTAGGACTTTCTTTGATAGTGAATCAAATTTACATGGCATCCACAATTTCTACCTGTGAGTGTTGCTGTAAATCCAGATTTTCTCCATTTGTTACTGCGTAGAAGCTTTTCTGCCTTTTCTATGAAGATGACAATGTGACCAACTATCCTGGGGAAGTAAATGTTTCATTTGATTTTCTTGCTGTCCTGGCAAAATCTAATTTTACCATTATAAAAATCTTTCAGAACCAGGCTGGGGATGTGGCTCAAGCGGTAGCGCGCTCGCCTGGCATGCGTGCGGCCAGGGTTCGATCCTCAGCACCACATACAAACAAAGATGTTGTGCCTGCTGATAACTAAAAAAAAAAAAAAAAAAAAAATAGATGTTGAAATTCTCTCTCTCTCTCTCTCTCTCTTAAAAAAAAAATCTGTCAGAACCATATATTATGTGATTCCATTCATATGCAATGTCTGGAATGGATAAATCTGTGGTTGCCTAGGGCCTGGGGAGCTTAGAGGGAAATGAGAGTGATGGCTTTGGGCATAGGGTTTCCTTGGGGGGTAATGAAAGTGTCCTAAAATTGTTGGTGATGATGGTTGCACAACTCTGTGACCATGCTAAACCCATTGAATTTTACATTTTAAGTGAATGATCTGGATGGAATGTGAACTGTATCTCAATAAAAATGTATTATTAAAAAAGAAGAAATACCAAGTGACATTGAGGACACATACGTGGCTTTGTTCCAGTAACAAAGCCTCCTTTGTGCTACTGAATGGTAAGAGTCTGGTCTCCTATCTACTCTTCCCATATCCACAGTTTCTATTTTGGTCCTTTTTACAGTCTTGTTAGAGTTTGTGAGCAAATGTTAAGTCAAAAGCCACACTGAGGCCTTGGTTACAGCTTGCCCTTGTTTTCAATCAACAGTAAACATGACTAATGTCACTATGGCTCAATTCAACCACACACGTGGACTCAGGAAGCTCTGGACATGTGCTTGAGCTGGTAGGGCCGACCAGCTGGAGAGAGGGTGGTTGGCTAAACTTAAGCTCCAGGGCTCTTAAGATGTTGGTGAAGGCTAGGAAAATATCTTCCCCAGAACTGTGGGGTGGAACATTGCTGTGGAAGTAACCCTGAGGGAAAAGAGTGTTCTCTGGCTTGGCCAAGAGATGGATACCAGCTGGGAATTTGTGAAGAGAGCCAGTTTTGAGCCCAGCATTTCCCTAATTAGTGTCCAGTTCAGCAACCTCCTTCTACTTGGCACTTCCCCACCCTTGATTCTCAAAGCACACCAGGCCCTTAAAGTCAGGGGACGAGGCACTGGAGGGGGACCTGTGATGAAGTGACTACATGGGAGAAGGGGTGAGGCCAAGTACACCAGAACATGAGACAATTCTCCCCTGTCACAGTAACAAGGGCCTGTGATGGTAAATTTTGTGTTAACCCAGCTGGATCACAGTGCCCAGACATTTGGTCAGCTGTTCTGGCCTCCTTTGGTTGATTGAATACCTGAATAGAACGAAAGGCTGACATCCCACTCCTACCCCACAAGAGTGACTTCGGCGGCAGATCACCTTAGGACTTCATCTGCAACATCTGCTCTTCCTGGCAGACTGCCTCTGGGCTTGAACTATAACTCCTTCCAGGGTCTCCAGCCTCCTGTCCTACCCACTTCAGATTTGGGACTTGTCAAATCTCTACAGAAGTGTGAGCCAATTCCTCAATATCTCTATATAAACACACTTCCTATTGGTCCTGTTTCTCTGAAGAACAGAGGCTGTGTATTTCACCTTCCTCAGGACTGTGTCTGGGAGCTCTGACCTCAGGAAAAGGAGACCAGAAGAGAAGTTATCCAGGGACAGGAGCTGAGGTCTCAGTGCAGTGATTCAGGACCCAGAGCTGATAAGAGAGTAGAGTTAGAAAAGGGGGACAGAAAGACCCATATTTCTCAGTTAGGTCCATGACTGGGATGGCTTGAAGAAACATGGGTTTCCTAAAAGAATAGACCAAGTCCTGCCATGTCTGAGGTTAATGTAGATAATGCTTTTTCCAAGGAGGGTCAGACCCAGGTTAGCTTTCTAGGCAGGGGTCATATCAAATGTCTGGCCGTTGTGGATAGCTAATCAAACACTCTTTAGGCAGGGCACCAACAGACACCTCCATATCTAGCTTCTTAAGCAATGGAAGCTGGTTTTTGAATCTCCCCTAACACATAACATCATAATTATTCTATTTCATTTTACCTTATTTTTTTGGCACTTTACCACTGAGCTACATCTCTGGCCCTTTTATATTTTTTTATTTTGAGACAGGGTCCTGCTAAGTTGCTGAGGCTAGCCTTGAACTTGTGATCCTCCTGACTCAGCCTCCCAAGTCCCTGGGATTTTAGGCATGTACTGCCATGCTTGGCAAACATAATTCTTGAGAATCCTCAGACACACAGGATGATGCTTGGCAGTCAACAGGACTCACTTTATGAAATAAAAAATAATACTCACATGGTCATTTTTACTGCAAACTATGAAATACTTTGAAAAGTATAAACATGCATATTCTGAAATAAGAGTATTAGTCTGGACATGTGCTTGGGCTGGTAGGGCCCACCAGCTCTCTGGTAAAAGAGGCAAAAGGGGCTTTCTCACTTCTTAGGAGGAAAGGATGGGAGCTCTCTGTGAACAGGGTTTTATGATATGGCAGTGCAAATGAGGAAGCAGGGAGCAAGGCAAAGGCCAGGGTCAGCTGAAACAGGAAAGTTATTCAGAAAACACACTGCTTGGTTTTTGAGGACATTTCCTTCCAGTCCCACCCTGCCCCAGGGCCCAACCAAAACCAGGGTGGTGAGCGCAATCACCCTCGAGTCTCTGACACATGTTCTGTCCACATTGTTCCTCTGGCACATTGCGTGATTTTCTGAAATTGTAAGCATTTCTGTGCAACTGTCCTGATGTTCCAGTTACATTTCAAGGCAAACTTTTTCTTCTGAAGTACTACATCCTTAATGTAAGAAGACAGAACAAACTAAGTTTTTTTAGTTTGTTTTGAAGGTAAGGATTGAATCCAGGGCCTTACAAAATGCTAGGCAAGTGCTTTCCCACTGAGCGACAGCCCCTGGACCTAGACTAGATTTTGAAGCACAAAAGAATTAATATAGGAAAGCCAATGCCTACAAAATAGTTGAAGTACAGAAAGAGCAGGCATGTAAACTTGGATCTTCTGGAGTGACTACCTTAATACCATAGAACTGATCCCTCTGTTGCCAAAGAATAGAAGGTGGGGGATCAGGCTATCACTGAAACTATTGAGCTCATAAACACACTACATTTGCTATACTACAGAAAAGTGCAAGTTGATCTGGGGCCACCACTTGTTGCCACTGATATAAAGCTTGACTAAGCAAGCCAAGAAAAGATGGCCAGTGACCTCTGCCTTACTTCTACCTCCTGAAATTCATGCAGTCGGGTGAGCTGCACGTCTGCAACTGCAAGAGAGTCTGGGAAATGTAGTTTTAAACTCTCCAACCTCTGCAGCACAGATGGGTACCCTAGGAAGAGGTAGAAATGGATGCTGAGTGCCAGTCCATTTCCAACACAAGTGACAATCATAATTGTTATCCTTGTGCTGGCTCAGGAGTAATCTTGTGGTGGTCTGATCAGCTCCATCCAGGATCAATGGGAGGGCTTATTCTCCCTCTCCTCCCCACTGCACTACGGACCCCACCTTCTATCTCAAGGGCTGATGTTGCAAGGAAGGATTGTTCATATGGCATAGGGAAACTCAGAATCCACAGTTTCTTCTGCTCGTCAGACAATAAAGTCCTGGCTGCTGTCAAGTGTAAGTCTTTACCAGACACCTGCCAGGAGGCAACTAGCGTTGCCCCTTGGCACAGGGTGTCTAGAGTTTACTCAGATATAGGCTGGCACTCAAATCTAGCCTTTTTCTCCTATCCCCATCACCTCTTTGCCTCATCACTTCCACTCTTTCTTCCCTTAGCCCTCAGCCCAGAGAATATTTTTCTAACCTAGGTAGTGAGCTTTGCTTTTACTTTTGATATTTTTACCTAAATCTTTTACCTAATCAATACTCTCCTCCAGCACACTAAGAACCAAGACTAATGGTTTTCAAATTTTAACCTTCTGTCCTAAACGCCTGCTCCTCAGTCTTGTGTCTTCCCCTCTGTTTTTAATTAATTAATTAGTGAATTAATTTCTGTAGATTGAATCCATGAGTGCTTAACCACTGAGCCACCTCCCCCCCCAGCCCTTTATATTTTTTAAATTTTTAGACAGGATCTCAGTAAGTTGCTTAGGCCTCTCTCTGTTCTTAACTGTCAGTCATCTGCATACATCCAGTCTCTCCCAAGTGGAGGAGTTTAAGCTACTACTTTCAGACACTAGACTGAGTAGTGTACATATAATAATACTTCATTTAATCTCTGTGACAGTCCTGCAGAGTAGCACTGTAGTTCTCATTTTGCAGTGAGGTAACAGAAGGTTGGGGTGCTCACACCACTAGGAATTGGTAAATTCAGGATTGAAGCTCAGCTTTGTTGTCAGTCCCAAGCCCTTCCCACATAACTATCTGGTGTCATTTTATTTTGCTTCCCTGCCCACAGGACAGAAACCTTCAGATGGATAAACAGTAACTGGGTGCACTGAAGAGACCCCATGTTAAATGTCAGTCTCCAAGCCAAAACCTTGTGGGACACATCGCTCATGGTCAATGGACTCCAGAACCAATAGCTCCTTTTGTTTGGCCAGGTCTGTTCATGTATGGGACATTCTTTTTTAAAATGAGCTTGGTGGGAATTTATGGTTTCACCCTGAAAAATCCCACCAAATTCCCAGCAAACCCAAAATTGTGTAGGTTGTAGGGAAGAGATATGTTATTTTTGGCAGAAATAGTCTGAGTCTTGCAGTAAATTTCTAAAAACAATAATAAAAATGCTTCTTAACATCCTGTGTTTTTTCCCTTCTTTTGTTGATTTTTGAGCATTTCTTCCCAAGCAAGGAGTTGTGCAATAAGATTTGAAAATTACCAAAGTTTGTTTTATTGTTAGTTTTATTTTGTTCCTTTTCTATGTTTCTATGCACCTTATCTGCTTAAGCTTTAAACTCAGGAACTGAAGTAATTATAAAGCACTCTGAGAGTGGTCCAGAAACCACATGGGGCAGGGTAACAGTTTGCTAGAGTAAAGTGATAACTCTGGAAAGTCCACCAGGGTCCTACATGGTCCCCCCTCTCCATGGGTAGGTAAGCTTTGGAACTAGGGATATGGATGCCTGAGATAACTGGTCATTTCCTCTTCATCTGAGACAAAAAGTTTCAGGTCCTTGTCTTTCTGAGCATCTTCAAAAACTTTCATTCCTGCTGCACTCGGCTTCACGTACTTGTAATCCCAGTGTCTTGGGAGGCTGAGGCAGGAGGATTACAGGTTTAAGGCCAGCTTCGCAATGTAGTGGGACCCTGTCTTAAAATAGAAAAAGAAAGAACAGGACAGTAGCTCATGGTAAAGAGCCTGGGTTCAATCCCTCGTACCAGAACAAAAAACAAAAGAAAGCAAAACAAAAATAACAACAAAATAACCCAACCAACCAAACAGCAACAAAACCCCTTCCATTCCCTCTTCCCCAGGAAAGTCAGTCTGTTACAAGAGTTAGAGGTGTGGACCTTTGAGGTAGACTCTCTCATCCAGATCCTGGTCTGCTTCTTCCCAGCTGCATAATCTAGGGCAAGTTACTTAACATCTCTTGAGCTCAGTTTCCTTATCTGTAAAATGGGAATTATAAAGCACTACTTCCTAGGGTTTATGTGTACTGAATAAATTTAATACATAGAGCAGTCTCTGGTGTGTAGTAAATACTTGATTAAAGTTGCTCCTCTTCTTCTTTTTTTTTTTTTTCTTTTTTGTATCAGGTGCTGAGCCACACCCCAGCCCTTTTTTATATTTTATTTTGAGAAAGAGTCTTCCTAAGTTGCTCAGGACCTCACCAAGTTGCTGAGGCTGGCTTTGAACCTGCGATTCTCCTGCCTCAGCCTCCCAAGCTGCTGGGATTATAGGTGTGTACTATTGCACCCGGCTTCTTATCATGAAATTGATTTTGTCTTGTGGAGTAAATTAGATCACAATTATGTGAATACATTTACAAACACCTTTTTGGATTCTAAACTGGTAAATGCATTCAGAAGGCCCTGGTCCCTGGCAAAGATGGGTGGTAGCAATAATTTGTTCCTCATAGGAAACATTTATTATCCTTGCGGTTAGGACTCCTTTACTGGTCCACATCAAAGATTAGACTCAGGAGGCTGAGTTCTGGCCTTCTATTAACTAGCTGTGTGATATGGGACAAGTCTCTTATCTTCTCTGAGCTTTAATTCTCATCAGTAAAACAGAAGGCTTGAGCCAGAACCTTGTGGTTTGAGGCTTCCTAGATCCCAGGGAAATCTGCACACACCTGAGAGTGAAGTCAGCTGGAGTATAGAAGCATGAATCCGTTTTCTAATTGTTTGTGTCCAAAGCCTGAACCTAAAGCCAAGGCCTGCTGAGAGGCAGCATAGCTGAGATTCTGTACAGTCCCTGAGGGTCAAGGTCAGTTATCTCAGGCATCCATATTCCTAGTTCTTTAACAAACATACCATATTGGGGGGAAATGTGGAGACAAAATGAATATTGAAAACGCTTGGCCTAGTGGTTATGAGTATTTACTTGGTATCAGAAAAATCTAGGTTCAAATTATAGCTGTGCTACTTACTCTTTAGGTGACATTGAACAAATCCTTGATATCTCCCAGCCTCAGTTTCTCCACCCACTGTAGTCATAATTAAATGAATTTAAGTCCATCAAGCCCCCAGAACAGTTCCAAAAGACTAAGTCATTTTTTATCTTTTGTTTCTCAACAGTCCTCGGGATTGAACCCTGGGCTACTTACCACTGAGCTATATTCCCATCCCTTTTTATTTTTTATTTTAGGACAGGATCTTGCTAAGGTGCTGAGAGGCTGGCCTCAAATTTACAATCCTCCTGCTACAGCCTCCTGAGTCCCTGGGATTAGGCATGTGCCACCTCACTGAACCAGACTAGGCTCTTAATTAACATTAATTACTGCTATCATCAACATTTTAGCAGCATCTGCTGATGGGAAGAGAGGATACAGGATCAGGTGGGTGAGTCAGAGCAAGGAGACTAACCCAGCAGGCTAGACTGGCTCTGGGAAAGATAACCAAGTGGGTTGAGTAGATAAGGCCAGATAGGATCTGGTTTAGGATCAGTATTTTCAGGGAGCAAATTAAGCAGCAGGAATGATGACTGTGGGAGTCCAGATGCTGGACTAAAGTCCTGAAGTGGCTCTTTAGCAACTGACTGACTCTCATCAGACCCCGAGGCACTGGGTCTGTGGAAGAACAGAGAGAAATGTGTGGAGCTGGCGAAGAGCAAGACCGTGTAATTGAACCCCAGGTCAGGGGCAAGGCTCCAGTCCTCATTGGGAAAACTTAGGCACAAAGGCCATCTGATTAACTAGGTCACTGAAGGATGGAAGGTGGAATGGAAGGAAAGGGAGTAAAAGCTGTGACGAGGGAGACTTCAGATTCTCAGAGCTTTGCTGTGCCCAGTAGATAATCACCAGCCTGTTGGGGCTGAGCCTCCTAAGTCTTAAATAAGTAGTCACGGCCACTGGTGACTCAGAGCGTGCGCTGTCCTGTGCCAAAGCACAGCTCCTAACAACATGATAATCTGGTGAGGTTGGTCAGTACAAGGCAATCTGAGGCAGACAGGTACATGGAGAGCATTTCTCAACAGTGACAAGAGCCTGTACTTGGAAGAAAAAGACTTTTCTTATCTACCTAGGATACATAAGTAGTTTGTTCTTGGAAAAGAGAGCTCCTAGGTTTATTCCAGCTGTCGTCTCAGTTTTATAACAATGGCAGAAGCAAAGTGAAATAGAAAGGTTGGAGTGTTAGAGTAAATAAAATTACTTGGCCTGCAGATTTTGTGGAATTTCCCCAAATAGTTTATGAAATATGAAATATTTTGGGCTCAAATTGGGACTTTTACCCCCTTGCTTCTTTTAATTTAGATACAGCTCTGAATATTTGTTAAAAATTGTCATCAGCAGTGGTCTGAAAGTTTATGTTTCAAATTTCTCATCATGTTTTTCTCACTCATTGGTTTGGAGACATGCACCACTCATATGAGAAAAAATAAATCAATACCTGGGAGGTATGGCAGTTTTCCTAAATTTTGTAGTGATTCTTCTACCTGTTCCCAAGATTTTGATTTAACAGCTTTTGGGGGTATAATTTAAAATATGTATTGCTCCCCTATAAATTACTACATGATTTTGGACTTGGGTTTTTATTTATTTTTGTTGTTGTTGTTTTTAAATCTTACTGGGTTTTTTGTTTATGTTACCTTTGAATCAAGGGTCTATAAAAGGCTCATCCAGCTTCATTTGTGTGCCACTAGATTTCATCTATACCTCAATTTAGAGATAATTCCTTTAGGGAACTTGTTTCAATCTATCTCCTTGCTAATGAAATTATTGACAGCAGCCATGACCACTTCATGGCTGCTGTCAATAATTTTTTTCTAATAGGAAATTCTTCAAAGAAAGCCTCTGGTTTGGAAATGGGAGAAGCTGGCATGCAACTGTATAGGATAAAATCCTTTCAGTACAGATTACAGACTTTTTTTTTTTTTTAAAGCATTCATGATCACCATCTAAAGATTTTTTTTGCTATATCAATTTTTGTTTTAATTTTCCTGTTTGACTTTGTAAAGTCTTCATTGAAAATTTCTGTATTTTTTTCTAATGTTACAGTCCAAATTCAATGCTTAATGTATTAAGTGGGCATCTGGAGTCCAGTCTTTGTTGCTCTGTGTGTAGCCTTTTGTTGTAGGTCTCAGAATTATACCTCTCTCTTTTTTTTAAATATTTTTTAGTTGTTGATGTACCTTTTTTTAAAATTTATTTATATGTGGTGCTGAGGATCGAACTCAGTGCCTCACACATGCTAGGCAAGTGCTCTGCCACTGAGCCACAGCCACAGCCCCAGAATCATACCTCTTAAGATAAATTACAAGTTTATGTTTATTTTTAACATTAGGAGACATTGCTCGAAATCAGTGAATTTCTAGGCCAGGTTGAGGTAACTGAAGGGCCTTTATAAGTACTTTATATGGTCTAGACCCTAGACTATGCTGCCAACATAGTCTGAAGTAAAATGGGAAATAATATCTTTCTGAAGATAGGCTTAGACATTTTAATCCAGTAAATTAAGGTGTTTCCTTTGTCTGGTAGCAGGGCTGATTGATACCTGGCTGCTAGGCCACCATTTATAGTCATAGCCAAGAACATAGGGTATAGACCTCCTAAAACAAAACCAACAAGTCCAACCTGTGTCATGGTACAGTTTTCACAATTCAAATCACCTATATTCAAAGGTAAACCTACAAAACCTTTGAAAGATGCATTCACTGTCAAAATGGGAGAACTGCTATTGGTAAGCCAGCAGCTATTCCGGCCTGTGTTATGTGTAAGATGCGCTGGAAAGGACTGTTTGCTATTAGGCCACAGAGAGCAGCATTAAGTCCAATGTATGTGGATCCATGTTCAAGTAGATTCCTTTCTGCTTCTAGTAGTTGTTCAATTTTTCTGGCTATCATATCAAAAACTGAATTTTCCTTGATAGTATCATGTGGTTTATAGTTTTCTATCTTGACCCTATTATTCTCCTCTCAACAGCTGGTGCCTCTCCAGTTCTTCTTCTAACAGGCTAGGGCTTAAGATATAACCTTTATTCCGCCCCTCCCGGCACAGCCATCTTCCACCATCTCAAGATTTTTTAAAAAAAATTTATTAGGCAGGCACAGGAGAATATCCCTATAATCCCAGCTACATGGAAGGCAGAGGCAGGAAGATCATAAGTTGGAAGCTAGACTAGGCAACTTAGTAAGACCTTATTTCAAAGTAAAAAACAAAAAAGGGCTGAAGTTGTCTCTAAATAGTAAAGCACCTCTGGGTTCAGTAAATAAGAAAAAAATCATTATACTTCTGATAGTATAACTATCAAAAATATCTCCCAATTCTCCTGACACAAAAATTTCAACCTAGGCACAAGATCTGAGAAGTTGTTGGGGACAAATGAGTTAAGATTATTCCTTTTCAGATTTGAAAAACATTTTCTGGGGGAGTAAAAGCAATGTAGGCCTAAAATTTTATATTATTAAGCAGAATTTATATTTTTATTCAGTGGTGTATAGATTTTACTTCATTACCTATTAATGGGGTATGAAATTTTCTCAGTAGTTATTTTGGCTGCAAGTTGGCTTTTATCTTCATGACCCTTATTTTATTAGACTTCACTGGGCTACAAGATTCCATGATGGCCCTAATACTCTGATTCACATTCTCTCAATCAGAAACCTTTATAAGGGTCTATTCTAACCTTTATAAAAGTCTAATCAAAATGTGATTACTTAAAGCCTTGTTACATCTTGATTTCAACATTTTTATTGATCTTACTTTTAGACTTTGTCATTATAGACAGATTCAATTTTGATTCTGTTACAAATAATTTTAGTTAGGAAGTAAATATTGGTAGATTTACTATTGGTTGTTAAGTTTTATCTGCAGATGATTAAACAATTTACAAGTGAGAAACTTTTTGAAAAAATTTTAATTTAAAGAAATGGGGTCTTAGTTGAACATGGTGGTATGCCTATGATCCCAGTGATTTGGGAGAGTGGGGCAGGAGGATTGCCAGTTTTTTGGTTTTTTTTTGTGGGGGGGTGGGTACCGAGGATTGAATTTAGGGGCACTCAACTACTGAGCCACATCCCCAGTCCTATTTTGTATTTTATTTAGGGACAGGGTCTCACTGAGTTGATTAGTGCCTTGCCATTACTGCATCTGGCTTTGAATTTTCGATCTTCCTGTCCCCAGCTGCTGAGATTACAGGTGTGTGCCACCATGCTTGGCCAGATTGCAAGTTTGAGGCCAGTCTTAGCAAATTTTTGAGACCCTGTCTCAAAATTAAAAAGAGAATTAAAAAGGACTTGGGGATGTAACTCAGGTGGTAGAGGGCCTCTGGGTTCAATCCATAGTACTAGGAGAAAGAAAACAAAACAAACAAAAAATAGCATTTTACTGTTGCCCAGGCTTCCTCAATTTGGGGGCTCAAATGATTTTCCTGCCCCAGCCTCAGGAATCGCTGTAACTAGCTATGTGTCACTTCACCCATATAATTGTTTTTAATTTAAAGAGTAAATCTAGATTGTTTGTCTTGAGTTGTCATAAAAACACATTTAAGATAGCATTCTAGACCAATGATGAGTGTGTCATGAGCCAGGGATGATTATTGATTGATTTGGTGCTCCTGAGGTCTATTTAAGAAAGAGCATATACTCAAATTGTAAGGGGGGAGAATCCTAAATTGTGTGGATATACTGTGTGTATATGGCAGTCATGAAGTACTATTTTGGACACCCCAAATTTGAGAAACTTTTAAGGTGAGGGATCATATCAGAGATGCCAAAGAGAGGGAAATGGAAAGAAAAAAGTGAAATGAAAAACCCCGATACTATTATTTCTTCCTGTTCAGTGTTGATAAAATGGTAAAAATAAGTTTTATTACATATAAAATTAAAAATAACCAATTACAATGTGGAGGAAAAAAAACTGTTCCTTTGCATAGTCAAATGCAAGGCAGGGGAATATAATGTCACCAGAAATTACTATAGCAGATTTCAATAAAGTACTGAAGAACAATGAGGCCTTGTTAATTCCATACTGGGTTATTCAAATAGTGTGTAATTCAAAGCAATTGCTGCTCCCCAGGCAGGAATTTACAATTGCCACATTTGAAGGAAGGATAATGTGTCATTCCAAGGGGAAACCAGGTCTGGAAAGGGCCTCATGGTAGGAGAACCTCATGTGTCCCCAAACAACTCTGAAGCAGGCCAAGTAAAACAAAGTGACTGAGAACCGCCCTGTGAAGTCAGTGAGCTTCCTACTCATCTGTATTTCCCTTGCTCTCTCCTGCCTTTTTGGTGAATGACAAAATGTTCCCAAAGGAAGGAGCAAGAGGGGAAGGCAGATAAATTTAAGAACTGGATGAGCTATCACACAGAAAGTGAATCTTTTTGCTTCCTGGTAAGGGCATACAAGTTTGTTCATGAGAACTTCATCATAGATGTATGACTGTGTATATAACTAATTAGTAATTATTATGAGTACAGAGAATCCTCCCTGGGCATGAAGACACTGGCCTAGAATCAAACATGAGTCAATTCTTGCAAGAGGAGGCTTGAATCATAATGTATTTGAAACAATTTTGGTCAACTATCCTTCAGAGAACAATTCTTCAGTTTTATGTTGTCATTTAAGTTGAATTACATGTGGATGGCCTACAATTCCATGATTTAAAAAAAAAAAAAATAACTAGCTTTGATTCCAGTGACTGATCAATCCATGCTTCCAGGGATACCAAGCTGTGTCAGTCTCCCAGCAACATTCTGTGAGATCATGCTGAACTGCTAGTTCCTGTGGACTAGCTAATTAGGTAAAAAAAAAAAAAAAATAGAGAGAGAGAGAGAGAGAGAGAGAGAGAGAAACTTTTGAGAGTGAAGTCCTTATGTAGAATCCACCCTTAAATGGGGCAGGCTATTTTTGACCAGAGACGTTAAGATGCTCAATAAATAAGAAAGAACCTTAGATGAGACAAGTGATCCTTTTAGGATTCTGAGCTGCTACAACATGTTGTAGCATGCTTGAAGCGTTAAAAGGCTGCTAGGAAGTCAGGCATAGTGGTGCACACCTGAAACTCCAGCAACTCCAGAGGCTGAAGCAGGAGGATCACAAATTTGGGGACAGGCTAGGTAACCTAGTGAGACCCTGTCTCAAAAAGGGCTGGAGCTATAGCCCAGTGGTAGAAAGCTCCTGGGTTCAGTCCCCAGCATGCACTTTCCCCAACCCCCAAAGGATGCTAGGGAAGAGGTATTTATTACTTACCAAATATTTATATGCTTTCCCATCTATCTAGCCCCCTGTTTGTTTTTATAACCACTGAGAAACTGTCACTTCCAGGCTGAAGCACAGAAGTGCAGGTGTGAATTCTCCACGTATTTTCTTCTTCTATTGCCAGGATGGTGGAGGTCTTAAGCGCTAGTAATACAGCTCCAAATGTCTGTCATCCAGGGCTCTTGAATAGAATCCTCTTGTCTCTACTTCCTATTCTACCACCAGCTGTATTGGTTACATAAGGAAAGCAAGACATAAACTTCATATGTTGAACCAATCCTGGGGTTAATTTGTAGGCCAACACAGCAGCTTTTCTGTTTTGTTTTGTTTTGTAAAAATTTAATTCCATCTGGATAAAGGATGAGCAATCTGAGTAAAACAGTCCTTGAGTGACCACTGAGGCTTTGCTGGGTTACTTTGCCAGGTTGTCCCAAATGCTTTTCTACTCCCCTAGTTGTCCCTGTTCCTTCAGGCAGTGGTGGTGGGGAAGTGAGGAGGAATTCTGCTCAGTTGGGGGCGTTCAGCTGATGGTTTCTTTTCACCAATCCCCTCTTGTATTTTAGGCTTGCTAAATACACAGTACACATTATCGAATTATTAATTGTGGTTTTCATTTGAGAGAGCTAGTTTCCGCTCCTAAGAAAAGTCTTAACAGGAAGTTTTTCTTGGATCTAGAAATGGAACCCTGCCTTCTGACACTAGATTTTACCAACTTCTGCAAATCTGTTTTCCTATTTCCTTCTCAGAGGGTGGAGCAAATAGAAGAGATTAGATAAAACCAGGAAATGCTGATTGGTACATTAGTAGAGTTCGGGCTGATAGGGCTGAGGAGCTGGTGCAGGGTAAAATGGCAGCATCCTCCAGCAGACTGCTTTGACTCCTCTTGGCTCTGGGGAAGAGGTATGAAGGGAGATCTTGAGCTGGGAATATAGCTCAGAGGTAGAGCACCTGCGGGAGGCCCTAGGTTCATTCCCCAGTATCCACTGCCTCTGTCCCCCAAAAGAATGCTATGGGCAGTTGGCAGCCTCTTCTTTATTTTTCCGTTTCTTTTTCAGTACTGAGGCTTGAACCAAGGTTATTTTACCTCTGAGTTACATTCCCAGTCCTTTTCATTTTTTGAGACAGGGTCTCTCTAAGTTGCCAGGGCTGGCCTCAAACATTTGATCCTCTTGCCTCGGCCTCCAGAGTCGCTGGCATTACAGGTGTGCACGGCAACCAGCTGGCACCCACCCCTTGCTAGTAGCCCTTCATGAATGTATTGCAGCTGACATTTCTCAGAACATTTTGATGTGCCCTTCCTTCTCAATTCTGGCCACATGGTGGGTGCCCAAGAATACCTGAAGGGATAGAGGAAGGAATAATTGATTTTCATAATTATCTAAAAGTGGGGATGGGGATTGGAAACACCAAATATAAGTAATTTTTCAGCTGGGCATGGTGGCACACTGCAGTAGTCTAGCCCCCTATGACAAATACAGTAATTTCCATTTTACAGATGGGAAATGAAAACGTTAAGAATTTTAGTTACTGGCCTGTTGCCATGGTGCATGCCAGAGGCTGAGGCAGGAGGACCACAAATTTGAGGTCAGCCTCAGCAACTGGCCCCAGCCCTTTCTCAAAATAAAAAGGGCTGGGGATGTAGCCAAGTAGTAAAGCTCCCCTGGGTCCAATCCCCAGCACTGTAAATGTTAAATTAAAATAAAAAATAATTTAAAAAGAATTTTAGTTATTTGTTCAGGGTCACATTATAGTCATTTAGAATGTGGAACTAATATCCAAACAAATCTCTCAATTTCTTTCTTTCTTTTTTTTAACATTTATTTTTTAGGTGTAGATGGACACAACACAATGCCTTTATTTTTATGTGGTGCTAAGGATTGAACCCGGGTCCCTCCCGTGCTAGGTGAGCGCTCTACCGCTGAGCCACGATCCCAGCCCAAAATCTCTCAATTTCTATATTCTTTTACTTGTTATGACAGGTTAAAGTCTTTTCCCCACCCTATCCAATACGCAATACTATAGGCCATTTATCATTTAATGTGAATCACCAGCAGGAGATTCTGTGTTATTGATGTATACATTTTTATTAGAAAATGCATCAGAATCATAAATCATTATCAGTAGGTGATGGAGTCTCATGACGGTAATTCTTAAATTCTTAGTGATTCATATTTTCTGCTAACCAAAAATAATGAATAGTATAAAAACGTCTCTAGTTTTTATCATTTTCTTTTCTTCCTTCTTTCCTTTTTTGCAGTACTGGGGATTGAATCCAGGACCTTCCACATGCTAAGCAAGTGCTCTACCACTGAGATACAACTCCAACCTTTTTAAAATTTTGAGACAGGTTTTCATTAAGTTGGGCAGGTTAGCTTCAAACTTGCAATCCTCCTGCCTCCTGAGTAGTTGGGATTATAGGTATGTATCACTAGGCCTGGCTAACATTTTCTTTACATAATAAACTCAGTAGGCTTCTAGCTCAGTACTTTGAATTATTAATTAGGTATGTATGGAGTCAAAACCATGGGAAGGGAACCATGGCAGAAACTGTTATTCTTCAATATGCATTTTCTTTTCATGATGGGGCATTGCTATATTGCCCATCTGATCTCTCAGACAATGTAGAGAACTTGAGGCCACATGTGCCACGTGGTACCCATTTTGATAATGGGAATTTAAACTCAGGAGCACTTTACCACTGAGCTACAACCCCAGCCCTTTTTATTTTGAGATGGGTCTTGCTAAGTTGCTTAGGGCCTTGCTAAATTATTGAGGCCCTGCCTCAGCATCCTAAATTACTGGGATTATGGGCATGTGCCACTGTGCCAAGCCATAGTATGAATTCAAATGAAGTATTGATAATTATAATTGTTCATGCATTAGCACACAGCACAAATTAAAATGAAAGGATAAACCATAAAGCAGCAACTTCTTGAATTTCTAAACTCCTGGGCTCAAGTGATCTTTCTGCTTCAACCTCCTAAGCAGCTGGAACTACAGGTGGGCACTGTCACACCTGGTCTCTTACAGAGATAGAAAGTTAGCCCAACACATTACTATGGGTTTCCCAGCCAGCTAGCTAGGCCATAGACAAGATAAGCAATGTATGCAACATCCAGACTGTTGTTCTTAAAGAGGAGTGTGTCTTTACCTTCCCCCTTTCTGCTGGGGCGTTGAGAGTGGGAGCATGTAACATGGAAATCATATGTTGAGGATGGTAGCACAAGAGAAGAAACTGGGCCCCTGTGTTGGCATCTGTTTGTTACA
Source organism: Marmota marmota marmota (assembly GCF_001458135.2). Taxonomy (NCBI): domain Eukaryota; kingdom Metazoa; phylum Chordata; class Mammalia; order Rodentia; family Sciuridae; genus Marmota; species Marmota marmota. Next base: position 25,332,743 of record NW_026000142.1, on the reverse strand, counting down.
ATGGTTGAATCTGTATCCTAAGTAATACCAGAGCTAAACATTTAGCAGAATATTGCTCAGACTTCCCTGACTCGAAAACAAACATGCTCTTTGGAAAGAATGTACGATTAGTTAACCAAACTTTCTGTTTATGGTCTTAAAACCCAAATCTACTCAGTGATCAAGAATGACTCTTTAATTCAGGACAAGTGATATCACAGGGATGGTAAGGAAACTGTAGAACTTCAGCTTGTTTTTTCAGATCATGGATGCTCAGGCAGTGTTCAGTTCTTTCTGCCTGATTCTAATTACCCCTTCTCCTACAGTCACAATTCAGAATTTGTGCATGTGGTGTAAATGGTTTCATGTAGGAAGACTACCCAAATGAGTCGTCTTGTCATCTGGCCTCTCAGGCAATGTAGAAAACTCAAGGCCACATCTGCCATATGGTATAAATATAAAAGAATCGAGAATTGTTCATATATTACCACATAAGGTAGGTTAAAATAACTAAGGCTAAACCGTATAGCAGCAACTTCTTGTAAACCAGCTTAAAACACTTACCTCACAGTTTCTGAGTCAGGAATCTGGGGTATAGTTTGCTTGGTGCCTGTAATTCAGGGCCTTCCTCTTACCAGGTTGTAATCAAGGTGTTGGACTGGATCTATTAAGAAACTTCAGTGTCCATTCATGTAGCCATGTCCTCTACTGAGTAGCAACTTATTTTTGATTTTTTTGGATGGGTCTTTGGAACATAAAATATGTTTACCATGTGAGTTGAGGTTGCTCATCGGCCAGAGATTTTAGCAGGTGATTCTGGTGTGATCTTCCTGGATCTTTTGGGGCCCCCTTTATGATCTATAGCTTTCCCAACCCAAGTAATTAGCAACTCTGGTCCACTCACAGAAGTTCTCAATCCAAGTTACTTAGAAGTTGAAATAATATGGCTTGGGAGACTGAGGATCACAAGTTCAAAGCCAGCTTCAGTGACTGAGATCCTGTCTCAAAATATAAAATGGGCTGAGGAGATGGCTCAGTGGCTAAGCACCCCAGGTTCAATCCCTGGTGTGGGGGGAAAGTTGAACTAGGTGATTGAATTCTACGTGTATTTCATGGCTTTGGGCATACCCTCACAACTTCTAAGGTCATTCTCTGATTCCATGGTCAAGGTACTTGATATTATTTCATTTTCCCTATTTTTCGCACCTGTAATACCAGTGACCCCAGAGGCTGAAAACAGGAGGGTCACAAGTTGGAGGCCAGCCTGGGCCGATACTAGTGAGACCTTGTCTCTAAACAAAAAATGAAAAGGACTGGGGACTTAGCTCAGTAGCAGAGCACCTCTGGGGTTTAATCCCTAGTACTACACACACACACACACACACACACACACACACACCCCAAAAACAAAAAACCAAATAATTAAAAAAATAAATACAACAAAATAAGATTTTATTTTTTTTATTTTTCAAGTGAGAAATCTAAAAATTTGCAAAGCAGTATCAGGATTTAAACCTCCCTCTATCTAAAGCCAAAACCCATTTTGTTTCCAGGCCTCAATAAGCAGAGTTGGTCTGGAGGCTGGAAAAATCATTTGACAGCATTCCAGGCTTGTCAACATCTTCAATGAGTAGCTTTGTTATTGGCTGTAAACAGTTGTAAATTTCCAGAACCATGGGCACCGCCCATATTAAAATGTTAATTACTCAAATGCCTCATAATGCCAAATGCAAATGAAAATTAAAGTCCCAGTGTAATTCTGTTTTTGGATCTCCCCCATTAACACAGTTGATGGAAAACTGGAAACTTTTCTTAAATGACATTCAGTCAGCTCTTTCAAAATCTGACCTCTTCTGTCCTTTGGTGAAATTTCTAATTATGGATAAACTATCGATGGTTGATGCCACTATGCTTTAAAGCCACTTTTGAAATGTGATACCTATTCTGCTGAAGAAGAAACTGAGGCTTCTTTAGGCCAGTTTTGCTGAAACTGTTACAGAAGACATATGGGCAACTCTCTACTTCTGCTTTGCTTTTTCCCAAAGTTCCAGAAACCCTAGCTTATGGTGACATGCTCTTCCACAACAGTAGACCTTAAAAATCAAAATCCTAATGGGATGAAAGAAGTCCATTTGTTTTGAAGTTGCTGCCTCTCCACTCTTTGGGAGTCTCCTCCCCAACACTGCCTGTCTATGCCTTTGATTTATAACCTTCAGCCCACACAAGCTTTGGTTCTGCAATCCTTCAAAGAGGTTAAGGTGTAAACCAGGAGGAAGCTTTTAAAGAGGAGAACTGATTAGGGTTGAGGATGAGGGTCAGGAAGGAAAGTTGGAGGAAAAGCAATGAAAGGAGATGACATTTGGAACAGGCAATGAGCACATAGATAGGAACGGCTGATTCAAGGACTGGTGAATGTAGTTTTGCCAACCCAGATGGAGCTTTTGGGTCTGTGGTATAGCTTCCAGCAGGAAAGCTTATGGCCCTATGCAACCAGGATTGCCAGAATGTGAGCCTCCCCTCCCCCTTTGTCTAAATTTCTTTATATGCTTGCACAGCCAGAGCTCCATGTTCCCAGCTCTGAGGCTTGGGATTTGCTTTTTATCATCCCCTGGAGGGTAAATAATAGCAGCTGTAGTCTTCTGCCAGAAAAGAACTTGCTCCCAGCTTGGAGGTTCAGTTAATGACAAATGCAAAGGGTTTCTAGAAAACATAAGCTACCACCTTTGAAAACTGTGAGATACCAAATAAATACGATAATTATCATTATGGCAAGGATGGATAGGAGGGCTTTCTTGAAAAAGCAGGCTTAAAACTATTGGTGTGGTGCTTGAGAAGAGTGCTAAGATTCTCCTTGAATACACTTCTGAAAACTGCTTAACTTAAAAAGTTCTTCCTTTGGAAAGTTTCTGATGGAGTGTTATGTTTGTAGACCCAAGAGGTAGGTTCAGATTTAAGTATGACTCTATCAATTATTATGTGTCAGCAAAGCTTTCTCCATGGAAAAACAGGGATAGTCCCTTTCCTTTATTGAATGTTTGTGAAAGTAAGAAGTCACATATGCAAATTGCTTGGTAGTGTCTAGACCTTAATAAAAGCTCAATAAAAGATTAACTGGTGGCTGTTTGAGAAAATTAATTTGGTTTACACTTCTTTTATTCTTGCACATTGATAACACAGATCCTGTTCAGAAGTTACTCTATTGCAAAATCCTCTGGACTAAAGTTAGATCTTGAATATTAAAACAAGAAATATCGTTGAGGGTGCACAATTATATGCACCAGGAAGAATACACAGAAATTTAACGTGATCCCTGACTTCAGAATTGTCATGAAGTGACTCAGTAAGATGGGACTAGATTAAAAAAAGTCTAGAGATAATTCTAAAGATTTTTTTGGGGCTGGATTGTGGCTCAGCGGTAGAGCACTTGCCTAGCACAGGCAGGACCCATGTTCGATCCTCAGCACCACATAAAAATAAAGGCATTGTGTTGTGTCCATCTACACCTAAAAAAATAATAATAATTAAAAAATAAATCTTTTTTAGTTGTAGATGGACACAATACCTTTATTTTGTTTATGTGGTGCTGAGGACCGAACCCAGTGCCTCACACATGCTAGGCGAGTGCTCTATCACTGAACCACAACCCCAGCCCCTATCTCTAGGCTTTTATTCTTTACTTTCTGATTACTCTTTAATGTTCCTTACACTCCCCAACTAGATTATAATTAGGACACCTGAACCAAGATGAGTTTATTTGGCTTCAATCATGCATAGAATTGACTGAATTTATATTTGGAAAAACAATCAGGGTCTTGGGATTAGAGCATTTGCCTAGCATAACCAAGACCCTGGTTTCCATTATCAGCACTACACACTCCCCCCGAAAAAGTTTGCATTTATTGAGCCCCTACTATGTGCCAGGCAACCTCATTTCAGGTATTTACTCATTTAGTCTTCAGAGGAACTCTGGTACTTACGATTATCATGCTTACTTTACAGATGAGAAAAATTGCAGCCTACTGCATCTCTTGGCTAAGAAAAGGCATGTAGGTGTAGATAGGTCTCTTAGGAAAATAAATCACAGTGGAAAGATGGACTGAAGTTTACATTTTTTTCCTACCAGCTTAGCAAGGATAAATTATGCTTTTGTAATTCAAAAATAATGCACTAGAGGGCACTGAATATACAAACTGTGACAACTGTTTTGATTAAAAAGGCCCTCATAAGAGTAAAGGGTATAATGTAGTTTATATGAACTGAGAAGCTATATACCCACTCCTCAATTAAAAAAAAAGGAAAGGGAAGAAAAACAAAACATCATGCTTTATATTGAGCAATTCACAATTTGTCTCTACTTGATATGACTGTTACTCAAATTGTCTTTCACTAGGTGTTTTCTTTGATCTGCCTGCTGAGTGGCAAAGGGAAAGGGTAGGGTAACCAGGATGAAAATAAATTTTAAAATACTACACTGAGACACATTTTTTATTTTAGCAAAGTAAAACATGCATTTTTTTTGAAAGAAAAAAAATGCAAGATAATAAAATGAAAGAAATAATACCTTGTCCTCAAACTCCAAAGACAACATAACATCTTTTAGAGGTAACTCCAGTTTTTAAAGATTTCTATTTATTCATTTAACAAAATTACATTATTTTCCTCTACAAAAATTGAGAAGTTAACAGAATACCCATTTCTTGTAACAAAGATTTACAAAGTAACTTTTATTGTTTCCATTATTTCAAAGTAATACATTATTACTCCAGAATGTATTAAAAATAAAAAGTAATAAAATTCTTATTTATCATTAGGGTATAGTGGCATATTTGTAATGCCAGTTGCTGGGAGACAGAAGTTGAGGATTGTGAGTGGAGGCCAGCCTGGGAAAACAAAGCCAGACCCCCAACCCCATCTAAATAGAAAAACAATGACAAAATATTCATTATTCCAATAGCTCTCAATATCCAGAGGAAATTATTATTTATTTATATTTTTTGGCATTGAGGGCTGTTTTACCATTGAGCTACATTTCCAGCCCACTTTGAGACAGGGTCTCACTAAGTTGCTCAGGGTCTTGCTAAGTTGCTGAGGCTGGCCTTGAGCTTGTGATCCTCCTGAACTGCTGGGATTATAGGTGTGTGTGAGCACCATGCCTGCCAGAGGAAATTATTTTCATGTACATACAATAACTTTTTTTTTTTGGCAAAACGGGATTATCTTGTATATATTATCTGTCCATCTTTCTACATCATTAATTTTTTTTTTTCTTGTTCAGGGCTAGGGAGTGAACCCATGGCCTCTCAAATGCCAGGCAAGTGCTCTACCACTGAGCCACACTCCCAGCCGTCATTTCATTATTTTTACATTTTTATTGGGATATATAACTTAAGAATTTTTATATTACAAAAAATGTGTAACTCCATATGTCTTTCTCAATCACTGCAGCCTCAAACCTAAATGCTTTTCTAACCTTTATCATCACAGAATATATTTAGATAATATTTCTAAACTTCATATAAACTTTTCCATTCAACCTCAAAAAGATGAGTTAAAGAAAAAGGTAGCTGGTGTGGGAACCCAATAATTTTACCTCCTAGTGTAAATTGTGGTTACTGATAGTATCATTTAGACTCAGTTATGGGTCACTGAGAATATTGTCTGAAGGAACAAGGATTTGGAGCCCTGCAGGGTTTTGTAGAAAGCAACTGAAAACAAAATAAACAATGGGAAGGGAAAAGTTCTAACTATCCCTCAATATTTCAAGACTCAGTGGATCATGGAGTCACAAATTTGTAGTTTTTTCTTTCTCATGGGAAATAATAACCCCTTGTATGTTTAACTCTTTATCACTGCTCTATAAATTATCACAAGCTACTGTCATGAAAGGAACTTAATAAAAACTAGGATTTCTCTTATTCTGGGGGGGACTAGGGATTGAACCCCAAGATACTTATCTTTGAGCTATACCCCCAGTCCTTTTATGTATTTTAAAACAGAGTCTCACTAAGTTGCTTAGGGCCTCACTAAATTTCTGAGGCAGGCCTCTAATGATCTTCCTGCCACATGCTTCTGAGTGGCCCACATTACAGGCCTGAGCCACCATGCCCAGCTTGCTCTTTAGAGAGAGAGAGAGGGAGAGGGAGAGGGAGAGGGAGAGGGAGAGAGAGAGAGAGAGAGAGAGAGAGAGAGAGAGAGAGAGAATATCCCCTGATCTGTACCTAGCTAAACCCAGCTCGCTGTTCAGGAAGCAATGAACAAAAAATTAAAAGGGGAGAGGGTGGTTGCAGCATAGTAAGAGTTGGGAAACATTATGGCTTGCTATCAGGCAAAAGCCTAAAATGCAGGTGGGAAGAGGACAGACCTCTTCATCTGTTTTCCTTGTGGAAAAAACAAAATAAAACAAAACAAAAAACCCCCACGAGAATGTTACCAAACTATGGCTTCTCCATCACCCCCAGATGATATTCATTCAGAAACAAAGCCCTGCAAAAAGGGATAAGTTGAATAAAAAGGGAAATTTCCTTAGGAACTGGGAGCTGCCAAACATACTAAAGAGCTGTGGAAAAAAACACCTGCTCCTGAATTACCAGTATTAGACCACACCCATGCCCTCTTCCATGGACACAGTAAATCAAAAGCACTTTTCATACCTAATACATTCGAGAAAAACTTGAACATATCGCCACAGTTTTTCGTTTTCTTTCTTTGTGGTGCTAGGGATTGAACCCAGGGCATCCGGCAAGTTAAACTTATGCTTTACCACTAAGCTACACCCCCAGACCCTTTATTTTATCTAAGCTTTTTATTTGGTCAGATACTGGTATATAGTGTTCTAAAGGCTCTGCATACATTCTCATTTAATCCATCCAACAAATCTAACAAATGAACAATGAAACTCAGAAAAGTAACTTTTTCCAATTTGTACACAGCTGTAGAGGAGTGGCGAGGAGCTGGATTTCAAGTATTTCGGTCAGTCCCATAGGAGAGCTTATTGCTTCTACCTCTCTTAGCCAAGCAGCATAAAACTTTTTTTTTCTTTTGCCCGCAGGCGGGAGGGGGGGGGTGGAAACCAAGGGTGCCTTGCCACTGAATTACAGGCTCAGCCCTTCCCCCCTTTTAATTGAGATGGTCTAAATTGCTTAGGGTCTTGCTAGATTACTGAGGCAGGCCTCAAACTTGGGATCCCCCTGCGTCAGCCTCCTGAGTTGCTAGCATTACAGGCATAGGCCACCTCGCCCTGGTAAATGATTACTTCCCTTCAGCAATGGACAATGGGCACAGACTGGCCACCACTAGGTCCGGAAGATGGTGGCTGTGGCAGGGTATTAAAGAGAGTGAATCAACTGCTTCAAGATCAGGGAATGATACTGTATTGCCTAATTTTTTTTTGGCGGGGCGGGTACTAGGTGCAGAAAGGGTTAAACGAAGAAAGGGAATCAAGAACGCGAAGGCTAAATAAAGCCCTGGGTCTGTAAGCGGAAGCGGGCCTGAGGGAAGCACCGCCAGGAGGAAGCCCTGCGCGGCGGAAGTGCGTTTCTGGCATTCCTCAGAGAAAACGCCGGCGGTAGGGGAGCTCCTGCCACAAAGCTGCCAGGCCAGACCAGCTTTCCTTTCCTCCGACCCCAAGGATAGGATCGGATTACAGTTTACTCCTGACCGCCCGCGGGCTAAACCCTAGGATATTCCGGACGCTGGAGCCCCGAATTGCGCCTCGGCGGTTCACAGGGCGCTCTCCTGGGACCCAGCTTCCGGTGCGGCCGCCCGGGCTACGCCCTGTCTGTGCGAGCAACTCGAGTTGCTCCCACTCGCTTGGGCCTGCTGCCAAGCCATTTGTTTGCCTCAGCGGCACAGCCGCCCACAATTCGCCCTTCCGCAAGGGAGTGAAGGTTTGGACTGCTTAATTGGGTTCACGGGGCAAAATACCATCCCACCTAGAGATGGGAACCAACTGAAGGTTTCCCCTGGTTAGCAGGCCCTGCTGGGGCTCCTGGGAGTGTCCATAGTTAGGATACTGGAGTTAGACCACATGCAGTAAAAACTATTTTCCACAAAAGGTCCAAAACTGGGATTATGAAATTCACATCAGACTTGTTTCAAGAGGGCTGAAGTTCTTCCCCTTAGTGTATCAAAAGAAAAATCCCTCACTTTAGGCTAATTTCTCCAAGATCATTTGAGGGGAGGAGTCATTCTAGCTGTAAACTAAAATAACGCTAGAAGATGGAATTATACTAACAAACGCTCAATATGAAGAGGGTGCAGATATAACTGACAAGCCTCATTAACTGTCAGCCTTCTCTTCATTTTCTTAACACCTTGCAAGGGATCCCTAACAGAAGCCCGCAGATAGAATCCAAGCGAATTTGGGAAAAGTGGGAAGCATCTCTGGTCACTTGAGCTCATTTTGGAAATCTGGAACCAACATTATTGTCTTGGTCAGGAAGAACATATACTCTCCTGCTGGTAGTCAGATGTTTGGTTTGTCAAGTCAAATAATTTGGTTTTATGAAAACATGAGAAAAGGAAAGACTATTTTAATCCATATTTTGGCTATGTCATGAGGATGTATTTCTTAGGTACAAAGAATCTGATCTGATTCTGAATTCCCCCATTTCCATGGCGGGTGGGGGTGGGTTCTGGGGATTGAATTCAGGGGCACTTGNCAAGCTTGGGATGTGGCTCAGTGGTAGAGTGCTTGCTTAGCACATAGGAAGCCCTATATTTAATCCCTGGCACTGCAAAAAATGTTTTTTCTTTCCTTCCTTTCTTCCTTCCCTTCACTGTAGTTTCCCCTCCCCTCCCCTTCCCTTCTTTCTCTTTTTCTTTTTTTTTTTTTAAAAAAATAACCACTCTCCTCCCATAGACAAGCAGGCAGCTTAGGAGACAACTGCTAAGAGACTTGTAGGAAAATGAGGTATTTCCATAATTTAAACTTATGGCCTCCCTCAGTCTCTCCTGTGAAATAAGTAAAATAAATGATACTCATACTAATGAAGTAAATTCTCATTTTGGATAATGTAGTTACAAATACACAGCCTGTATTTTTTATTTACTTTAGTTTTGTGGTACTGGGGATTGAACCCAGTAGCACTCTACCTCAGAGCTCCATCCCTAGCCCTTTTTATTTTATCTTACAGGACAGAGCCAAGCTAAGTTGCTGCCCAGGCTGGCCGGGAATTTGCAATCCTGCCTTAGCCTCCCAAATTGCTGGAATTTTAAGTGTGTACCAACACACCCAGCTTGCATTTAAAATTTTGGCACAGGAGTTAAATAAGGGCTAGCATGTATACATAACATGACCAACTTTAAAATCCAATACAGCTTTGACAATTGTTTTATAAAATGGTCATACCTCACTGAAGAGTCCATCATCTTACAAGAAAACCTTACAAGTAACAAAAAAGTATCCATAATAATGACTATACTGCACTAAAACTTTAAATTTTTAGTACCATCTTTGAAGGTGAACTTTTCCCAATAAGAAGGCAAATAGTGAATACAACATAGGCCTTGTTTCACAATTTATTTAACTCATTAACTTATGTTTTTCAAATGACATTGACAATGGGATACTTCAGAGAATGTTACTACTTCACCAACCACCTAAAAATACTAGGTAAGAGTTTACATAAATGCAACTAAATAATACACTTTGTATTATTTTATTATTACTAATTATTAACAAATTTTTAGTTTGCATAAATGTATAACTTAGAAGAACAAAAAAAATTAAAGATTCCTACTAGAGATGTACTAAATCGAAGTTGATATGTTTCTATATTCTGGTTGCTGTGATGCTGTCTTTTAATTACATTTTTTCCCTATATATCACTAAGATATGGGGGTAAGGCACTGTATCAATTTTAAATATACCACAGTTTTCACTCAAGCAACCACTCTACCAAGGAGCTACACCCTAGACCTAAGTTTATTTTAAGAATATTATTTTAAGCATATTTACTATTTTAAGCATATTATTCTACCTACCAGGTGCGACATGGTATATATAAAATTTTGCCCATTCATTAACTAGCTCTGAACAGTTATATTCTTACTCCTGGCTAAGCTGGCTTTCCTCTTCTATGGCTTACTAGTTGCTATTTGAGCATGATTTATTTACATGTCTTTTCAGAATAGTTTTTTCAATTGCACCTGTCCTAAATTCACAACCTTTTCCTGTTTAGGGTCACAAAGGAATTATCTTAGGCTTTGCAGCCCAAAGTCTCCAGTTAATATTCTTTCTCTCCCTCTTCCTTTTATGAGTCCTTCAAATAGTTTTCATTTCCAGGTTATAAAAAACACAGGCTGTGCTTGCTGTAATTGGCATATTCCTTTTCTAGTCCTTAACAGGAAAAAGGGTCAACAATCATCCTTGTTCATACATGTATGATCACAGTAATTTAGTAAGTGCTGGTTGGATACTTAATTTAATTTGGTTATCACCACCATGCTTTCTGCAGTCTTTAACAATCATTTATAGTTATTTCATTAAAAATGCATGGCAAGGAGAAACTTTCAATTTATTAATAATGTCAAATTTATTCCATGAACACCTGACTTATTTCATTATTTTACAAATGGAAGGCACAATTAAGTCCTATTGATTTATTTATTTAGGAACATGTTATGACATGGGCTGACAGAGAAAAGACTTTTTTTTAAAGATGGACACAATATCTTTCTTATTTATTTTTTATGTGGTGCTGATGATCGAACCCAGTACCTCGTAAGTGTGAAGCAAGTGCTCTACCGCTGAACTATAACCCCAGCCCCAAAAAGACACATCTTCAGATTATGCAAAAACCAAGTAGCTGCTTCTTTCCTACAAATGACTTATTTTACTGAGCATCTAGAGAATCAACTTAATCATTCATCTTAAGACTCACCTTAAAAAATGCATGTCTCCCATTTTGACCTAGGCCTCTGATTAAACTACTGAGTTTAATCCTTATCCTTGGAACATAATTTTCCTATTTAGCAGATAACAACCATTTCAATTCTGCATTTGGTTGTCTAAAATGTAGAGATACACAGAAATATCTGTATATCACAGTTATTAAGGTCTCTGTGATCACAATTTCCACTGCATAAAACCTCACTCTTAGATCTTCTTCAATATGCTTTCTACTTTGTTTTTAATTTTATCAGGCTATTTGGATGAAAAACTATGCATTAACAAGTATACACTGGACTGGGGTTGTGGCTCAGTGGTAGAATGCTTGCCTAGCATGTGTAAGGCACTGGGTTTGATTCTCAGCACTACATATAAATAAATCAATAAAATAAAGGTCCACTGACAACTTAAAAACAAAAACAAAACCAAAAACCAATGTATACTACCAAAGTACAACTTAAGGTCAGTTCACTTTGTAACCTAATATGAGGAAGGTTTAAGAAAACCTGGATTTCCCCCTCAATTTGTCTTTATTAACCTCCAGTCAACTTTACAGTGGCTGAGGGATTCCTACAGTACCAGTTTGATTTGTGTTAGAAACAAAGCTCATTCTTGCCTGCAGAGTTAAGGACAACAAATTAGGAGCACTTTGATACACGCGTCTTTGCAAATGAGTACACTGTTAACATGCAGAAACCACATAATCTTGAGGAAGTCTATAGAATGTACCGGTACAAAACAGGTGGGGGGAGTAGGAAAGAATGGGGACTAAAAATTAGGTGCTTACTCTATGAAGCCCCATCAACTTAGCAAGACTCTGTGTCTCAAAAGCAGGGGACTGAGCTGATGTAGCTCCAGGTGCCCCTTGGCTCAATTTCCAGTACAAAAAAAAAAGTAACCCAAGAGTTAAATCAGTTATTTTTGAAATTCCTCAAGGGCAACAGAGGTAAAGTAATCAGAACATATAATATGGAAATTTGCCCAGGGTAAACCACATACTGACCCAGTACAAGTTTCTGTATATTAAAAGAAGAATCAGAAGAAAAAGCCAATGACAGCATTTCCAGCTAAAATTCAACGTTGGGGGATGGATGTGTAGCTAAGTGGTAGAGCACAATCCTAGCATTTGCAAGGTCCTGGGTTTGATCCCAGAGAAATGCCATTCTAACTGGGCATAAATGGGAGCATGCGAAAAAAGGTTGCCACAAAATGTGTATTGCGCTTAGTATGGTTATACAAATTGTTTTTAGGATATGAGAGAGATGCCTAGATTTCCACACTATTGCCACCATACAAACCTGAGAATAAAATTCCTGCTGTCTTTTCATGTTTCAGTTATAGAATAAAAAAACTGATGGGCTGGTGGGATTGTGGCTCAGAGGTGAAGCACTCGCCTAGCATGCGTGGGGCACTGGGTTCAATCCTCAGCACCATGTAAAAATATTGTGTCCGCCTATAACTAAAAAAGAATTGATGTTTCTTTCTAATTCAAAGTACATTTTTCTTAGGAATGATGTGTTAACCTTAGCATAGTCCTAATTCTTGAAAAATTTAAGTACTAGAAATAAGAATATCTTGGGAAACAGATTTTCTCTTTTTTTCTGTGTGGTACTAGGGATTGACCCAGGGCCTTCTATATGCTAGGCAAGCGCTCAACTATGGAGCTACACCCTAGCCTAGAGTCAGAAATACAACAGGGGACAGGCATGAGCAAAATAGGTAATTATGTGTGATGGAGAGGTACAAATAGGCTATAGAAGGAATCCACTCATTTTAAATGCAAAAGGGAGAAGCTCATCAATTTCTACTAGAAGATTAGTTGCTAATTTCTGACCCTGCATACAAGAATTCAAATGTTCAATAAATCAGAATTTTCCGCAATTCAGAGTTTGACATATTGCTAAAACTATGCCCTATGTATTCACCAATCATGTTACTTTGTCCCTTAGGAATGAAGTCATCAGTGGTAGTAGTAGTGGAAACACACTTTGGCTTGAGAGTTAAACTGTAGTTTTCACTACTTACAGAATTGATTTATACTGTTTTAATTTTTTAAGGAAACTAGGGTAGACAAATAACTGAAAATGTAGGTTTTAAAACAAACTTACAAAAAATTTAAAAACTCTCTAAAATAAAAGGGTAAGCTTCAAATATCCACTCAGAATCATATAATTTGTTTTAAATTGTTTTAAAAGCTGCCTATCATTTTTGAAGCATTATAGAACAAACTAACAGCAAAAGGTACTGCTAAGGATAGTTATAAACAAAATTTACTTTTATCTTCACTACAGTGAATCAGACTCTGGTAAGGATGAATGTACCAGGATATAATTTAGCTATTTAAAAGACTAAATGGGCTGGGTGCCATGATGCCTGCTTGTAATTTCAGCTACTAAGAAGGCTTAGACGTATTGCAAGTTTGGGGACAGCCTCAGCAACTTAGAGACCCTGTCTAAAATAAAAAAATAAAAAGGCCTGGGGATGTGGCTTAGTAGTAAAGCACCTCTGGGTTCAATCCCCAGTATCAAAACAAACAAAACCTAAATAAACTGAATTTCCTTTCCTTGAACTAAAACGTAGACCCAAGATATTGGCTTTCTTGATAGATTTGTCTACTATTTAGATCACATCTATTCATTAAAAAAATATATTTTTAGTTGTTGATGGACCTTTATTTTATTCATTTATTTACATGTGGTGCTGAGAAATTGAACCCAGTGTCTCACACATGCTGGGCAAGTGCTGTGCCACAAAGCCACAACCCCAGCCCCACATCTATTTACTTTTGACTTTCATCTCTGTAGACTTCTTATCAAATCTCAAGTACTTTCCTTAAAAGCCAGTTTGTTTTCTCTACATACCTAGGCAACAAGTATGGATGTGTTTTTATAATGTGTTACATACTTCCTTTATTCTACTATCACGAGGGTTCTAAGAATCAGTACTTCCCAAGTTAAAGGTAGATAAGTTTTAAAACATGTTCTTCCCTGTTCCACCCTACATCTCCAAATTAAGTCTTTGGCCAAGGGTTTAGCACTTTGTTTAGAACTTGGCCAGCACACATAAGACCTGGTGTGAATTCCCAGAAACCAATACACACACCCAAAAAAGAAAAAATTAGGTCTTTGTTCAGACGATATACTCTAGGACAAAAATAATTAACTTTGGTGAAATGAGGGAGACAGGTATTGAAATGACTGGTCTGCCACCTTAGGTAAAATAATCACTCAAATGGGATAAAATATATACAATAGCATGAAATGGTTCTGGGTACTCCTAACATCTGGTGTTGATGGTAGGAGGAGTCACACCAGTAATTAAGGATTTCTTGTCTGGCTTAAAATTAAGACTTCGTTACATACAAGGAAATGGAAGTGGCATGAAAATTGAGCTAAATTTAAACAGGTAGAATAAAGAATGGGAAAAAAATATCAATAAAACATTTAGATAGGCTTGAAAGTTCTAATTACCAAGTAATCACCTTATTGACCTAACTAAAAATGTAAAGGCTAAGAATTAGGTTGTGTGTCTTAAATACGGTTGAATACTGATTAGATCCAAAGTTCTAATTTGTCCCAGGAACAAAGCACTGGACAGAGGAAACCAACACAAACATCAATCAATACTTTAGGAGGGGCGCCTTAGTTCCAGCAATTGGGGAAACTAAGGCAGGAAGATCACAAGTATGAGGCAAGCCTGAGCAAATTAAGACATGTCTCAAAATAAAAAGGATAGGAATGCAGCTCAGTGGTGGAGCATAGCTGGGTCCAATTCTTAATATGGGGGTGAGAGAGTCTCTTTTAAGGGATATTATCTCCAGGGATAAGTTTCCAGGTCATTTAACACAAGTAAGGCTGAAGTTATATGAACTACCATTTGTTGTAATTGATAACCAATTTAGTTTATTATACAAAAAACTGTTAAATAGAAAAGAGAGTTGTTTGTTAAAGGTGCATCCTATGCTTCAAACAATTTTTTATTGTACTTACACTAAAGGAGAGAAAAAAAAACAACCCTCCAAACTCTCTTTTTAAAATATGAAATACAAACAGAGATAAACTCTGCATACCTCAATGCTTATGACAAACATAAGCATTGAAGGAAAAAATGCCATATTTTTCCTAGAAAACAAAACAACACCACAATCCCAAGCTCTAAATAAGGAACAGGTGACATTTACAAATTTTGATTTAACAAATTCATTCACTTCTCCAAGCAAAGGACCCCCAATAGATTTTACAACTTGTTTTTTTTCACTGTATATTAAAAGTTTACAGTGAATATTAAAGAACACCTTTTTACTATATCTATGGTTAATACATGCTATATGGAAAGGCATAGTTAAGTTCACCTCAAAACCACCCCAAAGAGCTCTGGAATCTAAGTTTTTGCAACACATGGGCAGACAAAATACACTGTTAGTTTTTCATTTCCAGATGAAATTCCATAATAAAAGATGTTTCAAATTTGAATTAAACAACATAGAGGGGATTATGAATCACACTAGCTGGCAGAGAGCAAAAAACTTTTCAAATTTTTTTTAGATACTTAGGAATCAATTTTGTTTTTAAAATTTATTTTCAATATGGTACTTGGGGTTGATCTCAGGGTCTTGCAATTGCTAAGCAAGTGCTCTATCACTGAGCTACATCCCCAGCCTTTTTATTTTATTTGAGATGGAGTTTAAGTTGTCCACATTTGTCTTCTAACTTGTGATCCTTCTGCTTCAGCCCCCTAAGTAGCTGGAATTACCTCTGCCTAGCTAGAAATAAATTTATTACCTCTTTAAGAAAAATAATCAAGCCGATTCAAGTTATCCACAACCCTTGAATGTTTTAGAGCCCAATTTGCAAATATGGACTTGAGAATTAGTGTTAACATAACAACACTGAATCCATTTTTCAAGTTAAATGGTTCAAAGCCAGGCACACCTGTAATCCCAGCAGTTCGGGAGGCTGAGGCAGGAGGGTATAGAGTTCAAAGCCAGCCCCAGCAACTTGGCAAGGTCCTAAGCAACTTAGGTAGACCCTGTTTCTGAATAAACATAAAAAAAGGACTGGGGATGTGGTTTAGTGGTTAAGTGATCCCTGTACCAAAAAGTTAAACCAGTTGGGCTATGTTATGTTTAATCACAATTTTTAATGTATATCTACTTATTTCAGTTCAAACCATTTTCAGATACGAACTTTTCATTTTTCTATGTTTACAGGTCACTAAAATGCCTGGGGTAGTAGTGGGCCACAGATTAAAATTTGTATTATATAAAACAAAACCCAGTAACATGTTGAATCAGAATGTTTTCTTATGTTGAACATAAGTTTCAGCAGTTACGTAAAATGGTAAAGAAGTACAAGTGACTATTCAAAAATATACCAAAAAAGTCTAAGAGCAGACAATAGTAATCAATGTTTAAACTTTACTCACAGAGTCACCTCAGGGCTTTATATAATATACAATGTTAATAAATCCTGTTATTGGAATGCCAATCTCCTGATATACAAAATATGTAGCCTCTAGAGATTCATACAGTGACACAAACTAAACTTGAGGTAACAGCAAATTAGGTCCTCTAATGTCAGAGAAAGCAGGGCCACATACCCTGATAAACCTCAAACACATCATGGTTTCATAAACCCACTTAATTGCTAGTGTTTAATACTGTTGAAGTTTGTAAGGAAAACCCATCCTCTAGATTTAAAAAACAAGAATATCCAAAAATACTCAGCAGTTTTATTTCTTCTTCCTTTCTGCAGAACTATCCATGGCCTATCAGCTGCTCTCTGCCTCACTCTCCCTTGGGTAATCTTTTCCTCTTATTCAAACAATAGTGCTGTAAAGAGCTCTTCTGAAAACGTTTGAAAGCCAATTATTTTAGCTTAAGACTACACAGTCTATAAGCAAAGTGTTTAATCTTAACAATCTCTGAAGAAACATGCACACCCAAATGCCAACCAAATGTCAATTGCTGGGTTGGTGGATCATCAATGTTAAGAACAGCTTAAAGTATTTGGGAAAAGAGATGTATTTGGAAGATTTTTGAAATATAAGGAAAAAGGCTAAAGCTGTTTTACCCAGAAGTGGGAAGAAGCACTCAAGACTGGAGGGAAAAGGCCCAAAGTATAATAAAGTACAAACCTCTTGAGATGGAATGCCATTTTAGAACATCAGAAAATGTGATGCATGAAACCAGTAAGATTACAGCAATTGTATAAGAGACAATGATTTGAATAAAAATAATGTTTTTGAAGAGATAAGTGAAGAAAATTCTTAGGAATCAAGTACCAAGCTAGTATTTGATGAGCTCAAAAGCCTGTGGCCCCCTTTAAACCTTAAGATTTGCATTTGAAGCTAGAACTAAGATGGAGGTGAACACTGCTAAGTTCATAGAATAGGCACAAAAGATTTTGTCCAGGGAGAACGTTATTCAAGAAAGCAGTTAAAGTAATCCCAACTAGCATTTAAAAAAAAAATCACAGAATAATCAAGAAAAATCAAGAGCTTAATGGATTTGGCAGTTAGGAAACACGAGGAACACATTGATCAAAAGTACAAAAGACTTGTTTCTATTAGCTTAGAAAATGACTTCTTTTTCTTTTTTAGGCAGAATGAAGCTGAGAACTTTCTGAAAATTATTTTATGTAATCTACTAGCTTCATATTTAGTATCAGATTTTCTAAATAAGAAAAGTTTCTATGAGGAAAGAAAGGGAGCCAGGAATTTACACAAGACAAAGTAATACTTATTCAAGGGTTCTCATACAAAATGCCTGTTTTAACAGCCTGAGTAGGCAAAAGAAAAAAAAAGCTTTGAACTTTAAAATCTTTATACTAAGTAACTATTTACATTTTAAGTACTGGCTTTTCAGTTCACTCACATTAGGTTGCTTAATAACTGAAAAAGAAATCCCCATAAACTAGTTAAGAATTTAATAATAAGCAAATTAATTAAAAACACAATCTTGTTTACGAACTTCAGAAAACCTACAACTAAAGAAACGTTACAATCTTGACCCCTGTTAAAGTCATCCTTTTATGTCCAGGAAGCACTTCCTCCTAACATCTAATACACATATTGTCAATAAGACGTCAAGATTTTAGTTCCAAGTATCTTTGTTGAACAATTCCCCGTTCAACACCATCCAAAGGAAGAGAACGCCTTTAAATCTTCTCTTGTTTTTGGCTACTATTAACTAGAATGGTCAAGTGGGAATAACAAAAATATATAAATGCATAGTCTTTAAAAAGTCTTGAGCTTCTGGACATCTTCACCTATTCAAGGTTTCAAAAACTTAGTTCATACGACTACAAAATTGATTTAAAGAGGTAGGCTTTAATATTTATCATTCAGGGACCTTATTGAATATTATTTATCAGAAGTGCTTACAAGTCCATCTTTTATTTTTAAACGCAGGAATAAAGACGAAAGGCAACATACTAAAAGTATTGAAAACCACCTTATAAGTTCATACAGATACTGGCAGCTTTTATTCTGCCTATATTTAAATAGAAAGGCAAATCCCACCAATAGGATTACACAGTCTTACAGGATTTACAGACAAGGGAGGGTAGTGGAAGGAAGAACAGAAGGTACAAATGGAAGGAGAATTTGAAAAGTGCCCTACAATTCAGATGACAGTCTTTGGCTGTTTTACACCTGCTTCTAAATTTTGGTATTACTCTATTTTTCTATTCAGATCTGAGAAACTTCACGTTTTCCCAGAAACAGTCATTGTGTCCCCACTCTCCGAACCCAGGAGATAGCCTCGCCTCTGGTTACCCACCCAAGTGGCCCTCAGAGACTCATAATAGATTCCCATTTCTAGAGGAGGGACTTGCCACCTTACGTAAGTACTATTTGCAAGGAGAAAGGTTGATAAGAAATTAGGGCGCCAAACCTCCTCCACCAACAGCAGTCACACCCGAAAGGAGTGTCCCTCCCGGGGCTTTCCCGCGAGGCGCAGCTGCTCTGCTATGTGGGGGAGGGGAAGCTTTGAAAGAGTCATCTCTTCCTCTTCAGGCCGCCAACGCCAACCGCACCAAAGTCTCCTCCGCCCAAGCCCTGTCCCCTCCCCCGCCCCAGCCTGGGTCTGCGCCAAACCCCACAGGAATGCGGCCGGTCACATGCGCTGCGGCGGCGGTGGACGTGCCTCTCCCCCCGCGCCCCAAGGAGACCCAGCGCCATCTTGCCCTGACGCAGTTAAAAAGTCACAGGAGCAATCGTGTCTCCACGTCCGCGCCATCGCCCCAAAGTCTCGCAGAGGCCGAGCCAGGGCCCTCACCTCGCGCAGGGAGAGGAGAAAATGGTCAGGGAGGAGCCTTGCGATTCCCTCCGCCACTGCTTGGGTTCCATATCGGCCGCGGCAGCTACGATCACCATCGTCACTTCTCCCTCTCTGCCTTTGCAACAGCCTCCCCCGGCGGCCTTGGCCCCACCCGCTGCTGCAGCATGAGGTCATCGCTACCCAATCACAACGCGCCCGACAGAACACATCGGGCACCGATTGGCTGCTGAGACCGCCTCTGCCTCTCCCCACTCAGCTTACCGAGAGCTCCGGGTCGCTGTGGGGCAAGAAGACGGAAACCGCCATTTCGGGGAGAGACCCCCCCCAAAAGGAGAGCCGGAATTGCCGTGTCACTTTAGTGGGGGAATCCTTGTTTTATTATTTGGCCTCCCCTTTTTGTCTTAGATATAGCAGTCTCTCTGCCCCTTCCTCGTTTAATCACCGCCACTTAAAGGAATCACCGTTCCCCTCCCCGCATATTGTCCCGCAGCAGGGAAATCCTTTCCCGGGGCCAAGAGAAGTATAGGAGGCAGCGACGGCAACTGCACCGATGGCAACGGCAGCTTTTACCCCGATACACGGTGGCAGGGAGGCGGCGCTGGCAGTGACTGCATGTTTTCTGTTGCTTCTCCCCCCGAACTCTTCAGTTTCGCTCCTCCATCGAGACGGCGCTGGACCCACCAGCTCCGCTTTTATCCGGTGCCCGGAGCCTGCGCACTGGAAGTTCCTCGGCCCCTAGTGGGCATCGAATGACACCCCAGCCGGGTTCGCCCAGCGCTGGTGGCCAGACTAGGGCGGGGGAGGGGGAGACTGGGGCCGAGGTTGTTTTGCGGGTGGAAGAAAGTGCATCGCTCTAGGAGGGCAATGGAGACAGGGGTCTATCCAGGCCCTACGGTCATCATCTTTCCCCACAGTGACATGCCCAAGCTCACTTATAACCAGACATGAGGGCTACTCAGGGAAAACGGGTAAAGAACCGATTCCGTCAAATACCGAAACTTCCCCCAAACCTTTGGTGAACTGTTGAATGCCTCTGTTGTGAAAAAGACTGAGACTCTATCCATCTTACTGTCTTCAGTTACCTTCGCGACTCTGTGGAGGGGCAACGGCGGGC
>NW_026000142.1:25306828-25312182 GCF_001458135.2 Marmota marmota marmota | reverse complement strand
TGTATAAGAGACAGCAGGGGGCCGAGTCGGAGACGGTGCCTGAGTTCGGGAGCGGCAACAGAGGGGGCATAGACACACCGAACAACCTCGCCGCCGCCTCTGCGTTCTTGTTGACTGCCTGGGTGCCCCCTCCCCTACTCCTTGGCTCCTGGCGAAGAGGCTGCGCGCTGCTGTTTGGGGAGGGGGTGTGTGGAGCCGGGTCCTGTGTCCGCAGTGGCTGCTGTCGGGGGTTCGTCTGATTGCGAAGGTGTGGAGAGACTCCTTGGGGGTCGAGCAAATAACGGGGTTCGGGTGTCTGGTGTGTGAACATCACAGGTCAGTGCCTGTCGTCTCCGTGGGAGTTCGTGGGGTTTGCAGGGTGGGGGCTTCTCATCTTTATCCTTCGGGAGGGGGGCAGTCGACATTGACTCTCAGGTGTCTTTGCTGGGGCAAGACTTTGCTCGTTTTAATCGAATGTATCCTTTCTCTTGCTTGTCCCTAGAAATGGAGCATTATGGCGGGTTTTAGGGTAGTGGAAGGGGAAACTGGCAGTTAAACCCCCTTGAGAGTGGGAGTTAGGGAGGGGGCGCACTCCTCCCTGGCAGCGGGTTAAGGCCGCTTGGGTGAGGAGGACGCTTGTGACTGTTGGTAGGGTTTGTGTCCAAGAGGTCCCAGGAGCTACCGGCTCTCGCTTTTCTCAGCTGCGTCTTGTTCAGGTGTTGAAAAGCTGTGTAGGCCCCATTCTCTTCTTTTTCCATCTCTTGATTGGCAGTCTCGGGCATAGTGCTCTCGTAAATATGAAGGGGGCTAAAAGAACGCCCTGGGCATCCCTCTTTGTGGGAAAACGAGACAGCTCCTCATCCTCTCTGGGAGAGGATAAACCCGCCCCTGAGGTGGTCACCCCAGTACCCAGCCTTCTCAGTCTCCTCCCCCCACCCCTCTTGCATTACTGCCGTCCTTTACTGTGCCGGAGCCTTAGAATCCACAATATGGCTTATTTCAGAAAAGCTTACTTTGACCAAGGGATTGGCACAAACACTGTGGCAGCAGACTCAGATGAGAAACAAACGGTTCCCTGTGCTAAACGGGGGAGGAGGGAGAGAAAAAACAATCCGGAGTGCTCTCTTCCACTAGCCTTAGTTCCGTGTAGATACGTCCTAGCTGAGCTGTCTCTTGAGAATGATACAATTTAAGGTCAAAGAGAAATCTTAGCTCTAGAGTAAACCCCGTGCTACCTATTTTATTCCACCTTTTAGAGATGTGAATAACTAAGGTGTTTGGAGTTCTGAAGACCTTGGAGAGAATTAGGTGAGGTGCATTCAGCTGTAGACAGGAAACATCAATACCTAGTTGGAAAATAGTCCTTTTTTCCCTTTAATTTTCGAGATGGGGAGTAAAAACTGTAATTTCCCTCTTTTGTCCTTTACAGATTCTAAAAATGGCGGCCCCAGGCTGATGTTGTGGTAATCTAATCAGCTCGGGTCCTCCACACCCCATGCAGTGCGTTTGTCTGCAGCATATTACAGGCTTATTATGTTTACATGAAAAGACTGGGATTTCCCCCCCACCCCAAGTCATTTACAAAAAGGTGTCGATTTTACTGCAAATTACAATCCTTGTGTTTTAGTAGATTAATTTTATTGTTTTTTTTTTCCTGAGAGGCAAATAAATTGATACCACTTCTAAAATAATAAAAACACTCAGGTAGTCTTGGAAATTTCAGTGGTCAGGATGGATGCAGTTAAATATTAAAAATATTATTTAGGTACCAGTAATAGTTTATGTTGGGTTAAATTCAACCATCTTTTATTCAATATGTCAGAGTATATTAAAATATTCTGCTAAGTGTGTAAGTGTAATCTATTTCATATGATTGGACATTTTAATCTATAGTAAAACATTTCCATTCAACTCTTGACAAATTTTGTGCATTTTGGGTTTTGTATTCTGTTTCAGAGTAAATTTTAGGGAGCTGTACAAACAAGCCTAAACCTGTTACTTCACTAGGTGTTCAGATGCTGTTATATTTTGCATCTGTTTTTTTCCCATGTATTTGAAGCTTTCCTTAAGAATTTTCAAAGTTAATTGTATATTTGACGAAGTGAAGCTCCATATTTTGCTTGCTTTTAAATTTGTCTTGTAGCATACTTATCATCATTATGTAAGTAAAAACAGTAAGGCTTTGGTTTGGTTCTTGGTCCTTCACCCCCCAAACATTACCATTTACCCATTAAGAGATTGTCCACTCTAATAAACCTTAAGAAAAAGTGTTACCATAATAGGGTCTAGAATCCATTTTTTGTCATATGCAGAATCTTATGGACTGAGACTGAAAATTAAATGCTGTCAGGTGTCATTTATCTATATTTTTAAAAGTGTGAGTAATTAGAATCATTTCCATAGCGGGAGGTTTTCAGTGGGCCATTAATGGCTTTTAATGACCATTCAGATTGTGGAGCAACTAAAAGATGAGTGAGTGCTTTTCAATATGATAGTACTTAAAAAGACTGGAGTATATACACCTTTTTATGATTTTCTGATCCATTTTTAATATTTTAGAGTAGAATTTACTTCATGGTGAATATGAGAACAAGGTTGATAATGAGGTTCTATTCTACAGAATAATTATTGAAATAACTGGCTTAGGGATTTTCTGCATACCAGCGAGTTTCATCCTTGAAGGTTGAGCACACAACCTTACTTTGAATCTTTGAAATATTTTATTATGTAATGAAATGTAGGTCAGTAATGGGAGAGTTTGCATAGTGATTTGGGATCAATACTCATTTGTATTATGCTCTTGTTTGAGTATGTAAGATCCTTCACTACTATATTAAATGCTATACAATTATTTTATGGGCTTTGTAGTTGAGAACTATGATTCAGAAGAAGATTGGTACTTGAAACTTACTATCCAATGTAAGAATCGATGTATTCTTATACATTTCATTTATGTAGCCAGAGGAGGTAACACTGCCTATGCCCAGGGTTTTCTTGATAGTGACCTTGGTCAGGTCTTTGATATACAAAGAAGCTTGAATCACTTGGCTTTAAAAATATGATAGTTAGAAATGATAAAAGCTTCTGCCTCCTGAAATCTACTAGCTTCATACTTGCTTGCTTCATTGCTTTGAGTTTTGTTTTGCTTCTATAAAATAGACTTTAAAAAAAAAGTATTGTGCCTTATTTAAAATACTTTATAAGTAATATTTTAATCAATTGACTATACATAATAAAAATTGTGGAGGTAAATTTATTAAAAGGTTATGTATAATTTTTGTTCCCAGAAAGTTTCGAAACACTTGTTCCCTAGGGGGATAATGGGTTTTGTTCTTAGGATAGCTAAGGATAGCTGAGTTTGAGGGATTACTTGTTTATCTGTTTAAATGGATTTGTAGAAAACCATAATGTAATTGGAGAGTTAATTTTATTTTTAGAGACTACATTTTGATCATACTTGGCTTTTGTTGTCAGTGTAAAGGATCTCTTTGATCCTTAAGTTTAGAACCTTTACAGGTCTACATTTCAACCCTATAGGACTCTGATAACTCTCCTACAATTTTGGCTTTTCTGACTTCTCATAGCTTCTAGTCAGAGAATTTTCTACATATATACCACATTAAACTGTAGGACTTTTGGATCTAAAAATAAGGAAGTAGAGAGAAAACCTGCTTAAAATATTAGGAGAAATTCCTCCCCTCAATACACATTTTAGTAGTTTCAGGAAAATTATAACTGTTATTAAATTGGATTTTTAAGTTACTGAAATGGTTATAGTAAGTGGTTATTGAAGATTATGCCCAGGGGTGTTCCAACCACTGAGCCATATATCCAGACCTTTCTATTTTTAATTTTTAAAAATCAATTTACTTTTTAAAATTAGGTATATATGACAGCAGAATGCATTTTGATTCATTGTACCAAGTGGTAGCACAACTTTTCATTTCTCTGGCTGTACATGTATAGCATCGCACCATATGTGCAGTCATACATGTACCTAGGGCAATGATGTCCATCTCATTCTACCATCTTTCCTGCCCCCATGCTCCCTCTTTTTAGACAAGACCTTGCTGAGTTGCTGAGGCTGGCCTTGAACTTGTGATCCTGCCTCAGCCTCCTGAGTCACTGGGATTACAGGCCTGCACCAACACTCCTGGCTCATGCATTAAACTAAACCTGTAGGTTTATTTTTATAGGTATGTTATGTAAATCCTAACAGCTCTGCCTTTCTCCACGTTACTACTGAGACATACATGTGTATATACTGCCATAGTTATATTTAAATGTATAAAACAGAGTGGTTGTATGGTGCACACTGAGAATTTTAGCAAATTGGGAGGGTGAGGCTGGAGATCACAAGTTTGAGGCCAGCCTTGGCAACTTTACCCCTGTCTCAAAATAAAAAACTAAAAAAAGGGCTGAAAATGTATAAAACTAACAGAACATTGAAAAGCCGTCAAAACCGCTTAGAGGAGCAGAGCATGGTGGTACACACTTGTAATTTCAGCAACTTAGGAGGCTGAGGTAGGAGGATCACAAGTTTGGGGCCAGCCTCAGCAATTTAGTAAGGCCCTGTCTCAAAATAAAAAAAATTAAAAGAGCTGAGAATGTGACTCAGTGGTTGAGCACCCCTGGGTTCAACCAATTGCTTTGGGAATATTAGTATGTAATTTTCTTAGAAGATGTTACATTTGTTACTTGAAAAAAATTTAATAGATTTTCTTGCTAAAGGATTTATTCTTAACAGATGATAGGTGCTCAATTATTTGTGAATTTAAAGCTTTTGTTTAAATGAATATATTTCCATCTCAAATATTCTGAATGATCAGGGTCTGTACCTTGTTATGTGTTAGAATAAATTGCTGAATACTTTGTTCTCTGAGACTTTTTACTACTGAGTATAATATTCTTTTTGCTTTATGATAAAATTTCTGTTTGGGTTACTGGCCAAATAATAAGAGGGATCTATTTAAAATATTGATGTATGAGTGTTTCTAGCTTTTAGACCGAGTTTAAAATTGGAGTGGCTTAAACTTATTGACTGCTTTATAATATAGGAATGCTAGGAGGAGCTTTTTATTTTTCTTAATATTAAACTGATTACTTTTTTATTAGCTAAAATTTTACTAAATACAGAAGAGCGGTATTTGTGGTTGAAAATTGCTTTCTACTAAATTTGAGGTAGATAGAATTTAACTAAAAATAGAACTATTGCTGCTAAACAATGAGTATTTTATAAAGAGTTAAGGATTAGCAATGAAACGTATTATGGTGAATATCTGTGCAAAGTGCCCCAATAAAAATCAAGTGATGGTGACCCACTCTTAAGTTAATTAGATCTTATTTTTGTCTTTTTTTTTTTTTTTTTTTTTAAA
>NW_026000142.1:25166893-25306804 GCF_001458135.2 Marmota marmota marmota | reverse complement strand
CCCCCCCCACACACACACAAAAGTCATCGAAACAGACATTATGTCTTTTAATGAGTAAATAATAACCTACTGCAATTTAATGAGTAGGTAATCAACTGCTTATCCATTATTTTATTTTATTTTAGGTACTGGGAATTTAATTCAGGATGCTTTACAACTGAGCTATACCCCCAGCCCTTTTTAAAAAAATTTTGAGACAGGATCTCACTAAATTGTTTAGGTCCTTGTTAAGTTGCTGAAGCTATCTTTGAACTTGAGATCCCCCTGCTTCAGCCTCCCAAATTGGTGGGATTACAGGCATGCACCACTACACCTGGCTGTGCATCATTAAATTATGAAGTTGAAAGATTAAATGTTTTCCTATGTTTGGGCTAAGAACAAGGTCAAACCCAGTGTCAGTGGTTTTCAGGGGAGAATAAAAGGAGGATTGTGGTGAAAAATGGTTACTACTTAGACATTATGGAAAATTAGCTTTGGTTTTTTTTAAATGTTCACAGAGAACAACAGAAAGATACCTATCATTTACCTAAAAGCAATTTTCTTTGGTTTCTAATCTTTAGAAGAGGGCCTCCAAAGCGAAATAATTGCTGTATCAAACTGAGGACTCCATTTTTTAGCTTAAGAAAATCAAACACACATCCATGTTGAGGAATGTTTTAAAAAGGCATTTAACTTTTTATTTTGAAATAATTTTGAAGTTACAAAAAGTTTATGTAACTTATACATAAGGAGAATGTATATGAGAAAAACACTCTCCTGATATTTTTGTGTTCTTATTTCACACATTAATAAATGTAAAAAATTCTGAGTTTACAGAAACACATCTTGGATTTCTTTTTATCTTTTTGCTTCATATATCACTTAAAGACAAGATTCAAGAATTTGGAAACTTATGTCTTCTTTAATGAAGTGGTAGATCAGAAGAGACTGTGACCAATTTGAATTGTTAGGACTGTGCCCTGGTAGCCATAAATTGATAGGAATCTGACGTTAGACTACTATATTATAAAGCTCATCCAGAAAATAATATTGCTGTATTTGAAATTATCTGCTTTTGTGCTGCTTCTCTTCAAGTGAAACTGCTTCATTAGTTGAATTGATACAGCCTTAAATTGTTAAGTCTTTACTGAAACAATATTTTTAAAAGCTAGACAAAAAAATGAATTTTGGGTGGCTACTGTTTTCCTGGCACTAAGGATATGGAGAGTGATGAGACTGTTTCTGCCTTAAGGGAGCTCATAGTTTATTTTCACCTCTCAAAAGTCTGCTATTTTAGGGTTTGTATTGATGCAAGGAACAGACATCAACTCTAGCTAGCTTAAGTAAATAATTTGTCATAGGCTTTAGGGAAATCTCACATAATTTATTTGAAGAAAGTACAAATAAGCCTCAGAAATTAGCAAGGTGTCAGAGAACTATTCTCCATCTTGATCCCTCTAATTAGCTGTTACTGGTTAAGGAGATACTTGTGGGGAAGGTATTTATGATGTGTGGAGGGGCGTTTCCTTGGATGAACAACAGAAAGATACCTATCATTTACCTAAAAGCAATTTTCTTTGGTTTATAATCTTTTGAAGAGGGCCTCTAAAGCTAAATAATTGCTATATCAAACTGAAGACTTCATTTTTTTAGCTTAAAATCAAATGTTGAGGAATGTTTTTAAAAAGGCATTTAACTTTTTATTTTTGAAATAATTTTGAAGTTACAAAATGTTTATGTAACTTATACATAGAACTTCATATACTCTTCTAAAAAGAAATTAAATGAATTTTGTTTAAGAAGTATGGTAATGACACCCAAACTTGTCTTGTATCCCACTACCCACCACCCCCAGCCTGTGCTGAGGATTGAACACAGGGTCTCACACGTGCTGGGCAAGTATTCTGCCACTGAGCAACATCCCTATCCCTTTTTATTTTGAGACAAAGGTCTAAGTTTCCAAGGCTGGCTTTGAATTTGTGATCCTCCTTCCTCGGTCTCCCAAGTCAACTTATAATTTTTGCAAAATAGAGAGTGTGCCTTTTTTTTTTTTTTTTTTTTCTCTCGTGATACTGGGAAAAATAGTGGCTTTCTTTGTATCATCTTCACATTTTTTTATACCCAGATCACACAATTTGTAACATTTTACCATATTTGCTTTATTATTTTCTATATACATATACATTACTTTCCTGAACCATTTGATTGCGTGTATCCTGTCCCTTTATAGCCTTTAATATGTATGTATTCATTTTCTAAAGACAAGCATGTTTTCCTATGTAACCAGAGTAGTTATTAAATTTGGAAATTTAGCATTGACGTAATACTTTTAAATAGTCTATACTTCAGAGTTTCATTGATTATTCCAATTATGTTCTTTACTAGCACCCCCTCCACCCAAATAGCCAAATCACAGATTGCATTTAGTTCTTTTGTATCTTTCTTAAATCTCCTTTATCTGGAGCAGTTACAGTCTTTTTTTTTTTCATGACATTAACAGACTAATTATTATACAATGCCCCTTAATTTAGATTTGTCCAAGGTTTCTTCATGATTCAGCTTTTGCATGTGTTTGACTGGAAGTTATCTGGAGAGACATGATATTTGTTTGTCCTTTACCAGTATGTTTTTCATTTTGATTACTTGTTTAGGGTGTTGAATTGTTTCTCTATGTATACTTACTGCTTTTCATTTTGCTATTATCAGTTAATCTATAGCAATTGAGATTGTATAAATATCCTGTTCGTCATCAGAGATTATATAATGTCCTGCTCTTATCAGATTTCTCTCTTCTAGATTTAATATTTATTGATTCTTGCCTGAGTAAATTTTTACTTTGTTGATTGCAGATATATCAAAGTTTTTAATAGTGATTTGTTTTTCTGTAATGGGGATTATGGGAGTTTCATTTTCTTGCTTTTCCAGTATTTTTGTAGTGCAGATGGGTTGTTTATGTAATCACAACAAATATATTTTAGGGAAGCAAAGTGTAGATAATTTAGATAGTATAAAGATAATATTCCTGCACAGTTTTCCAAATAAATAAGATTTAATTTCCTGGATGCTTGTCTAATTTGAAATCCAGAACACAGAAATTAAATATTTAGAATTTATTTAAAAATTATGTGATTCCAGTTCCTCATTTAATATTCAGAATTATTGTTAAATGTGTCTTAGGTTGTATTGCTTAGGTTTATGATTTGCTTTAGTGCTATCAGTTTAATTTTTTTTTTTTTAATGTGGAATTAACCCAGGAGAGTTTAACCACTGAACTATATCCTCAGCCTTTTTTTATTTTGAGACAGAGTCTCACTAAGTTGCTGAGGATGGTCTTAAACTTGGAATTCTCCTGCCTCAGCCTCCCAAGTCACTGGGATTGCAGATGTGTGCCACCATGCCTGGCCTAAGAGTTTAATTTTTTTTTAAACACAGGGCTGAAAATATCTATTTTCTATTAAAAAGTCATTCAAACAAGTTTTTTTGTGAAGTAAAGAAAAATTTTCTGAAATCATATTTTAAAATACTTTTTAAAAGTTTAAAGTTTTAAAATACTTTTTAAAAAAATACTTTCTAAAAGGAGTTTGGTGCCAGGCACGGTGGCACATGCCTATAATCCCAGCGACTCTGGAGGCTGAGGCAAGAGGATAGTGAGTTCAAAGCCAGCCTCAGCAACAGGGAGGCAGTAAGCAACTCAGTGAGACCCTGTCTCTAAATAAAATACAAAATAGGGCTGGGAATGTGGCTCATTGGCTGAGTGTCCAAATTCAATCCCCAGTACCCTCCCCCCCCCAAAAAAAAAAGGAATTTGGTGAGATGGTACATTTAATACAGCAGAGCACAAAACATCTGTCATTGTAGGACAAAACAGCACATCCTTTTTGGAACATTGTATTTTATGAAGTACTGCTCATGGAAATAAGTTTGGAGTAGAAGGATGACAAAGGAAAAGAAACAGGAAAGCACTTAGATTTTCATTATGGTATAATGATACTTATCAATTTGGCATATTTCCTTTTGGTGATAGCAAAATGTTGGTGGTGAATTTGAGGGATAATTTGAATATTATATTGATTCAGTCATTGGGTAATTTATTAAAAGAAAATTATTAATTTCTTTTGAAATAGTGGGAGAAGGAAAAATTTAAGAGTTGTAAATACTTAAGAGTATAGATTATATTCTCTAAAACTTAAAATTCTTTCAAGAAAATTAAGATAATATTTCACAACAGTGAGTAAGGAAATTATACAGGGGATAATTTGCATTTTGTAGGTGCTTTTAAAAATGTATTTGAATCTACTATACCCAAATATGTCTGAAGAAATGAATGAAAGTATAGTTTGCAGTACTACCAAATGTTATCCCAGTATTGATATAAAGCATATGGTCAAAGGTGCAGAAGCAAGTCTTAGGATGAATTAGAGGGTTTTCTTTTAGGCCAGAGCTTTCATCTTGAACATGTAAAGTAACATCCTATTGACTGAAATGCAGAAACTAGTTATATGTGTGAGGTCTTTCAATTAAGTATTTCTCACTGATATCTCCTATCAATTACATGGAGTGCTTCTAAAAGTGAACATTCCTGGGCCCCATTCCAGAGCTACATAATCGTGTCTTTAGACATATACATCTGCCATCTGCATTTTAGTACTTTCCAGCTGATTAAAACAAACAATTATCCTAGCTCTTTGCTTTTATTTTACAAGAAGAATGAGCCCCAGAGAGGTTAAATAATTTTCCTAAAATAATACAGTTTAGATTGTGGTTGATTGGGGATTAAAATTTAGGTTCTGATGCTTGGTACTTTATACTTTTCCAAGAAATTGTGTTGGACCACCTTCCTCTTCAGTAGGCAGGCCCTATTTTTGGAGTCACTGAAAGAGGAAATGCTAGTCTTTGTGCAGTGTCATGTGACCAACTCTGTGTTCACATCCCAATTTAAGATGATTTATTGATTTCCAGAACATGTTTTATTTGGGTAAAGATCTTGGATTAAAATTATATCATTATGAATTGGGATCGATGGCACATGCCTGTAATCCTAGCGGTTCAGGAGGCTGAGGCAGGAGGATCATGAGTTCAAAGTCAGCCTCAGCAACTTAGCAAGGTGCTAAGCAACTCAGTGAGACTCTGTCTCTAAGTAAAATACAAAAAAAAAGGGTTGGGAATGTGGCTCAGTGGTTAAGTGCCCCTGAGTTCTATCCCTGGTACCAAAAATAAAAATAAACTGGGATCAAGTTGTAGTGAATCTTGAATGTCAGGATAAAAGTTTGTGTTCTTGTGAGAATGCTACAGAAAGTTTTTCTTTGGGAAATGACATAATGTTACATGCTTATATATATCCTCCAATTTTTAAGATTGTGAAAATATAATATTATATTTATGTATATAATCATTTATATATATATATATATAATCACTATATATATAATCATTAAATAACCTACAACAGCACTTCTTTAGAGGCAATATTGCATAGAACTTAAGAGACGAGACTGTAGAGTCATACCACTTTGGTTTGATTGCGCTCTAATCAGATTGTACTGTTGTGAACAGTACAACCGATAATTTGGGCAAATTATTTACCTTTTAGTGCTGTATTTTCTGGATCTGCAAAAAGCAGATGATATTAAGAGTCGATCATAGGGTCACTTTTTGAGAGTTCAGTAAGGTAATATGGGTAAAATCCTCTGTAGGCTCTAACTGTTTCAAGTTTAGTTTTTGGAAAAAAAGCCTTTGATTCTCATCTCAAAGGTCTCTCATGCTGAGGGTGGTCACTATCTATAGTTTATTTTTCTTAAAGTGTTTATTTTTTATTTTTTTGACATGGGGTTTGCTATGTTGTCCAGGCTGGCCTTGAACTCTTGGGCTCAGGCCACCCTCCTGCCTCAGTCTCCCAAGTGCTGGAACTGTAGGTGTGTACTTCTGTGCCTGGCTTCATAAAGTGCTTTATATAGATACTATAGGAGTTTCCTTAGTGTTCATTTAATCAACTTGCAGGATTCATATTCCTTCTTTCAAAAATATTAATGTCCATGCATGTTGAATGAATATAAACTACTCTGTGTTGCTTCTGCCACTTGAGTTTATTTCCAGATTGGCTAATTTCAGTGTACTTGGATTGTGTTACTTTATTTTGTGTGTGTGTGTGTGTGTGTGTGTGTGTGTATGTGTGTATTTGGTGCGGGGGAATCAAACCCAGTGCTTCATGTATGCTAGGCAAGGGCTGTACCACTGAGCTACACTCCCATCCCAGCATTGTGTTATTTTATTAAATATTACATATATTACATAAATAAACGATAAATATATGGATGTAAGGAGAATTTTTGTTTAAATGAAAACAAATGCTTTGGAAATTTGATAAAGGCAAGTTAATTGCTGAAGAAAAACTTGTCAAGTTAACTTACTAAAATTACTAAAAGGGAAAAAAATAATAAAAATCTAGAAGGAAATTCATATGTAGATTACTTGACAAGAGTCTAAGTGATTTCTTCTTATCTTTAAGTAAATTAAAACCAAAAACTACTGACAGTACATTATTGACTGTCTATGTTTTATGAAGAGATGAGAACCCAAAATTCCAGTCAGGAAACCATACACAAAGAATATGTTTGGACTTGACACCAAAAATCGATGTTCATGGCCAGTACAGTGGCACATGCCTGTAAATTTTTAATTTAAAATATGAACAATTTTTTTTTTTTTTTGGTACAGGGGATTGAAATCTGGGGCACTCAACCACTGAGCCACACCCCCAGCCCTATTTTGTATTTTATTTAGAGACAGGGTCTCACTGAATTGCTTAGGGCCTCACTTTTGCTGAGGCTGGCTTTGAGCTGGCTGTCCTGCCTCAGCCTCCTGAGTCACTGAGATTACAGGTGTGCACCACTGTGCCTGGCTCTTTTTTTTTTTTTTTTTAATATTTATTTTTTAGGCGTAGATGGACACAACATAATGCCTTTATTTTTATGTGGTGCTGAGGATCGAACCCGGGTCCCACCCGTGCTAGGCGAGTGCTCTACTGCTGAGCACAATCCCAGCTCTGTGCCTGGCTCTTAATTCATTTTTGAGTGAGGTCCATAGACATTTTCCCTCAAGCTTCAGCTTTCTAGTTTCGATATGCTAGTCTTTACATTTCTAGGTTTTTGTTTTTCTAGTAATATAGAAGAGGAAGAAGTTGATCTTTGAATGCTATAAGTCTTGGAATTAAAGAACTAACAGAAATGCAATAAAAGTCAACTATTAAAACATAAGTATTTACATGTAGGTTTTTTAAAAATTAATTTGTCCTTTGCTGATTTTATAGGTTGCTAAATACTGAGAAATTAAACTGTAGTCTCAGATTTTTTTCCTTTTTTTTTTAATTTGGTACTGAGAATTGAACCCAGGGGTGCTTTACCACTGAGCTACATTCCCAATCCCAGACTCTTTTTTAAAAAATTTGAAACAGGGTCTCTAAGTTCCTGAGGGCTTCACCCTGTTGAGGAGGCTGGCCTTGCACTTTTGATTCCTCTGCCTCAGCCTCTCTAAGCACTGAGATTATAGGTGTGTGCCACCCCACCCAGCAAGATTTTTTTCTTTTATGTTGCTAGGGATTAAACCCAGGACCTCAAACATGCTAGTGTGCTACCACTAAGCCATATATCTCTAGCCCCTTTAGTCTTAAGATTTTAAATACATTTTGAATGTCACGGTAGCTTTTCTGATAGTAATAGAGTTGCTGTTCTTTTGGCATTTGAGTATCATTGGATTGATTAATATCTTCATATTTTCTACTAAGAGGCAAGACAATTAATATAAATATCTACAGTGTATTATATATCTTATTTGCTCTGCACAGCAACTTTTCAAGGTAGATATTTTGCCCATGTTTCATGAGAGGCTTGTCAAGACATATTTCTGAGGGCTACATAGCTAAAGTGACTAATGATGAATTCAAATTAATCATTTAAAAATCTTCATAGCTTTCTATTAATCTGAGCATAATATACTAATTCTTGACCAGATAATGAGAATAAATCAGAATTAATCAAAAACTTTGATTTTAATAAATGATTTATCAAAATGAAGATAGTTACTTGATGGGCTAGGGCTGTAGCTCAGTGGTAGAGTGCTTGCCTAGCACATGTGAGGCTCTGGGTTCAATCCTCAGCACCATATAAAGATAAATAAATAAAATAAAGGTATATTGTCCATCTACAACTAAATATAAAAAAATAAAGCATTGCTCTAACAATGATGTTAAAAAAAAAAGAGGTAGTTAACTTGAGAGAACTACTTTGAGGTACCCTTAGTTATACTGAATTACCCAAAGTCATTGCAAGTTCCTAATAACAACTTAATTTTGTTCATTGTTGATTCCCAAGCACTTAGAGCAGTATTCATAACATAGTATGTGTTCAGTGAATACATTGAATGAATGTGATTGATTTTATTATATTTTGAAATGATAAAGTAATTTCTATAATCTGGTGGGAGGGGGGCAATAGTTGTACGACATTAAGGATTTCTCCCATTATTAGAGACAAGATACTTAGACCTTGATGGTAGCAAGCTGAAAGAATTGTTGGTTGTTGAAAGTTACTCAAATGATGAACGATGGTGGTGGAGGCCATGGAGACTGAGGAAGAATAAATTTTATTTGTGGTGCTGGAGATTGAACCCAGGACCTTGAGTATGCTAGGTAAAATGTTCTGCCACTGAACTACACTCCTAGTTCAAGAATGAATTTTAGCAGGGCATGGTGGTACATGCCTATAATCCCAGTGGTTCAGGAGGCTGAGACAGGAGGATCATGAGTTCAAATATAGCCTCAGCAATGGTGAGGCGCTAAGTAATTCATTGAGACCCTGTCTCTAAATAAATACAAAATAGGACTGAGTTCAATCCCTGCTACCCGCTCCCCCACTCCCCCCAAAAGAATGAATTTTAAACATTGGGGAGGCACAAAAGATTGAGTGAATACAATAGGAGACTGAAGAAAAAAAAGTTTTAAATAGAATTGAAAGAATGAGATACTAATTAAAAAATGCAGTGAAAGAAGGTATGTGAAAAAGTTTCTGTTTGAAGGTTTGATTTTTGAAATGATGGTAGATAATGAGTAGATATATACTCTGTAAATGGCTGGGAACAGAAAAACAAATGAATTGTTGGATCGATGCATGACTAATAATGGGGAGAGCTGAGCCTTAGGAGATAACTATATTGGTAACATTTAGTGGCAGATTTTGCCTTTTTTTTTTTTTAAGTTCATGTTCATCAGATGGTCCACTACAAGGTGTCTGAAGGCATGGCTTTCAGTTAAGGAGGAATGTGTGGCAGTAGGTGTCTGGGTTTCTCCAAGTTTATTCCTCTCTTCTGCTGTGTTCATTTTAGCTGTCATTTTACAGCTCTTTTTTTTTAAAGGCTCTTTCTTCCTTGCTCCTAACTCATCTTGCTGTATTTTAAACCAGCTCTGTTTTGCTTGAGGTTTTGGCAAGGAGGGGCCAGCTCAGTTCTGTATTATCTTTTATAAGCTAAGAAATTGTTATTGTTACTTCTGAACCTATCTAAATTTTGCCCCAAATGACTTAGGTTATCTTTTTAAGCACTTCATTACATGCTCAATACAAGTGGTGATATTAATGGATATAAAAATTAAGACAAAGTTAAAAAAAAGTTCATGTTCATCTAAAAGGAGCAGGAAAAAATTAAATGTGTCAGGGAAATTGTAGTTTAATCTTGGTGGGTATCTTAGCTGCTGAATTCTAGACTATGAGAGCTAACATATAAATATCTCTGTTCTTGCTTTGAGGTTAATGGTCTTATTGTGGAAACTGTACTTCTAATCACCACTTCAAAATAATATATGTCAAAATATAAACCAGTGGATTCTTTAAAAAGGTAATACAATCTTGTATTACTTCTTGGGAAGCTGAGAAGGGAAAAGATGGTATGGAACAGGTTTTAAAGTTGGAACAGTGTTTTGAAACAAGAGTCGAAATTGTGTTTTGGGTGATCTCCTAGGTATCCCAGAACTAGTGTTGTGGCACAGATAATAAAGTTGAAAAATTGGGACAGCTTAAAGGAAGCATGGTACTTAAATGTCTGACAGTTTGATAAGGTTTTATTGAATGGGAAAGAAAAAAAAGTATAAAGAGAATGACTTTAGAAAATTTTCAGAATTAGGGATGTGAGAACAGTACCAAAAAATTTTGTACTTGAAGGATTTTTATATTGGAATGTTGTTGGTATAGAACAGGGTAACTTGATAAAATGTCAGCATCAGGAACTTAATTTGATTGTTAATTACTGTGAACTATACTTTTTTTGCAAAGGGCAAACATAAGAAACTAGTAGCCTTTGAAGTATGATACATAGTCTAATGTTGTAAGCGTTAGTTACAAAATGGAGCACTGAAGTCAGTTGTTTGCACAGCCTTATCCAGGCCATGTCCCATACTTAATAAATCAGAATCTCTATTGTGAAGTCTAGGAATCTGTCATTTTCTACTTTTACCTACTATATGAAAATTAGTAGTTTGTGGATCTGTATTTGGGAGCTAATAATTCAAACATCATGTTAGAACATGGAGAAAAACCAGTAATTTTCTATTACTCTTGTACAGTTCTGTTATTAAAGACAGTAGAATCAGAAAGATTCATCGAAATCCAATTAATTAGATTTAATGTGCATTTTTTTGATTCAAGTTCTCTAGTATGAAAAAAATAGATTAGAATACAGATAGGTGCCATACTTAGTTACCCCTAAAAGTGAAGACATTATTCCACTTGAGATTAAGGAATGAGAATTCCTTAATTCGCCCTTCTCTGGTGGTCTTATTTAAAGGCTAGTAGAGTTACAATAAACACATTTCATAATCTATACAGGTAAAGTGAATAAAAGATAAATATGTTTGCAGAACTTTTTGTCTTTAAATTTTATTTATTTACTTATTTAGTGGTACTGGGATCAAACCCAGGTCCTCATGCATGCTAAACACATACTTTACCGTTGAGTTATACCTCGGCCTGTTAATTTGGTTTCTAATTATAAAAATGGCTTAGACATTACTTTTTGAAAGAATGTTTCTTTTCAAGGACAAGTAAAGTATACCAGTAAAACAAGTTTTTTATGTCACATTTTGAGTCAGTCAGTAATTTCTTTTAGCCCGTGATTTTCAAAATGCTTTCCAGAAAGCCCTAGGCTTTTCCTGTAGCTTAACTGGTAGTTGAGTACATACAGGCCTGTACATTTCTCCCACCATTTTTTTTAACCATGAACATAAAAAATATGAGGTACAAATGCCTACTGTACTTATTGGCAGATATTACTATCACTTGTAGCTTTTTCTATTATATCTGGCAGTAGCCTTAACACCATATTCGCATTGATACTATCCATCTTTGGGAAAAGTATAGGAGAGTAAAGCATTATTCATCTTAAAATCAAAATAGATGCTTAGATTTTTGTGTGAGATTTCATTTTTAGGAAAGTTGTTACCAATGTTTAAAAAAGCTTAAAGGCCACAATTGCAAAGTCATTTTTTTTAGTTTAATTTTTGAGGTAATTGTAGATTCATGTGCAATATTATGAAATAATAGAAAGAGTCAGTGTGTCCTTTACCAGCTTCCCTGAATGGTAACATCTTGCAGAATTGTAGTACAATGTCACAATAAAAAATTGACATTGAGGGCTGGAGATGTGGCTCAAGCGGTAGCGTGCTCGCCTGGCATGCGCGCGGCCCGGGTTCGATCCTCAGCACCACATGCAAACAAAAGATGTTGTGTCTGCCGAGAACTAAAAAAGAAATAAATATTAAAATCTCTCTCTCTCTCTAAAAAAATTTTTAAAAAAATCGACATTGATACAATCCATCCATTTTATTCAGATTTTTCCCAGGTTTACTTGTACTTCCTTGTTTACATTTTGTTCTATGCATGATTACCTGTGTCCACCACCACAATTGATACGGAACAGTTCCATCACTGCAAAAATCCTTGGTATTGCCCTTTATATAGTTGTATTCACTTTTCTCTTCTCCCTGTGAATCTGTTTTTCATTTCTGTAATCTATCATTTTACGAATATTATGTAAATAGAATTTTACAGTATGTAACTTTGGGGATTGTCTTTTTAAAAAGTCAGCATGATTCCTTTAAAATTAATCCAAATTGTTGCATGTATCAATAGTCTTTGCTAAGAGTGTCCCATTTAATATTATTTTCACATTTGTTAGCTAACACATAGAACATACAACTTTAAACCTTTTAAATTTACAGAATTTTAATGTTGTTCCTCATATTTCCTTTGTTAGCTTTTCTGCTTTCCTACTGTCACAAATCCCTAAGTTCCATAGGACTGTAGGGAGCATGTTTTAAAAATTACTCATGTGGGGCTGATGATATAGCTCAGAGGTAGAGCACATGCTCAGCCCTTGGGTTCAATTCCCAGTACTACCACCAAAAAAAAAAAAAAAAAAAGTGTTCATGTAGGACTTGGGCTATAACCCAGCAATAGGGCATTTGTCCAGGATGTGTGAGGCCCTGAGTATTGATCCCCAGCCCTGAGGGGAAATTGACTTATATAGATAATAATTACTTTTCTATAAATGGAAGAAATTTTATAACTCATTGAGCTGTATGGTGTTGTGCTTTGCAGTACTCACTTAATACTTTTGTACATGAGAATGAGATTTTAAGAAATTTGGGAAGGTGATTATTCTTTTTGCTTCTTTTACTGTTATAGGTGGGAGGTGATTATTCTTAAGTAAAAATTCTTTTCTGTATTTGTGTATTGAACAGTGCATTCTAAAGTTCCAGGACACATGGTGAGTAGAAAGCAGGCATAGATAACTTTTTAGGATGAAATGACTTGTGAGTCATTTCATCCTAAAAGTTATGAAGAATATAAACCAAGGTTAAGCTTAATTCTGAGGGGAAAAAAAAAAAAAATGACAGGGTTTCATAAGTTGCCCAGGCTGGCTCAAATTTGTGATCCTCCTGCTTCAGCCTCCCCAGTTTCTGGAATTAAGGTGTGTACCACTCACACACTTTTTTTTGTGTGTGTAAGAAATAGAAATCATACATATTTATACCTGGAAACCCAAACCTAATCAGATACTAACAATATCTGAGTTGCAATTTGCATAGAAGGTCACATTTGACTACTTTTTACTTTATAGTTCAGGGATCTCCAAAACTTTAGGAATAACAAATATTATTTTAAAATAATAGAGTGGGGAATTTAAAAACTGGATAAAATTTAAATTAATTTATTCTAAGTTGAGGGGGTTTGGAATGGAGAAGTATACAATAGTTGAGCTGGTTACAAAATTTGTGTTGAGAACAACCTCCCAAAAGCCTTTTTAGGCCGGGTGTAGTGGCACATGCCTGTAACCCCAGCGACTCAGGAGGTGGAGGCAGGAAGATCACAAGTGCAAGGGCAGCCTCAGCAACTTTGTGAGGTCCTAAGCATCTTAGGGAGACTCTGTCTCATAATAAAAAAAAACTGTGGGATGTAGTTCAGTGTTAAAGTGCCTCTGGGTTTGATCCTCAGTATCCACTACACCCACCCCCATCAAAATATTTTGTTATGTCTTATTCATACATGTATTTTTTTAAAAAAAATCAATAGACTTTATTTTTTAGAGCAGTCCTAGGTTCACAGCAAAATTGAACAGAAAGAACAATTCTCATGTGTGTCTACCCCAACTCAGGCACAGCATCTCTCTACATCAACATCTTTCATCAGTGTGGTACATTCGTTACATTTCATGAACCAGCACATCATTATCAAAGTCCATAATTTACATTAGGGTTCACTCTTTGTGTTCATGTATTATTTTAAAACACATATTTTAAACTTTTTAAAATTTAAAAAGTTGTTCTTGATTCTCTAGCTTACTTTGATTCACATCTCTAATGGGCTAATGATATAATAAATTGGATTGCTAGGTAAGCTATATGGAATTCCCCAAAGACCTGGCTGATTTGTCTCTGCTTTGGCTTTATAGGGATGGTTTTACTCATTGAGTAATCTGAGTGTTTTCCATTGGTTCTTTCTTTAAGATACTAATCTTAATCAGAGCCATTCTTGTTTTGGCAAAAATTCTATAAAAAGGACTTTGGGGGTCCAAATAGCCTATTTATGTTGCCATTTCTCTGTGTAAAGAATTTTAGTTTAAGGGGCTAGGGCTTGTGGCCTAGTGTCAGAGTGTTTGCCTAGCATGTGTGATGCACTGGGTTCGATCCTTAGTGCCCCATAAAAATAAACAAATAAGATGAAGGCATTCTGTCTGTCTATAGCTACAAAAAATTTAAAGATAAAGAATTTCACTTAAAATAATTGGAACTGTATGTTTGGAGTGTATAATAAAGTGGTGTGGCTGTTGGTTTTTTAAATGAAACTACTTGTAACATAGTCTCTAAATTTGTAGTACAATACAGAAGCATCCTTCTTTCCTGAAAAGAATGGGTTCTGGAATAGATGAGAATCTCATAGGAGCTTATTAAATTTTTATAATAGCCAGAAATTGTTCTCTAGCACTCATTTTTTTTGTTCGTTTGTTTGGGAGATACTGGGGACACTCATCCACTGAGCCACATCCCCAGCCCTATTTTGTATTTTATTTAGGGACAGGGTCTCAATGAGTTGCTTAGAACCTCACAATTGCCAAGGCTGGCTTTGAACTTGCGATCCTCCTGTCTAAGCATCCGAGGCTGCTGGAATTACAGCCGTGCACCACCATGCCCACTCCAGTACTCATTTATAAAGAGCTTTAAGTATTTAATTCCAGGAAATGTTACCTAATTATAACTACTGAGTGCCCCATACAAATCCTTAAACAATTCAGAAACATATTCTGTGGTTGTTCTCTACAGGTGAGGAAACTAAGCCTTAAGGAGAGTACATAACCATTATTAAATGGCATGACGTGAAAGCAAAAGCATTGCTACTCTGATATTGAGTTTAATAGTAATGGTTGGAATTGCACTAAATGGGATACAGTGAAACTCTAAAACTCTTACTCAGAAAATGTGCATTTGAACATTGAATTATGTGTATGTGTTTTAGTTTTTCAAGCAAATCACCAACAAAAACCATGACTAAAGACTGATATTTCTCAATAGAAAGATAGAATGTTATTTGCCTGAGGAGTATAGTGTAAGTTGAATTGGTGAAATCCTGTCTCTGAAAACTGTTTTGTGCATGTGTGTGTGTATTTGTTTATGTGTACTGGGGATTTAACCCAGGGGTACTTTACCACTGAGCCACATCCCTTGCTCTTTTTATTTTGAGACAGGGTCTTACTCAGTTGCTTAGGGCCACTCTAAACTGCTGAGGCTGGCCTTGAACTTGGGATCTTCAAGAGACAGGGTCTTATTGAATTGCTTAGCATCTCACTAAGTTGCTGAGGCTGCCTTTGAACTCCAGATCCTCTTGCCTCAGCCACCCGAGTGTGTTCTGCCTCGACTTTCAGGTCCCTTAATTCTTAAGAGTTACTTTCAGCTTTTTAGTGAGACGTGCTTATTTCTGAAAATAATGGGCAATTTTATCTTTATCCTTTGATTACATGCTTTGCACTTTTCCTGAAACATTTCATACTGATTTTAGACTTGGAGCCTGTACTTTTCCACTTTTCTGTTATTCTAATGCATTATGTGGAATGAATGTAAGTTTGCTAACTAGATCAGGTTTGGTAGAAGAATAAGATGAATTTTGTTCCATTTTGTTTAATGTACCAGAGTAAATGCAAACCAGTATTCTGGAGTGAGATATTTCTAGAATTAATTTTTCTTTTGGGGAGAAACAGCTGTCAGTTTTTCCCCTCTAAGTTTAAATGATAGGGTTTAAAAAAAAATTTTATCAGTCATGTGACAAATGTTAATTTCAGGCAAACTATAAGCTAACAGCAAACCACTTGAGTTCAAATCCTAATTTGACTATTTATTGACTATTAACATTGGACAATTTTATCCTCTCTGCCTCATCTATAAAATGAAGATAATAATTATACCTGTAACTTAGGCTTGTTGTGAGGATTAAGCATTATAAATACTTGGTATTTGTTCATTATTATAACCACTAGTTGGGGAGGTTTGAATATCAGATAAGAACTTGCAGAGTACTATCAGGTACTAAGATAAGCCCAGCTAGAGAAATACATACTCATTGTCTTATCAGGTATGTAATTTATAGCTTTTTAAAATCTTACATTTATTCTGTTGTTTTGATTATCAGAAATAATCTAATAGATTTGTGATTATAAGATGTAAACTATAAGATCATTGACACAGCCAACCTCCATATTTACTTGAAACAAAGAGCACTGAAATGACTTGCCTAAGATTTCATAGGTATTAACTTGGAATGGATCCGGTTTTTTTGGGGGGGGGGGGCGGCGGGGAGTGGATCTTGATTGAGCATTTTTTATTATGTATTAGCTACTATAAATAATAAAATATTAAATTGATGACCAAATTTAATTTCTGATTATAGGAAATCTTAGATACATGGTCCCTCACCATTTCTTTTCTAGTTTATTAATTTCCATTAGTAATTAGGCCAAAAATTCACCTATCTCTTAGTGGCATACATCCAATAAATATTAAATAGTCAATATTTATTGAACACGGTGTGAGGTCTTATAAAGAAAAGAAAGATAATGGATGACCCTTTCCTCAAAGAGATTGTTAGATTAGGCATTTTATTGTAATTTTAGGAAAAAAATTTTCCTCCCATTTTCATTATTTTTGTCCTTCGGGTGATCTTTTCAGTTTTCTTTTTTAGCATGGTCTTAAAAGCAGCTTCAGTCTTTAGCTTTTCAGATAGACTGTTTTCTGTCTGAAATTGCTTTTTCCATCTTTAATTGCTTTTTTTACCTTTTGTTTTTATTATTTTTATCATTGGCTTGTTAAGTTTTTTTAATATTGTATTTTTCCAGTATCTTCAGTTTGATTTGGTATTTAACTTAATTGTTGCCTCTGTTGTGTTTATGTTCATTTGTGTAAAGAGTTGAAGATTAAATATATCACTTTAGGAATTTGCTGCTATTTTTGTGTGAGTCCCTTTGGTTTTAGGTACCATGTTAATCAGAAGTACCTGGAATTCTGTGCCATTTAAAAATAGCTCAATGCTCCTATGTTCACTTGGTTTCTAGGTCTATTCTGGATAGCAGGTTTTGTGAAGACATTTATTCTTTCTTGGACCTCAGATTTCCCAGACATCTCATGGTATTTCCTTTTATATTATTTCATTAATGGCTGCCATTTATTCTTAGTATATTTTGTATATATCTTATTTGACAGTTGGATGAACAGTTTTTTTTATTCTTCACATATATCAAAGTTTGTGATAATTGTTTGGATTATTTTAATTTTCCCTCCTTATGCCTGTGTTATGAGCTCACTTTTTTCCTGCTTACTACATTGACTTTACCATTAAAAAATTTTTTTAAGAGTCAATTTTTTGTGTGTGGGAGGGCAGTATTGTTAATTGAACCCAGGACCTCCTGATGTTAGCAAGTGCCCCATCTGTAAGCTATATTTCCTGCCCCTTTTAAATTTTTATTTTGAGACAGGGTCTCTCTCTCTCTGGCCCACGCTAGCCTCAAGGTTGCAAACCTCCTACCTCAACCTCCCAAGTAGTTGGAATTACAAGCATGAACCTCTATAGGATTTTATTATCAACTAGATTTTTAAGCAATATGAGTTTTTTTTTTTTGGCAATAGTGCTTTTGATATTATTGGAAATAATGGAATATTTGCCATTTTATGGTCTCAGTAGATAGGACCTCTTCTGATCAGTTGTGAGTAGTTACTGGTATCCTTTTCTATTGGGTCAAACTCAGAGTGTAACGTTCTGTTTCAGATGTGATGATGTGTCTTTATCCTGAGGATGAGCATTTGTGTTTATAGAGAGATGAAGTTCTGGGGATGTCATCTATTTGTTTTTATAGCATTTGATATATAGATTGGCAGTTCATTTAGTTAGTGAGGCCAGAGGTGTGATTTGTCCTAGAAGCTATAATTCATTTTCCAATCCTTTGTAATGTTGTGTTCCAGGCACAATAAAGATTAGGGGGAGAGGCAAAAATAACACAGATAAAAGCCACTGTCCAAGTTGTAGCAAGTTCTTCACTGTTATCTAAAAACAGCTCAAAATAGTGCTTATTGAGGATTGTATATCTAAGAATGAAAACACCATTATATAGATACCCTAGTAAATCATTTTAGATTAAAAATATTATTGATTTACTTAAAAATACATAAGAACATGCTTTTTACTTTCTAGTTCCTACCTCTGGTAAACAAATGCACAACTGAATGTACATACACCTAAAAATACAGGACTTCTCATAAGTCTTATATAAAGATGAACAAGTTGAAGAAAACCTCTACCAACCAGATGCTATTAACAAGACTTTTTTTTTTTTTTAATTGCAGTTGGTACCTGTTATTAGGTCCAAGTCTTTAGCATCTTAAGGAAATACAGAATAATATAACGTCTGGATAGAACAAACTTGT
Organism: Marmota marmota marmota; assembly: GCF_001458135.2. Lineage (NCBI taxonomy): Eukaryota > Metazoa > Chordata > Mammalia > Rodentia > Sciuridae > Marmota > Marmota marmota. Next base: position 25,288,320 of record NW_026000142.1, on the reverse strand, counting down.
AGTTTTATACATTGTTTGCATTTGTCACATAGAAATTTTATAATTTTATAGCCTTGTGCTAGTTAATAAATATGGGATTTATGAAGTAATTCTACTATGGTTATGGCGACAGAAAAGAAGGTAAGACATTTCCTTTTGTTCACTTTGCTTCGGTTATTTTGGGAAGAGACTTTTAATTTGTGGAGTGAAGATAAAAATATGGCAAGTAGGGCTGGGGATATAGCTCAGTTGGTAGAGTGCTTGCCTTGCATGCACAGGGCCCTGGGTTCAATCCCCAGCACCACCCCTCCCAAAAAAAAAAAAAAGGCAAGTAAAGAACCTTAATTATTTTACTTTCAAAAGCTATTAGAAGATTCTCTTTAAATGAGATCTACAGAGTGTTTCTAGTTACACGTTGTTTTGTTATGAAATAAGAATTCTTGTTAGGTGACTACAGGTTGAGTATCCCTTGTCTGAAGTGCTTGGGACTGGAAGTGTGATTTTGGGATATTTGCATTAACTTTACAAGTTGAGCATCCCCAGTCCAAAAGTCTGAAATCTGAATGAATGGATTTCAGAGTATTTTGAATTTCAAATTGGGGGTGTGCAAACTGTACTATATATCGATTGCTTAAATATATGTGAAACATTCTTTCTGCTTTACATTAATTTCATTTTTTTCATAGAAATTCTATAAGGGTAAATCCCCATTTTGTAAATATGGAACCTGGTACATAGTTGTGTTTTTTTGTTAAAAACGTGCTGGGGATTGAACCCAAGGTCTTGCAAATGCCAAGTAAGTGCTGCTGAGCTACCCTCCTATCTCTATTTATTGTATTTTGAAAAGGATTTCTCTAATGTGTCCAGGCTGACTTTGAACTTGGGATCCTCCTGTGTCAGCCTATGGAGTAGCTGGGATTACTGGAATGGGCCTCTGTGTCCAACTCTTGGGTTAAATAACCTGTCTAGCATCACACACATCTAGTAAATGATAGAGTCAGGCTCCAAAGTTACTGTTTTTAATTTTTAGGGGGTAATTACTAAGTGTTGTTTTTTTGTTAAAATTGTTTTATGTGTGTGTGGAGATTTTTGTTTTGTTCTGAGGTGGGGTCTTGCTGTTTCCCAAGCTGGTCTTAACTCCTGGGCATAAGCCATCCTCCTGCCTCAGCCTCCAGAATAACTGGAACTACTACATACATGTGCTATCGTGTCTAGCTTATTGTATATTTTTATACTATAATAATTTATAATCTAGTAGTGTTCTTCTGGTTACACATTGTTTAAAAGTAAAGACTGGTTTTCTTATAGAATTCAAACCATTTTTAACACCTCATTTTCCCATTTTGTTAATTTTTTTCCTCAGAAGGTCTGAACTTATAATTTATACCATGTGTGAAATAGAAATTGACCTTTACAGGTATTGTCAAGTTTAATTGTAAAAATTAAATATAAATGCAAGGACTGCTATTTGAAGAAATACTGTTGTTCTTTACTTCAGGTATAGCATTAACAGATAGGGACTATATTGACTGTTGTTTTCTAGTTTATGGAATTGTTGATTTTGTTCCCAAGTTGTATTATGTCATTATTGAAAAGCCTTTGAGTAGATATTTTAAAAACAACATATTTAGCAAGTGTTATAGAGTGAATTTAGATTAGGAAACTTGATGTTGAAACTGAATGTCTTTTAGTTACTGTCATAAGTTTGTTTAAAAGACACCAAGTTTATTAGTTTTCTCTACTAACTGGTATTAATTAGAGTTAGTAACTCTGTGCAGTTAATGACTCTAGAGAACCCTAGAGTTCTTTCTTGATATTCATAGATTTATATATTATGGAAAATAAATTGATTTTTATTTTAAATAGTTTTCTTTGTATACATGTATAAATAGTATAATAGCATTGATTCAAATTCTGGTATCATCTCAAACTGAGCAACCTTGGTTCAGTTATTTAGTCTTTTTTTTAATGTGTTCCTAGGTGGTAAAATGGATATACCTACCTCAGGACTGTGAGGCTTCAATAGACCATTCATGCAAAAGGGTTTAGTATGGTGCTTAGATAAGTTGTTAATATATTGTTAGATCACTCACTGAACCAAGAAGACTTGTTTTTGAATACTAATAAGTTCCAATTTTATCTTTTAAAATGAATAACATTTGTTGGCTGTTTACTGAACAATATCCCTTAGAATATGTCTTAGGTAATCTTTTTTTTTTTTTTCTTGTTTTGTTTTGGTACTAGGAATTGAACCCAGGGGTGCTCTACCACTTAGCTAAATCCCCAACTCTTTTTAAGAGAGAGAGTCTCACTGAGTTGCTGAAGCTGGCCTTGATTTTTCTATCCTCTTGCTTCAGCCCTCCAGAGTTGCTGGGATTACAGGCCTGCATCCCTGCATGTACCTGGCAGTAATCCTTCTTGTAGTATCCTAAATTCATTCCCTAAGGAAGATTATGATTTAGAAACTTGTTTTCTTTTGTTATTGTTTTGGGAACCTTGCACATGTTAAACATGGGCCCTGCCACTGAAATATACCCCCAGAAGCTTTTATTTTGATCATGATTACACAACTTAATTCCAGAAAAATAAATGAAATAGATACCTCACTGAGCATATTGCTATTTGAGATCTTAATAAAGAATGCTTTCTTTACCTGTTATTTACTATTATTATACAGTGTGATTGTAGCTAGTTAAGATAGTTCTTAACTGTTTTGTTCCCATTTCTTTTAAACAGGGTTTGTGGATGCACTTAGATGTTTGCAATGAGCACTGTGGCTGGCATGCCCCAGTGTTTTGGATACCAATGCATAGGACTCCATAGTAATCGAATTTACCAGAGGCGAACGTCATGAGCATAGTGATCCCATTGGGGGTTGATACAGCAGAAACGTCATACTTGGAAATGGCTGCAGGCTCAGAGTAAGTATTTAAGTCAAGGTATTTTTGGATTGAGAAGGGGAAAATATTTTATACAATCATTTTAGTACAACCAACCAGTGCTTAATCTGTATTTATATTTTTTGTCTTTTTGTATTTTTAGCTGAAATATCAGAAGCTTAAGGGCCAAAATTTCTTTAGCTAAGATTACTTCTGCTAATAACTTTTGAGCCAAAATGCTGTGTTTTTTAAAAATTATTTTTTGTCTTTTCCATTTACTGATTGTTAGCATCAAGCTTCAAGATAGATGGGTGTGGTGGCACATGCCTGTAATCCCAGCTACTCAGTAGGCTGAAGCAGGAGGATCACAAGTTCAAGGCCAGCCTGGGCAACTTAATGAGACCCTGTATCCAAATAAAAAACTTTAAAAGGGCTGGGAGTATAGCTCACTGGTAAAGTGTCCTTGGACTCAATCTTTAGTACTTCCACTCTTCCCCAAAAAGAAGATAATAGGTTGTTTTAATGTTAAGATTTTTTATTTATATATTGGAAAGTAATTTGGTTTTAAATTTTAATCTTTTTTTCACCTTGAGATATTGGGGATATAAACTCATGGCCTCACACAGTAGGCAAGCATTCTACCTCTGAGCTGTAACCCCAGCCATAAGTTTTATATTTTAATCCTAACTAACAATACATCGATATATTATGCTATCCATTTAAGTTTAGGATTTTCATTTTTTAAGAAGAAAGTTGAGTTGAAAAATAAACTTAAGTCATTTTTAAATAGAATAAAGGGAGTGTTTCCTGCTGGATTATTGTTTTGACAACTTTTGTTTTTATGGGCGCCATTTCTGAAGGATTCAATGAAAGATTCTTACCTTGCCTCTAGACTATTTGGAAATAGGTACTTGTCTGCATAGACGTAAATGTCTTTTTTGGTTTTGAGTGACTGCTACTTAAATACTAAGTTATTGCTATGAAAGTTGTTAAGTTCAAGTGAGTATTGAGCTGAGGGATGGAAAGATCAAATGTTTATTATCTAGTTGAATGTATAGATGTATCTTAATGGGACTGACTGCAGGATACTGGATAAAATGTAATTTAAATTTTAAAAAAAGGAAAAATTTTCTTTATTTTAGGACTCCAGAAATTGTCACATGGAACGCAAGAAAATAGACTTACTGTTCCTCCTTTTGCTGGCATTTCTAGTGGTCTAGAAGCATTTTGTTTTTACTACTCTGGTTCTGCCATTGGGAAAGACACATAGATGCTCTCTAGTACTTTTATGCTACACATTACATTTAACTGTATGATTATTATATGGTTTTTTTTTTTTTTTTAAATATTTATTTAGTTTTAGTTATCGGCGGACACAACATCTTTGTTTGTATGTGGTGCTGAGGATCGAACCCGGGCCGCACACATGCCAGGCGAGCACGCTACCGCTTGAGCCACATCCCCAGCCCTTATTATATGGTTTTTAAAAACCATTATAAATTACACAATTTAATTCCAATGAAAATAAATGAAATAGATTCTCTGTCTGCACTACATATAAGTTGCTTTTGGTTTTGGTTTTGGTAAATAAAAACATTCCCAAACAAGGCACTATTAGGAAAATTAACTGTCACTCATTCTGCCAAAATACGGATACTATGAAGGAAGGAAACCCAGAAGCAAGAATTGAGAGGCACCAGGTTGAAAGTATTAAATTTTAGTCTTTGTTTCTTTTTTTGTGGTGTTTTAATTTGCACTTTTAGGATTAAACACAAGGCCTTGTGCATTCTAGGCAAGCAGTACTTTACCACTGAATTAATATTGCCCAGTCCCTGGACTTTAAAAAAAAAAAAAACAAAAAAAAAAAACATAAAGTATCCAATAGATACATATCCAAATCTAATGAGTTATAGGCATTTGGGTAATAAAAATTATTTGCTCTCTAGAAATATTAACCTCTACATTCCTTATTTATTTATTTATTTATTTATTTATATAAATATATTTGTGTATAATTAGTCTAGTATACAGTGTGTGAGAGAGAGATCTTTGCTTTGTTCATGTGACTGGTATGTGTTTAAAAGGCAATTTACAGAAGCAATTTACAAAGCCTTGTGTTAATTATACAGTTACAAAGGAATGAATAACTTGCTGGAAGAGGGGTAAATAAATAGCTGCCTGTTTGCTTTGTTAAATGTATTCATAGGATACATATATAATTACAGGATAACTGTGACTTATATTATGGAGTCAAATCTTTAAATACTTCTGATTCAGGAAAAGTTTTTTTGTTTCTCGCAAAGGTGTATGTCCCTCAGACATAATTCAGAAGGCAAAGTGCCAAATTTTGTTATGGGACCAACCATCAGAATTTTTGTATTTTTAAATTCTCCTTTTTTATGTAAGACCTGTAAGCTCAGAAAGACCCTTAAGTCACATTTCCCCCTTTTCCATGAAAATATAAACTTTGGAAATGTTTTCATGATAAAATTTTATGTAACTAGCATATGGCGTTCTTTTTACTTCCAACATATCATGTTATATAAGATGGAAGAGCTTGTTGGGTGTGGTGGCACATGCTTGTAGTCCCAGGTACTCAGTACTTGGGAGGCCGAGGCAGGAGGATTACTTGAACCTAGGAATTTGAGGTGACCCTGGACTACATAGTGAGACCTTATCTACAAAAACAATCAAAAAACACTGAAAGCAAGAGATTGGGGAAAGGATGCATGGAATTCCCTTGTATGTTCCCTTTGTAACCTCTTTATGAATATATAATTATTTCAAAATAAAGTTTATTTAAAAAGGATTATTTTTTATTGTATTATGGGCGTATAGTTTTTATTGCATATTTTTAAAAAAGATTGTACTAATTAAATACAGTGTATCACTAATAAACTAATTTAAAATTTGGAAGGTACTCAATGTTTTTATATTGAATAAGTTAATGTATTGGATCAAAATTTATACTCACTTCTAAGGCTATGAAAGAAAACTTATTAGATCACTTATGCTCATCTGGTCTACCCTAGTAGACTAGTATTTTATGGGTAGAAAATTGAAAGTTTACTTCAAGATCTATGAAGAAAGGGTCTGCTAAATGCTAGTGTTTTAGTTTCTAATAACATTTATTTTGGGATAATTGTATCTCTAAAATAAAACTCATTTCCACCAGCTCCATTTTCTTTATTACATAATTGTTTTCCACTCATCAGTAAGTTTTGACAATTTCAATTTTGATTTCATTTTGTCTTCCTTGAGGATAGAGACCTTATATTTACTATTTATATTTAACCATTGCCTTGACTAGAGTTGGACCTTCCTAAACCCTTGAACTATAAAGAATAATTTTAAAGTACTTTTGGAATAACTGGTTACTAAGAATTGATAGACTGTGAATTAGGGATATCTGCTCTGTAAGAAGAATAAAATTTTGTTTCATGGCTTATATTTTTTCGTAAAGCAATTGTAAACTTTCCACAGTCCAATTTAACTAAAAGTGCTTTATTTAAAAATAACTTTATGCATAAAATCAAAAACCAATACATACATCTAGTGAATAAAAATGGAATTGAAACAAGCTACTTATATTGGAGACTCTTGTATAAAACCCAAAGAAATTGCCTTCTAGCTACTCTTGAATCTTAGCATAGTCATTTGTTCCTAGATTTGAAAAATACCCGTTACAGCATACAGGTTAACATGATAACTGACTGGTATAATTATTGGTACAATAAAAGAACATGGAAAAATAATATTAAAGGGAAAATGAGCAAAGGTATTAATATAATTTTGAAAAAACCTGGTTAACAAATTTTTTAAACCAGGAAACTATATCTGTGGAGTCCTTTGATTAGCTCCATGTCCATAAATGTAGGCTAATATTAGAAATAGACTTCTTGTTATGGCATAATTTTGAAAACTAACAAGTCAAGAGGAAGCACAGTTTGGATCATCATTTATAAGCACCTACTATGTAAAAAGTGTTTTGCTAGAGACTAGGGGTTAAAAAAGTGAAGTTTAAAATTTTATCCCTATTCCTAAGGAAATTATAATCAATTGGAAAGTCAAAACTCTTAAAACCAGAGAGTTTAGAAATGTAATATGAGTCACATATGTAATTAAAATTTTCTAGTTGCCATATTAAATGTTTTTAAAGAGATGAGATCAATGTTGTTATGTATTTTACTTAAGTGAATATACCTAAAGCATTATCTTAGCATATTATCAGGATAAAATATGGAGATATTTTATGTCCTTTTTTCACACTTAGTCCTTGAAATCCTGTTTATGTGTTACACTTCCACACCTATCTGTTCCAACTAGTCACATTTCAAGTAATCATTAGACTATGTATATAGTGACTACTGTATTGAATAAAGCAACTCTGAGACTAAATAACAAGGTAGAAGGATGTCAGAGGAGAAAAGAACAGGTTTGTTACGAAAGTTGTGAAAGTGAGGCATAACAGGCTCTTTCTGAACAAGAAGGATAAGGATATAAATTAGCTGTTGTCATTTTCATTTTATAGATTGAGGAAACTGAGATCATGGCAGATAAGCAGCAGAAGCAGAACTTAATGATGTGTTGAATTTAGTTTTTTTCTATTGTAGCACTTTTGGTAATATTATTTCAAAGAACTACTTTGATTTGACATATAGTAGTAGCTTCAGGTCTAGCAGGAATATATGACTGCATACAACAAATGTAATCCCCAGGTCTTTGCTCTAAGAGTAAGGAATTGTGAAAGTATAGAGCCTAGAACCCATTATTACTTGATGAATAGGAAAGTTGAGCCAGAAGCTGTTTATTAGAATTATGTGTTTTTAATCACAATAGAACTTCTTCTTTTACTTTTTACCTCTTCTGCTCTAGCATTTCAATTCTAAATTAGTTACACCCCCTCCCCCACCTACTCCCGACCTCACACACATAAAGGAAACTCTTCCGGAGCTGGAAAGTAAAATGGGAAAAAAATCCAATCCTTCTTGGCATTGGAAGCTTGAATTATTGTTACCAAGTTTCCTTAGTACCATTAGAAATCATTATATAATTATGTTTTTTGGATAAAGTAAACAGATTAATAGATGTTACATGTAAGTAGAAATGAATTATTTGGAGGAAGACTCCTTATACTATGCCTGGGGATTGAGAGGACCAAATAGAGATATCTAGATTCTTTCACTTTTGTTCTGTCATGAACATGCTAGTGAGCCCTTAAGACACTTAATTATTCTAGACTTGGGTATCTTCATTTGAAGGAAGAGGTTGGGATTGAAGTATTGATATGACATTTTTTGGAGTAAAAAACTCCACATTTCTGAGAATCAACACATTTTTTTACCTCATATTTTGCTATAGTATATGATATTGTCATGTCATTGTCACTAGAGCAACCTACTGTCAGAATTCATTAATTTGTTGGTGTTTGAGTACTTTTAGTACTCAAAGATGATAAAATGTATTATGTATATTGAAATGTTCTCAGTATCTTTTTATTTGTCTGTTTTCACTAGTGTTTTTTTGTTTGTGTTAGAGACTGACCCCCGTCTTCGGGCATGCTAGGCAAGTGCTTTACCACTGAACTGAATCCTTAGCCGTAGTGCTTAGCTTTTTGCTTATTATTTCTTTACCTTTAATCACCATCAAGAAACTAAAAGTGGATATTAATTTGCTTAGATCTTTATTTGGAAGTGCTTTCATTTAAATGTGGCTTTAATATTTAAAAGCCCTGTTTTAAAATTCTTTTCTAACATAGAATACTAGAATCCTTGGGAAGTTGAAGCAGGAGGATTGTAAGTTTGAGGCCAGTCTGGGCAACTTAGTCTGTCTCAAAAAACTAAAAAGGCCTGGGAATGTAGCTCAGGGTGGAGCCCTACTGGGTTCATCCTCAGTACTGACAGGAGCTAGGGACAACTGTTCTTAGAATGATGCTGAGTTTTTCATGTGTTTTATATTAATCAAAAGCAGATTTTTCTTATAGTTTTTTCAGTTGAATCCATACGACCGTCTATAATGTGGTGTTAAGAAGCTCTCCAACTTTGAGCAAATTTTTTTTTTTTTTTTAAATATAGGATCTCCTAATTATCCCAGCAAAAAAGTCAGGCAGGCTTTATTCCCATTTTAGGAAGCAATACCACTCAACACTCAAGGAGATTAACAGACCTACCCATGACCACAAAATTAATAAAATGGAGGCTTAAGTTTGAACCCAGGGTTGCATGGCTCCAGATCCGTGCTACCACGTAAGACAGGAGAGCCAGTTTTTCTTAATAGAAGAGTTAAAGTAAAATGCCACATGTTTGATAAACTGAGACAAATTTTCATACCAAACCTGCTTCCCATTTTAGAATTTCTTATAATTTTAATGTCTATTTTTAAATAGTAGAATGTCAGAGGGATGAAAGAAATGGACAGATTTTGGTTACAGATTGGTAGAAGCTATTGAGAACTTATGGAGACCTTCTATACAGCATATAGGACAATTAGTACACTCTATCCATTAGTGATACCCAGTGTGTGTGATTGAAAGTTTTAATATTAAGGGGGAGAATTAGAGGTTTTACCTAAAACACTGGTTTGAACTTTTCATCAGAATTTACCTATATTTTAAAGGCCTATAAGGAGGAAATTAAATTTTTGTTGAAGTAGAAGAAAATCATAAAAATTCATTATCTGGGGATTTAGAGGTTATTCAGTTAATTTCCTAAACTGTTGGCTTTTTTTGTTTTTTCTAATTGCTTCTCAGTTTAATGATTGGCTTTTTTTTCCTCTTAGATTTTCAATTCACCTAATTTTTAAAAATGTCTATGCTAAGAATATATAATGTGGCTTGGATGATAATTTGTGAGATCTTTAAAAGAATGAGGACATTTTATTATAAACAAAGAATTTAGATTTGTAGAGTGGTTTGGGAAAATGTGGAGACATCACATAGATTACTGCAAACAGAAAGGTGGTAGTTCTTCAAAGTTTTTGATGTTAATTTAGAACTATAACATTTCAAAATAGCTCGTTTTCAAGAATATTACATTAAAAATTTTACTTTTGATGACCAAATGTGTTCTCCGTATTTGTAATTTTAGTGAAGTAATGAAAATTAAGGTGGTATAAATTCAAAATTATCAGAATTTGAACTCTGTAACTCTAAGGCTTAGTATCATTTTGTTATACAGGCTACTTAATTAAGTCACTAGAACACAGGCATAAATATCACTGTAGAAAATTTCACAGGAATAGTTGGGCAGTACAGTTTGATGGGGAAAAGTGCTAGTTTGATGGGGAAAAGTGCTAGATCTCTTTAAGAGATCTGGGCTTGCACGTTCACTTTTCTATTAAAATATCTTGTTACTTAGAATTAAGAATTCATTTTACAAATGTGAAAATTGAAACCAGAGTGGTTATGTGGCATGTCACAAGGAAACACAGTGACTTTCGTGGTAGGATTAGGGCTTGAATCTCAAATGTGTGGCTCTTAGTCATCTCCTGATCTGTAAAACCAAAAGTTGGACAGCATGATCTTTAACATGCCTCCTAGGATAGTACCTGAATGTTACTTTGGATCAGAAGAGACCCTATTACCCTGAGCAATTCCTATCCCACTTCCTCCATGAATAGCTTCAAGGTGGCGTTGTTTGGGAATGGTGGCCTCCACCACCAGTTTTAGTCCAGGACAATGCTACTCTTAGTCTCTAATATTTCAGAGAGAAAGGAAACCACACCCTGAAACTCCCTTAAGGCCAGATGCAAACTAGTACCTGTTGTAATTATTTAAGGCTTAGCAACAGCATTTTACCAGGCCACAAACACCACCTTAAAGGGTCAGGAGTAGGTCCTGTCTGGCTAGTTTGGATTAAATCTTGACCCTCTCTGTTTTATCTGTGCCTCTCATTTCTGTAATTGTTTTCAGATAACTTGAATAATCCTTGCATCGTCCTCTTTTGGGGATGGTACTAGGGATTAAACCCATGGGTTCTGTTACCACTGAGCTGCATCCCCAGCCCTTTTTATTTTCAGACAGGATCTCAATAAGTTGCTGAAGCTGGTCTTGAATTTGTGATACTCCTGCCTCAGCTTCCCTCCCTAGTTACTGGGATCATAGGTGTGCGCCACTGTACTGGCTGGCTCTTCCTTTATTCTCTGACCTCTTGCATACAATTGTGTTTTCACATAATATGTATTTTTTTTAGGCATTGTATTGTTTATTTTTATTTATTTATTTATTTATTTTGTGTGTGTGTGTGTGTGTGTGTTTGGCGCAGGGCCTTGCACATGATAAGCACATGCTTTACTACTATTACACCTGCAGCCCTGTATTGCCTAGTCTTGCAGCAAGATTTGATACTATTAACTTTCTAGGGCTGGGGGTGTGGGTCAGTGATAGAGTGGTTGCTTAGCATGAGTGAAGCCCTGGGTTCGATTCTCAGCACCACATATAAGTAAGTAAAATAAAGATCCATTGACAACTAAAAAAAATTAAAATAAAAACTTTCTATACCTTTGGAATTAGTGAAAATATTCTTTTTTTTCTTTGATTGTGGAAGATATATATATGTATAATATTTACCTTGTTTTTTTTTTTTTTTTTTTTTTTCCCCCTGTAGTGCTAGGGATTGAACCCAGGGTCTTGTGCATGCTAGGCAAGCACTCTACCAACTGAGCTATATCCCCAGCCCTTGTTATTAATTTTTTTAAAATTTTTATTATTGGTTATTCAAAACATTACATAATTCTTGACATATTATATTTCATACATTTGATTCAAGTGGGTTATGAACTCCCATTTTTACCCCGTATACAGATTGCAGAATCACATCGGTTACACATCCACTGTTTTACATATTGCCATACTAGTGTCTGATGTGTTCTGCTGCCTTGTTATTCATTTTTAAGTGTCAGTTCTGTGGCATTAAATTACATTCACAATGTTGTATAGCCTCCCAGTTGTTTTTACACTTGAATCCCCCTAAAAAGAACCTTTTTGTTCATTAAATAGTACCTCCTTCCCTCTACCTTCAGCACTTTGTAGCCTCTTCTGATTTCGTTTTTCTCTTTGCCTATTCTGGGTCTCTCTTATAAATAGAACCATAAAATATTTATTCTTGGGGCTGGGGATGTGGCTCAGTGGTAGAGTGCTCTCCTAGTGCATGCAGGGCACTGGGTTCAATCCTCAGCACCACATAAAAATAAAATAAAGGTATTGTGTCCAACTACAATTAAAACAAAAGAAAATACTTATTCTTGTGTGCTGAGCTTATTTCATTTAGCATGTTTTCAGAGTTGATCCATGTAATATCATGTATCAGAATTTGATTCCTTTTCTAAAAAAAAAAAATTGTCAGTGGACCTTTTATTTATTTATTTATCTATTTATTTGTTTATATACAGTGCTGAGGATCAAACCCAGGGCCTCACACATGCCAGGCAAGCGCTCTACCACTGAGCCCCAGCCCTTTTGATACCTTTTTTATGGCTGTATTGTATAATAACTCTATTGTATAAGTATAAATTATACAATAACTATTTTGTATAAATGTACTGTATTTTGTTTATTCATTTATTTGTCGGTGGATGTTTGGGTTGTTCCCATCTTTTGACTGTTGTGAATAATACGGTTTTTAACATTAACATTCGTGTGCAATTATCTCCTTAACTTCCTGTTTCACTTCTTTGGGAGCATACAGATGTTTTATGACTTGCAATTGGGTTAAATTCCAGTCAGCCCATATTAAGTTGAAAAATTTTAATTTGAAAATATTTCAAGTCAAAAATGCATTTGATACATCTAATCTTTATGATAGCTTAGCCCACAATACACTGTAGAATATGTACCCATGTGATTACAAGACTGACTGAATACTGTGGGCTTGCTGCTGTTGTGCCCAGTCAAGGTAGCCTGGAAAAATATCAAAATTCAGAGTTCCAAGTATAGTTTCTACTGGATATATATTTTGCTTTCCCCACTGTCATAATGTTGAATATCATAAGTTGAACCATCGTAAGTCAGAGATCTTCCATTTACATAGGAGTGGAATTACTGGGTCATAAGGTAATTCCATATTTAACATTTTGAGGAAATGCCAAACTTTTTCATTTGTTCTCTTTTTATGACTTTTTAAAATTGTTCTTGTTTCATAAGTATTTGTGTACTTAATTTTCTTTGTAAACTATTCTGGAGATTTCATTCACTTCTGTAACTTTCACTGTTTTCACATGCTCATGGTGTCTGTATCACTCTTAATCTCATCTGTCTCTTGAGCTCTGCCCATCTAGCCCTCTGTATTACTAGACCTCTTAAGTTAAACACCTCAAATAGTTCAAACTCGGTAAAATCATTAGTATACTCATTATTAGTGTCTTCTTTCCCTTTTTGCCCTCTTCAAAAAATGAACACCAAAAAAGACCTCTTGTATTATTTTTCACCCAATGGCAACAACATGTACAAATCATGATCTTTCTAAAAGCAAATAAGTCATTTAGTTTTCTTTCTTTTCCATCACTGATTTCTCTATTGCCTTTAAATGTAAATTCAAATTCTTCCTAATTGTGTATAAAGATTTTTTGAATATATTGTAATTACCCTTTTCAGCCTCTCACTTCTTTTAAGTGTATGTTGGCATGCATAGGTTCATTTTATACTCAAGGTATTTCAAAATGCATATCATTATTCTAATAAACCTTTTTTGCAGGACTCCCTCTTCGTTCATGCCAGTTGATCTAGCTTGATTTCTATTCCCTCCTATTTTTCTTTTCAAAATTGGATTTCTTTTCTCTTTCTTTCACACAGTAAAGTTTAACTTTCTCTTATTTCCCCCTAGACTATGAGCTTCTTTACAGCAGGAACTTTACTTAATTTATCTCTATATTCCTAATGCACCTTCTATGGGAAGAATATTATCCTTTTCTGCTTTAAAGGACCTGAGGGCTAGAAGTCTTTTATAGTTGTGTTGTACCCAACACGAATGCAACAACTGAGTTTTCCCTTAATTGTCTTGTGTCAGTGATTGATATATTTTTCAAAAGCTTACAGAAAGTATTTATTTATGAAACTGGGTATTGAACCCAGGACTTCATGCTTACTAGGCACCTGCACTTACCACTGAATTACATTCTCAGCCCTTAACCTTTTAAAAATATGAATAGAATGTAGTTATTGTGCATATTTCTGAAAACATTGCCTAAAGGAAATAAACATCTTAATCTAGCTATACAGAGATGATAATCACTAATGATATTTTGGTATATACCTACTAGAATTTTTTTTCCTTCTCTGTATATTCAAGTACACAGTACAGGGTAATCAGAGTGGTATCATATTGACTGTATTATAGTATAATTTGCCTTTAACAATAAATTAGAATGTGTTGGATTTTTTTGTTGTTGTCTTGAGTGTTTTTTGTTTTGTTTTGTTTTGTACTGGGAGATGAACCCAGGAACATTTTACCTCTGAGCTACACCCTGCAGTCCACCTCAGTTTTTTAAAATTTTGAGAGACTGGTCTTGCTAAGTTGCTGAAGTTAGCCTTGAATTTGCAATACTCCTGCTTCAGCCTCCTGAGTCGCTGGGATTATGGGCATGCACCACTGTGCTGGGCTTGAATAGGTTTTTCATACTAACGTTCAGACTCTTGTTTGAATGAGTTCCTCATAGTTCAATATAGTATACATCAAAACTTGATGAATCCTTTATAGAATATATAAGTTAGAGTAAAATAACAATTCAGGATAAAAATTTTAATGTATATCTTGAATGATTTCCTTAGAGTAAATGTGATCTTGAATTCCTAGGTCAAATGGAGTACAAGATGATCTTAAGTCTACTGATACATGTTGCTAGATTGCATTCCTGAAAGTTTGTGTCTATTCAGAAGAAAGAAATGTAGTGGCAGTTTGGGACATTCACTGTAGAAGAAAGATTTTTACAAAGATTTTTAGAAAGTCTTGAGGGTATCACATTATGATTTTATGTAAAATGTTCAAATTTTATATAATGTGAGACATCAAGGTCATAAATAATGCAGTTAAACAAAATTGTCTTAGAAAATAGTTACATTTAAAAAGTTGATTTATTAGGTGTTTTTAAGACCAATGTTCAGTAATTTGCTACAGAGACTTACAAAACTCAGCATGTGTTTTACTCATAGCTAAGATTTATTACAGCTAAAGACTACAAGTTATCAAAGGAAGAAAAGCATATGAGATGAAATGCAGAAAAGCAGACCTTTCCCTGTTGATGTACATTGGATGCACTTAATTCCATAGCAGTGAATTTTGACAACACATGTGAAATGTCCACTGGAGATTGGCATATAGTCTCCATCAGCCTAGCATGTACCAAATTTCCACTCCCAGAAGGAAAGCAAGTATTCAGCATAAATCATATAGTTTGTACAAACATTTTAGACACAGTAATACCACACCCTTATCATTTAAGGAAAGTTTTTTTTTTTTTTGTCTCGCTCACTTCCCTCCAGTGTAAGGAACTGTTTACCAGAGAAGTTCCCAAATAGCAGCAAAGGACCAGCCTTGGAAGCAGGCCTTTCTATGATAACTCTTTTCTACACTGTTGATTCTTGCAGTATTAAGTTGAATTGTATGAATTATCACACTCCCCTTTTTGGTGATATTGTGGATTGAAACCAAGGGTGCTCTACCACTGAGCTACACCCCCAGCCCTTTTTTATTTTATTTTGAGACAGGGTCTCGCTAAGTTGCTGAGGCTGGCCTTGAACTTGAGATTCTCCTGCTTCAGCCTTCTGAGTCACTGGGATTACAGACATGTGCCACACCGCCCAGCCATGAATGCCATTTTTATAAATCAAAATTGGTCTAATATCCATAGTAATTTTATATTGTTCAACTTAATAGTAAGGGAAGAAAGAATTAAAATTTGTTGAACGCCTCTGTGCAAGGTAAGTTGTTTTACATTTGTTGCATTTTATTTTGTAGCATGATTCGAATATTATTTCATTGTACAGATGTGAAAATAAATGGTAAGAAAGGTTAAGTAATTCCCCTAAAGTCATGGATTATAAAGTATCAGAACAATGTAATGTCCCGTGTCTATTTTAGATCAATATTATGCATTTTTTCACTGTACCAATGCTAAATGTCAATTGTGGGTTAATTTACTGTCTATACTTATCAGAGTGATGGATGTGGAAGTGAGGGACTTAGAGCACTTTTCTTTTCTCACCATAGGTACTTTGAAAATCACTGTTCTCTCATGAAGAGGAAAATGAAATGTAAATACTGTTTTGGAAGCTATAGTAGGCATTTGTATAAAAGTCTCTTTTTTAATGCCAAAAAGTTCCATGATATTTTATTTAGCTAAATATAGTATTAAATAGTGTTTTTTTTTTTAAACCCTCATTGTGATACTTAAACTTGATTAATTAACAGAGTAGAATTTTTAAAATTTAACCTAGGTCAGCATATGACTTCCTCCACCTCCTGCCTAGTACTAGGGATTGACCTCAGGGGCACTTTACCACTGAGCTATCTCCCTCAGCCCCTTTTTATTTTTTATATTGAGACAGGGTCTTGCTAAGTCATCCAAGCTGATCTTGAACTTACAATCTTCCTGTGTTAGTCCAAATTGCTGTGATTACAGGTGTGTATCACTATACCCGGCTCAACATGACATTTAATACTGAATTTTATAGCTAGTTGATTTCCTTCCTCTCTGCATTCTTTCTTTTCTTTGTACTGGGGATTGAACCTGGGGTTCTTTTCAATAAGCTGTATCCTCAGCCCCTTTTAGATTTCTTTGAAACCAGATCTCACTAGGCTGCTTAGAGACTTGCTAAATTGCTGGGGTTGGCCTTAAACTTGTGATCCTCCCACCTCAGCCCCCCAGGTTGCTGGAATTATAGGTGTGTGCCATTGTGCCCAGCTTCTCCATGCATTCTTCTTCTTTTTTTAAATTTTAATAACACATGTATTTTTTCTTATTTCTAAAGGCTTCAGTCCAAATCAAGGTATCATCAGGAGTGATTTTTTAAAATTGCTTTTAGTTGTAGATGGACACAATACCTTACTTTATTAATTTATTTTTTATGTGGTGCTGAGGATTGAACCCAGGGCCTCACACATGCTTGTCAAGTGCTCTACCACTGAGCCACAGCCCCAGCTCTCCATGCATTCTTATTTTTAAACTTAATTTGATGTGTGATTTTTTTTTCTTAAAAAAGTATAAGTTTGTTCTAGGAAATTCTTTTTTTACTTCCTAAATTATTTAAAAAATTAAGTTTTAACTACTTTAACTACTTTAAACTTAATTAAGTTTTAACTACTCTAAGTTTAGAGTAGGAGTCAGCAAAAATTTTTGGTAAAGGACCAGAAAGTAAATATTTAATACTTGCAGTGACAGAGTTTCCATCATGATTACTCAGATCTAGAGAGTAGACAATGGGTGTAAAGGAATGAACATGGCTATGTTCCAGTAAAAACTTTATTTACAGAATCAAGCAACAGACTGGATTGGGTTCAGGAATCTAGATTTGCCTACTTTTTTTTTTTTAAAGCATTTTTGGTTGTAGATGGACATAATACCTTTATTTATTTTTATGTGGTACTGAGGATCCATCCCAATGCCTCATACATACTAGGCAAGCACCCTACTACTGAACTACAACTCCAGCCACTTGCCAACTTCTTATTCAAAGAAAGTGAATCTTCATAAGGTTTCTAATAAGTAATACCATTTTTCTCTGACTTCACTGCCTTAAGTATTAGTTTAGTGTCCCTTATCAAAAATACTTGAGCCCATAAATGTTTCAGATTTCATTTTATTTTTTGGTGGGCAGCACATTTAGAATATTTGCATAGACTGTTCTAATTGAGCATCCCAATCCAAAACCATAAACCTTCTGAGCACTGACATGGCAGTCAAAATGGAAGTCTCTAAATTTTTTTTTTTTAGTACTGCGGATTGAACTCGGGTACTTGATCACTGAGCTACATTCCCAGCCCTATTTTGTATTTTATTTAGAGACAGAATCTCACTGAGTTGCTTAGTACCTCATAATTGCTGAGGCTGGCTTTGAACTCATATTCTCCTGTCTCAACCTCCCGAGCCTCTGGGATTACAGGCGTACAACACCGCGCCCAGCAGTTTCTAAATGTTTGAGTGAAAATTTCAACCCTCTCCCTGTTTTTAAAACTTATTAAGTTATTGCCTTGCTTTAATTGACATCTTTATGCTGGTATTTTATTTCCTGTCATACTTTTTTTTGGGGGGGGCGGTACTAGGGAATCACTGAGCTATATCCCCAGCCCTATTTTGTATTTTATTTAGAGGAGTAATCTCACTGGGTTGCTTAATGCCTCGCCGTTGCTGGCTTTGAACTCATGATCCTTCTGCCTCAGCCTCCCTAACCACTGGGATTACAAGGCATGTCATCCCCATGCTCGGTTCTCATACTCTTTTCACCGTTAAAATTGACAGCTTCATTTGGAATTCCTGATGATCTTCTGCCTCCAAATCTCTTTTTTGTTGTTATTTAAGCTTAACCTAATTTTTTAAATGGCTCCCTCTCTACCCTCTCTCAGATGTCACTCCTGATTGGTCTTTTCCCCTCATTTTCCACATCTAATTCATTGGTCAGTCCTGTGTCCCCCTCCAAAGTACATTTTGAATCCTTACACTTCTGTTTCTCCATTTGTCAAAATATGAGCTTTTGTCTCTCTTCTTCCCTGACCTCTCACTATGTTTCCCCTAAACTCCTTGGCTCAAACAATCCTTCTGCTTCAGCCTTCTATGTAGCTGAGACTACAGGCATGTGGCACTGAGTTCTGCTATTTGTTATTCATTTCTTGACTGGACACTGGGGTACAGTAGTCTTTGTGTTTCTGTAATTAATTCTCTATGTTGAAGCTCCTTTGATTCTTCTGAAGTATAAATCAGATGATACAATTCTTACATTTAAAAGCCTTCCCGTGACTTTATTTCATTTGAAATTTTAGCTGCCCATAAATTCTTACTTTTTCTTCCCAGTTTTTCTCTTGGGCTAGTTTACTACCATGTTGATTTTGTTTTTCCTTGTTCTTTTGATCATTATAAATTTGCTTCTACCTCAGGTCCTTTGTAGTTGCTATTCCCTTTGCCTGGATCATTCCTCTTTTGCTCTTTTCACAGTTTTAATGAAACTTCTGTATTACCTCCTGTGAGGTCTTTCTTTTTCATTGTTATAGGAAGTAGTATCTGAAATACTTCTCAAATAATCTTCATAGCTTGTTTTATCTGTTTACTAAAATAAAAGCTTCAATGACTATCAACGTATAGTAATTGAGTCATGAATCATATTGCTTGAAGGTCTCATGATTAACCCTAAAGTTCATTACTTTTTTGTTGTTGTTTGTTTTCAGTACTGAAGCTTGAATCCAGGGTTTCGCTCATGCTAGGCAAATGTTTCACCACTGAGATACATCTCTAGAAAGAATGATTGTTGGATATTCATGTTCTGCCTAATTCTGTTTTACTTATTGAGAAAGAACTAGTGGATGTGGTTGCACATGCCTATAATCCCATGAGTTGGGAGCGGATGCAGGAGAATTGCAAGTTCAAAGGCAGCCTCAGCAATTTATTGAGCTCTAAAACCCTATCTCAAATAAAAAAGGGTTGGAGATGTGGCTCAGTGGTTAAGCATATCTGGGTTCAATCCCCAGTACACCCCCCCCCCCAAAAAAAAAGAGAGAGAAAAATTAAAGCTAGAAATATTTTATAACCTGGTGATTTCAACATACTGGATGCTACAGCTTGCTAAAAGTAGCAGTTCTCCTCAGTACCTATTTTGGGAAGCTGGAAAATATTTAACAAA
This sequence comes from Marmota marmota marmota, assembly GCF_001458135.2. NCBI lineage: Eukaryota > Metazoa > Chordata > Mammalia > Rodentia > Sciuridae > Marmota > Marmota marmota. The sequence goes on along the minus strand of NW_026000142.1, from coordinate 25,268,643 downwards.
GTTAAGAAACTAGCAGAATTAAAATAGTCACTAGAGGGAGATTGAAATTGACTGCATACTTATCTGAGTGACTGTGTTCTGACCATGATAGGATACATTAGAAGATAGAAGGAGGAAGGATATCAAATTTTCCTGTATAGTTTTAACCTTGGGTATGGTGTCACACACCTATAATTACTTGGGATTACTTGGAAAACTGAGACAGGAGGAGCAGAAATTCAAGGCTACCCTAGGCAATTTATCGAGGCTCTATTTCAATATAAAATTGGGGATTTTTTTAAAAAAGGATGGGGGCTGGGAATGTAGCATGCCTGAGGCACTGAGTTTAATCCTCAGCACCTCTATTAAAAAAAAGTTTTATAGGGCTGGGGATGTGGCTTAAGCGGTAGCGCACTCGCCTGGCATGCGTGCCCCGGGTTTGATCCTCAGCACCACATATAAACAAAGATGTTGTGTCTGCCAATAACTAAAAAATAAATATTAAAAAAATTCTCTCTCTCTCTCCCTCTCTCTCTCTCTCTCTCTCTCTCTCACTCTCTCTTTAAAAAAAAAGTTTTATTAACTGATTTTTGTTTTTAAAGTGATGGTGCTTTTACTAGGAAATTTTTAAATCACAATGTCTTTCAGTGGTGAAGTACTTTTCCAGATACAGTTATCTGGAAAATATTTATATAGTTAAATATAAGATATTTATGTAGTTAAATAGAAGAGTCTTTGACCTATTGGCTCTTATCTATAGCTCCTCCAGCACACTTCCAACTTCATCTGCTCTGAATTTTATCTTGTAGGTTTTGTGTTTCCTAAACTTCAATGAACATAAAACTTAAAGTACTTATTAAAATGGAAATTTCTGCTAGGCGCAGTGGTGCTCAACTGTAATCCTAGCAGCTCAGGAGGCTGAGGCAGAAGGATTGAGAGTTCAAAGCCAGCCTCAGCAAAAGCAAGGTGCTAAGCAACTCAGTGAGACCCTGTCTCTAAATAAAATACAAAATAGGGCTATCTATGTGGCTCAGTGGTCAATTCCTGGTAACCTCATCCCCCGCCCCCCAAAAAAAGGAGATTTCTGAGCCTGATCTTTAAAACTTTTGATTCATTAAGTTTTAAGTAGAACTGTAAAAAAGTTATAACTTGTATTATAGGTAATTGTGCTACTGAAGAGATGATCATGCTTAAAGTAAACATGCTTAAATGAATCCTCCTGCTGTCTCTAATTGCATGTGTGCCTTCTGTCTTGAATACTTGCTCCATTATTTTTACTTCTCTGTTTCTTGAGTTTTCGTCATTCTTTAAAACTTTCCCCCCCCCCCCCGTAGCAGTGCTGGGGATCAAACCCAGGGCCTTGCACATGGTAGGCAGGCACTCTACCACTAGTCCTCATTCTTTAACACTTAATTATATGTAATTACTGTCATGAAGGCCCCTGTGTATACATTTGATGATACCACTGAAATCATTGGTGTATTTGTACTGTAAATCAATTTCTTGAGAAGAAGGACCATTTCTTTTTTGATTTCCGGCATTTGATATAGTATCCTACTGCTTGGTACTTACTATGTGCTCAAATGTTTATTGAATGGACGAAAAATATATTATTAAAAATTCCTAGGGGTTAGGGTTGTGGCTCAGTGGGAGAGTGCTTATCTAGCATGTATGAGGCATTGGGTTTCTCAGCACCACATATAAACAAATAAATAAATAAAGGTCCATGAATAAGTCATAAATTTTTTTTTTTTTTTTTAAAAATCTCTAGCTGGGTGTTGTGCTCGACTATAATCCCAGCAGCTTGGGAGGCAGAGGCAGGAGGATGGTGAGTTCAAAGCCAGCTTCAGCAACAGAAAGGCAATTAACAACTCAGTGAAACCTTGTCTCTAAATAAAGTACAAAATAGGGTTGGGGATGTGGCTCAGTGGTCTAGTGGCCCTGAATTCAATCCCCATTCCCTCTGCCCCCACAAAAAAATTTCTTGAAGGCAGAGTGTCTTATCTTTGTATCTGTGGCAGTTCGTTGTGAACATTAGACTTTCCATGTTCATTTAATCCATGCCGTATCAAACTGGGTTTTATGAATACTGTCTCCTAGCGGCTTGGTGAACTCTTTGAGGTTTTAAAAATGTGTTTTTTTAATTTCAAGTTTGGAAAATTTGTAATCATTCTCAATGAAAACCACTTTATACCTAATACTGCTGTGATATTTTAGTGCATGTGTTTAAATTTGTGTTCTATGTGGATAATACACAGATCATCTAATAGCATAGTAATTTTTTAAAAATCCGAGTCTCCAAAGAAACCCCACCCCCCCATTTTCCCCCTGCGATGCTGGGTATCAAACCAAGGGCCTCATGCATGCCAGGCAAATGTTCTGCCACTGAGCCACATCCCAGCTCCCCTCTATTATAGGAGGTTTGTATATTACCTAATTTTGAGAAACTGCTAAATGAATAAACACTACTCCGAAGTCTAACTGACCTCTCCATACTCCTTGAAGAGTTTACCTTCCATGTTTTCCTATCTCCTTGCATATGCATGGGGTATTGCCTTTCTCCATTGTTACTACAGTTTTTATAGGATTTTTTTCAATAGAACATATATCTGGTCAAAACCCTGTGTATCTTTCAGAAATGTTCTCATCTCAGTGAAACTTCATGATGTTCTTTATTCTTCTTATTGTTCAAGTAGCCTTTTTCTTCTCTTGAACTCCTTAGAGTCTATACCCTAGAAATTTGATCTTTTGCAACTCCAGTGAAGTTTTTTTAGGTTTAAACCAAACATTGAAATTTACTTGATGGATGCCTGTCTGCATGATATATTGGAGAGGAATGACAGCTTGTCAGAGTTTAGCATCAGTGTTTCTCTTCAGTGTAGAAGCATGCAGCAGTTCATGTAGGAGTATTGTCAGCCATCCAGGACCCATTTTCTTTGGTTTCTCAGGTGACAGGTCAGGTACAAGAAAGAGAAGTTCAAATCCATAACATCCTCATATTAAGTAGGAATAGTTCTTTTAGTCCAGAAACAATTTACCAATCAAATGCCTAACAGGTGTATTGTAAAATAATGAATCAGGTTTTATGGGGAACAGAAATAGAAAGTTAAATTACGATCAAAAACTCATATAGAAGAGGAAGGAGTTTTGTTAAATATTTACCCATATCTATTTTGTGGTATTTTACCCTGCTTTTGCATTGTGTGATAATTTTTGTATACCTCTTTATTTTTGCTGCTCCTGATTCTACTCTCAAGGTCAGAAACTATGAGAATATGTCTTTCTTTATAATATCTGTGGTCTAACCAGGTGTGAATGGTGCATGCCTATAATTCTTGCTTACTGGGGAGGCTGATGCAGGAGGATCATGAGTTCAAAGCCAGTCTCAACAACTTAGTGAGATCCTCTCTCAAAAAATTAAAACAAAAACAAACAAAAAATGGACTGAGGATGTGGCTCAGTAAGTGCACCTAGGTTCAATTCCTGGCAAACCACTGCTCCCCCGCCCCCACCTCCACAGGTATGTATGTGTGTGTGTGACTGTGGTCTAAAAGGTTACCTTATATACATGGTGAGCATCATTGCCAAACTCCACTTATTTCTCTGTAATTTTTTTTGCTAGGAGTCGAACCAAGGACCTCCATACATTCTAGGCAAGCTCTCCATCAATGAGCTGTATCCCCAGCCCTTATTCATTCATTCATTCATTTATTTATTTATGGGTCTCAAGTTGCTGAGGCTTTATTTTTTTTAATATATATATTTTTAGTTGTGGATGAGCCTTCATTTATTTATTTATTTTTATGTGGTGCTGAGAATCGAACCCAGTGTCTCACACATGCTAGGCAAGTGCTCTACCACTGAGCCACAACCCTAGCCCCCTGAGGCTGGGTTTGAACTTTTGAGCCTTCTTCTTCAGCCTCCTAAGCTGCTAGGATTACAGGTGTGCATCACCGTGCCCAACTTCCCAGCCTTTTTTATTTTATTTTGAGATAAGATCTCAATAAATTGCCAGGCTGGCTTTGAACTTGGGATCCTCTTGCCTGAACCTTCTGCATAGCTGTAGGCAAGCACCACCATGCCCAACTTCTGTATAGTTTTTAAAGGACACAGTTGAAGTAATCAAAGGCAGCTTGGCAATGTGTATCAGTTTTATGTGCATTTACCCTTTTTTGTTCAGCATTGTGCCTCCAGGGATTTATGTTGTTTAAATACTATATATGCAGAAAAGATATATGAAGGAAGTGTACAAGTGCAGTGATAGTTTTAACTGTAAGAAATGGAAATAATTTGTTAGGATAGTTGTTAAGTTGTAGTTCATTCATATCATGAAATAAGCAATTATTACCAAGAATAAGGTAGGTAGATGCATATTGTCATTTAAAGCAATTTGTTCATATAGTCCTAGTTTTCAAAAACAAAAATTACATAGGTATTTATGGATAGAAATATTTAGAGGGGGATACATGGCAGTATCAATGTGGAAATGTTTGGGGATCAGGTAGTCTTTTCTTATGTACTTCTATATTTAAATTTCATAGTAGTAATTGAGTGTGGTGTCCCATAACAGTAATCCTAGCAACTGGGGAGGCTGAGGCAGTAGGATGTCAAGTTCTAGACCAGCCTTAGCAATATGAGGCCTTAAGCCATTTAACTGAGACTCAGTCTCAAAAATTTAAAGGGCTGGGGATGTAAGTGTGCAGTAAAGCCTCCCTGGGTTAAATCCCAATACACACACACACACACACACGTATATTGATTAGCAGGTATTCATTTTGAAACTAAGAGATTTAACAGTATAGATATTAGAGTAGAATTAGTCTAAAAAAGTATTCAGAAAATATTGGAGACTCTTCTTTTTGTAATCTTCTGTACCATTGAATAACCTCAGTTTGTGCCTCTTTCTGGCACATTGGGTCTCACAACAGCAGCTACTTAGATCAAAATTGAAACTTTTTAAAACAGGAACAGTATATTAAACAGTCGATTATACAAATTCTTTTTTATGCTGTTGATCTTGTGACCATTAAGTTACTATAAATAGTGCAAATAGTACTGAATTCTAAGGAACAGTTGTGAATAAGTAGTAGTATAAGGATTATCATGAAAAAATCATGTCAAGTAGTAGACAAAGTATTATAAAATATGGACACAGAAACAGTTTATAGTAGATATAGTATTATAAAATATGGGCACATAAACAGTTTGTATATATGAGGAGAGATTAATTTAAGACATAGATTAACTCCCACATTCATCAGCAGAAATTAGCCAACGAAGGGCTTAGGAGATTTTGCATGAGTAATGAAGACAGGAAAGGGATGTATGTAAAATACTAAGGCCAGGGACCTTACAAGTAAACAACAGTTGGGAGTTGTTATTCCCAGTTTTATCATTAGTTGATAAGTCACTATCACTAAACTGTTACCAGGCTAAAACTACAGATCATCTGATGCAGGCTGCTGCTCATGTTTTTTCTTCTATAAATCCGGGTTCATTGTGAGGTTTCCTAACTTCCTAATATTCCTGATGTGCTCAATTATGTCTCAGCATACTGAAAATGTACATAGTTTTTAGCATATTGAAACACTTCACATTCAGGTCAAGGTCTGTATAGATTTAATATGTGCTTAGTAACGCTTAAATTATTCCCACCACTTCTCTCCACCCATATGCTTAGTTGTTCCCACTGTCACTCTATGTGTATGTGTTTTGCTACCCAGGGTCACTTTACCACTCAGCTATATCCCCAGCCCTTTTTATTTTTTATTTTGAGACAAGTCAGTAAGTCACCCAAGCTGGCCTTGAACTTGAGATCTGTTTGCCTCAGACGCCTGAATAGCTGGGATATAGATGTGTACCATACCACTACACCTAACTGCCAGTGGATATAGTAATAATAATATTTGGTTTTTAGTAATTTTTTTGGTGGGGAGGATGCTGGGGGTTAAACTCAAGTGTGCTTACCACTGAGCCAGCCCTACGCCCACCCACCTTTATTTTTCCAATTTTTAAAAATTTATTTCTTTTTTGGTACCAGGGATGTAATGTAACTCAGGAGTGCTTTACCACTAACTCACATCCCCAGCTCTTTTTATAGAAATTACTATCTTTCTATCTTCCTTTGGCCTCATTAAGTAGCTGAGGCTGGCCTTGAACTTCAATGCTCCTGCCTCAGCTTCCTGAGTTGCTGAGATTACGGATGTTAGAAACCAGGCCTGCCTGGCCAAAATTTTGAGACAGGGTTTCGCTAAGTTGCTGAGGCTGGCTTTGAATTTGTAATCCTCCTGAGTAGCTGTGATTAGAGGCATGTGCCATTATGCCTGACTATAGTAAACTTTTTTAATGATAGGAAAAGCATATTTGAACTTGAAGTAGGAAATTTATTTTACTTAAATAAAAGTTTTGTTATGACACGGAATATACATACGATGTATCTTATCCACAAGATATCTACTTACTTTATAGACATTTTATTTGTATTGCCAATGTTTAAGTATTATTTATCATTTAAAATTAATTCAAAGAAGGGGGAAAAAAAAGAAAAAGAATGGGATTCTCATTAATGAAACTTTTTTTTTTTCCCCAGACCAGAATCCGTAGAAGCTAGCCCTGTGGTAGTTGAGAAATCCAACAGTTATCCCCACCAGTTATATACCAGCAGCTCACATCATTCACACAGTTACATTGGTTTGCCCTATGCGGTAAGTGTCAAACATTTCTCTGGAAGAAAATTTCTAAAATTTAGAGGTTGAAAGAAAATGGTGTGGTCTTATGCTTAAAATGGAATATTTTATTTTATTTGTTTTTTTTAATATTTTTTTTTTTAGTTTTAGGTGGACACAATGTCTTTATTTTTTATTTTTATGTGATGTTGAGGATTGAACCCCGCGCCCTGCGCATACCAGGCAAGCTCGCTACTGCTTGAGCCACATCCTCAGCGCCTTAAAATGGAATATTTTAAATGCACATTTGTTTCATATCATCTAAAGAATATAGATATATACTATGTAGTTTTATAAGAGTAATCTTCCTAAAGATTTTAATATTATTATTTTGCAATTATGCTATTAGTACTTTAGGTTACATTTCTTTCCCATGAGTAAGGTTATATTGTGTTATTTGCTGTTAATTCTAAATTATATAGTAATTTACATGTTAATATATGTAGTTTTCATTTGTTGAGCACTTGTTATGTGCCAGGCTTTATGCTAAGCATTTGTACATACAGTGTCTCATTTAATCCTCAAAAAGAACCTCTTGATATCTGGTTTGCATCCCTATTTTTTATCTGAGAAAGTGAAACCTTCTCTAAGTTAATTTATTCAGTAATGCATACCTAATAAGAGCCAGAGATTAGATCCAGTTTCAGAACTGGATGCATTTGTGGTATTATGAAGGTACAATTGTGAGAAATTTTATTACTTGGACCAAAGTAAAGATTACCAAATTTTTAAAAACCCTATGTTATATAATTAGAGTTAGTGTATCTTCTGTTGTTTCTATTATTCTTAGTTTCTGTATTCTTGGAAATTTTTTATTTTTTTGACCTTTATTCTCATGTCCTGCACCTGCTTTCATCTTGAAGGTAAAGCTGTGTGACCAGAGGACTATTATGATGTCTTTTGATTTGGGGGTCAGGGTGACATTGATGTGAAGATGATCTCCCCAACCTTGTAGATAGCTATATTCACTTACCACTGTTTTAATATATTGCTTAATCAAGTTATTTTTTTAATGGTATTCAGGAAGAGTTGAGCCAGTTTCACATCTCTTTTGAGTTATAAAATTAAGGGTTAAATTTTGTTTAAATTTCTTAGGGCATATTGTTGAAATGAAATAATATCATTTTATTTTTGTGTTCCATTATCCAGGACCATAATTATGGTGCTCGTCCTCCTCCAACACCTCCAGCTTCCCCTCCTCCATCAGTTCTTATTAGCAAAAATGAAGTAGGCATATTTACCACTCCTAATTTTGATGAAACTTCCAGTGCTACTACCATCAGCACATCTGAGGATGGAAGTTATGGTACTGATGTAACCAGGTGCATATGTGGTTTTACACATGATGATGGATACATGATCTGTTGTGACAAATGCAGGTAAAATATTTCACAACATTATTATTTTTTGAATGCTCCTAACCTTTGTCAATTTGGAAGAGATGACTAGAACCACTTTTGAAGGAATTTATGATTACATTTTTTAAAGTTGGAATTCTACTATTATTGATGCGGTTCATTTTGTTCTTAGAAAAAGCTCATGTCAACAAAAGCTGTCTCCCAATCTATGAGAAATCCCTATTGTAAATTGAGTAATAGATAATCAGTTCTGAATTATATTTATATAGGATCATCTCTTTTCCCTTAGTTCAGTAGCAATACAAGTACTTAGAGGAGTAGATAAGACAAAGAGAGAAATTATGTCCTTTGAGTTTCCTTTGCAATTATTTGTGCTGTGTAGTCAACTGTGATTTTCCATTTTGGGGGAATTAAACATTTTGATTGATGTTTATTTGACCTGACTCTCTCACCTCCTTTTGACTTGAACCTTGCAGCACTCTGGAGTCTTCTTGTACCAGAACCACAGTCTCCCCTCCCCCAACCCTGATTCAACCACCAAGAAAGGCCTCCTCCCCTAGAGAAGGTGTGATTGGGACAGAAAGTGGGGTTTTGTTTCACTTGGGTTATTTATTTATTTATTTTTTGTGGGAGGGACTTTGGGAGGATGGAGAGGGAACAGTAGGATTTCAGCCTTAAAAGTTATTGAGTCCATCCCCTACATAGGGTAGGGAGTAGAGAGAATTTAGGCAATAGAAGGCAAGAAAGTTTGGTAGCTTTATAGGATTTCCTGAGTTTGCTCCTTATGGCTTACTTGATTTGAAGTAGCATGGCTTATATCCATATATAAAGATGCATCCTAGACCCTAATACAAATTAGTTTGCATTATTTATAAAATGTTCCCACTCAGTAAGTTAAGTGATTTGGAGTTGCATATTATTAATATAAACTTGCAGTTAAAGGTAATATTTTAAAAAGCTCAGTTTATTTTTGCCCCCAAATGGTAAATTAATATGTAGAATGTGAAATTGGTATTGTATTTCTGAAAGGTTGTAATATGAATACTTTTTAGTAATAAAAATGTGGTACCTATTCAGATTTAAAAATAAATTCCCATTGTATATTGTACACATCATTACCATGAGCACTGACATCAGTAAATTTATTCAGGAGGTAAATTGAAAATATAAAAAATGACATATTGTTTTTCTTATATTATTGTCAATTCTTATTGTAACCAGTCATTTTCTCTTTAACTGACCCACTGTGATAAATTACGAACCACCATGTGGCATTGTTTTTATATTAATGTATACTCAGCAGTGTTTTTCTTTTGATCCAGTTACAGTGATCTATGTATGATATGCAGTTATGTCTATTAGAGAGTGGTGAAATTGTTCTTAGAATTTTTTTTTATATCCATCTACACATTCTTTTCTTAAAATATTTTTAGTTGTAGATGGACACAATACCTTTAGCTTTTTATGTGGTGCTGGGGATTGAACTCAATGCCTCACATGTGCTAGGCAAGTGCTCTACCATTGAGCCACAACCCCAGCCTCATCTACATGTTCTTGAAGGACCACTTTACAGTGTTTGGATTATTCAAGGTATTTGCTTCTCAGTGACAGCTCTCTATTTTTCTTCTCTCTCTTTGCTCTTTATTGCTCAATCTGTAATGTACCATACAGCTTAATATCTCTCTCTCACTTTTTTTTTTCTTTTTTGATGTCCTACAGATTATACCCCAAATCTTTTTTATTTAATTTTTTTTTTTTTTAGTTGTAGATAGACACAATATCTTTATTTTGTTTTATTTTCATATGGTGCTAAGGATCAAACACAGTGCCTCACACATGCTGGGCAAGAGCTCTCTACCACTGAGCTACAACCCCATCCCAAGGCTTAATCTTTTTAAATCTTTTCCCTTTATTCTTTTTTTTATGTTGCCTCTTTATGTTTTTTCAATATTCCTGCACCCATTATCATTGCTTTCAACCCTGACATCTAGAACTCTGTTCATTTATTCATTTTCTATCTTTGTTTCTTCTGGATAGCATCATTATTTAGCCCTCAAATTTAATGTCATCTATTTTTCTAACCTTCATTATCATTTGACTGCTTATTTTTCCTTTTTCTTTCTTTGCGTATAGGGGATTGAACCCAATGGTGCTTTGCTATGAAGCTACATTCCCAGCCCTTTTTATTTTTTGAGACAGGGTCTCATTAAGTTGCTGAAGTTTTTGCTAAAGTGCTGAGGCTAGCCTGGAATTTGTAATCTTCCTGCCTTAGCCTCCTGGTTGCTGGGATTACAGGTGTACAGCACTATACCTGTCTTGCCCTGCATTTCTTTTTCACTTCTTTTATAAACATATATTCTATTACATACCTCCAAAATCTACTAGTTCTTGTCTTAACATTCTTAGTTAAGAACAACAAAATAAGCAGTTAGTTTATTACTTTTATATTAGAAGTAGCTAATTATTATGTAAAGAATAGCTAAGACTATTTTTGCAAACAAACATATACATTATTTCAGATAATTGAAAATTTGGCAATAAAATAATAATAACAAATTGAGAAGTTTGCTGAAGGCTGGTCCATACATTTCATTGAAAATAATTAGGTTTAATTTCTCTCCCCCAATGAATGCCTCTTGGGTTCTTTGATTTCTTTTTCTTTGCCATTATTCTAATTCTGTCCTTTTAAAGCTTAAATCTGGAATGTTGGGAAAGCCTCTAGTTTGTCTTTTTACTTCCATTTTCTTAGCTACTTTGTACTAATACTATATGCCACTGAAATTGTTAAATGTTGACAGAAGAAATTTGCATACATCCCAGTATTCCAAGTCCTATATAATCTGACTGTACTTCATTAATTCACTTTTAACCCCTCCTCTGATTTCACAAAATGAATAATTCTCTTCATTTATATTGGCTACCATCTGGCCACCTTCTCCTTGTATCTGTTTATTGATAAATACAACAATGACACCTTTTCTTCCTATTTGCCAAAATGAGATTATTTTCACACCCATTATCCTCTATAGTGCTTTCCCCATGAACTTCAATTAGTGTGGACATCTCCACATTGTAATTTCTAATAACATACATAATCTTTACCTTTAGCATTTTAAAATTGTATTTGCTTTAGAAATTTATTTTTTATATCCTATTTTGCCCTCTTGTTTTTGCATCTCAAAATTTTCTGTGAGGATACACTTCTGTGAATTCCTCCTAGCACCTTTTAGAATGCTAAACTCAAAGTAGGCACTGCTTAAGTGGTGGTTTAAATAGAATATAAAATCTTAATTTAAGGATGGTTTTAACATTTTATATGTTTTCCTTTTTTTAAGTGTTTGGCAACATATTGATTGCATGGGGATTGATAGACAGCATATTCCTGATACCTATCTATGTGAACGTTGTCAGCCTAGGTAAGTTGCACATACATGGTAAGATTACCAGTAATTTCACTGAGCAAAATAACAGAAATTTATTTATGAATTCTACATTAAAGAATTAATAATTGTATTTTACTGATTTTTGAGAACATTTTCATTTCTTCTGTTTATTATTATTTTTATATCCCCACATCTCTAAAATGAGGAAGAATCTTGTCATTTACCATATGATGTATAGTTTACTTTATAGGGATTTTACTTTATCGTGTTGGTTTCTTTTTTCACTGAAATAACACTTCTTTGATTACATACAGAATTTAATAGGTCTGTTATGACTCCTGTTTGTAATATATGGTTTTCTTCTTAACCCCATTTCTTTCTTTCTTTATGGATATTTAGACCTATATAAAACTTAAGTAGTATAATGAGCTCATTTCCCCCACCTTGCTTCAGTAATTATCAACAATTATGTTTTGCCTGTTATTTTTACTTTAAAGATAAAATACAAGAGTTTATAGTTAAAATTACAGTTTAAATTTAGGAATACAATTTTTTATTTAATGTTTTATATTGTTTATACATATGTCCTTTTATCAGTTTTCAACAACACAGGAATAATATAATTAGAATATCACATGATTACTTAATTGTTTAATGTCCTACAAAAGAATACAAGAATCTCAAAAGTAATACCAACACTAGCACCATTAGTGAGATTACATAAAACTTTTTTCCTCATAGGGCATAGTTCTTAAAGAGGGTAGGGTCCATTTATTGTATTTAAAATCCTTTGAAAGAATTTCAGTGTGTCATTACAACCCAATTTATGCATACTTAAGTTTAGATTATTAGTTCTATTTTTCTGTTTAGTTTTCAGTTATTGGTGATATCACATATAGTTGGAAAATAATGCAGAAATCTTGTGTATACTTACATAGTTTCCCTATTGGTAATATCTTGTGAAACTGTTAATTGAAAATTATAATTAGTATTTTGACATTGATGCAGTCATGGAGTCAAGTTCAGAGCATTTCCATTACTGCAAGGTTCCCTTATGCTGCTTTATAATCATTTCTACTCCACCCCTCCCAACTCTGACCTTTGGCACCCACTAATCTGTAATAATATATAATCTCCATTTCTATCATTTTTGTCATTTTAAGAATGTTCCAAAAATGAAATAACATAGTTTGTGACCTTTTAGAATTGGCTTTTTCATTCAGCTGAATTCCCTGAAGAGATATCCAATTTGTTACATGTGTTACTGTTTCATTCCTTTTTTGTGTGTGGGATGTATGTGGGGTGTGTGTGTATGTGTGTACACAGTTGTTTGTTTACACATACATAATAGTTTACATGTTTAGTTTTATAAGAACTTTTCACACTGTTTTTCATAATGGCTATCTAATTTTACGTTCTTACCAGAAATGTATGAGTAATCCAGTTATTTTTTTAAACTTGTTTTAAAATTTTTATTTACTCTTATAATTATATACTTTATAATTATGTAAGATGTGCTTCTATCATTCTAAATTCAAATATATAAAACAAGATATATTCCAGTAAGTCTAACTTCTATCCTTGCTCCTTCTACACCAGAAGTAACTATTTTTAAAAATTGATTTTTTCCTCCATTACTTGTTTTCTTACATGTAGATATGTACCTATATATTTGCATTTTTCCCCCTTACATAAACAGAAGCATATTACACAAAGTCCTTACATTTCTTTTTTTTTTTTCCTCTTAAAAAAAATAATATGCTGAAGGGCTGGGGATGTTGCTCAGTGGTTAAGCACCTCTGGGTTCAATCCCCAGTACCAAAAAAATGTGCTAAAAGATCACTTCATATAGTGTATTTTTCTATACTACTATCTAGCTTCTGGACAGACTTAAGTACTATGATTTATTCAACCAGCTCCTTCTGGGAAGACATTTATTTTCAGGCTTTTGTTATTGCAAATCAAAGTGGGATTGTACTTTTAAAAGAGTAAATGTATATAAAATTTTGCCAGCTGTTGCCAAATTCCCCTCTGGTGAGAGCTATGCAGTTTTGAATTCCCTCAGTAATGCCTGTTTTCTCAAGTCTACAATAGAGTATTTGACAGACTTGGATTTTTTCACAGTTGAGAAATTGTAATCTCAGTATAGCTGTATTTCTCTCATTGTGAGTGAGACTTTTCTATGTTTTTGTTTTATTTTATGATAGTTACTAGCTTTTGATGGAATAAGTGTCTGTTGATGAATTCAGTAAGAGTAGGTTAAAAACTGACCAATAAGAGGGCAACTGATAAGCAGTTGAAAGAGATCTGCTTATCATTCTATGATAAGTAGAATTGTTATGTATAATGCTAAGATAATAATTATGTGTCCTGGTAGACATTAAGGCAAGTCTGTTACTGAGTTATAGACATTTCAGTCCACAGCCCTTATTCTTTCGTTTAAAATAATCTTATTATTTGGTCTCTACACTAATAAGTATATACAATGAAAAAGTTGGGGGAAAAATACTAATTCCCATGGATGATATAGGTCAAGGACAAAAGCTGTTGAAAGTTTATGACATGTTTTGTAAAACGTTTAGTGTTATTTCAAGAGTGCAGATAATTTAAGGCATATGGTAATGTGCAGTAGATAACTAATTCAGTATCATAAACTTAAGTTTAATTTGTGATTTTAATTACATTGTTAACATTATGGGTGTTTTTTCAGTTTTTTTTAATTGCACTGAATATTGAATTTGAAATAAATTGTGCTCCTTTCCTAGGTAAAATAGTATTTTTTAAATAGAATGAAACAGTCAGTTAATTGGCCTTTACTGCTTTAATATTAGATCATATCTAAACTGAAAGGCAAGAGAAGTTGCATGTATTTTGTATTGTTGATCTTTTACTAAAAACATTAAAAAAATTCTGCTTCATATGTAGGTTTATGAAAATCTGATCAATAATTATGTTAAAATTTTAATGTAGGAATTTGGATAAAGAGAGGGCGGTGCTACTACAACGCCGGAAAAGGGAAAATATGTCAGGTGCGTAAAAAATTTAAGTTTAGTGTGATAGAGAAAATAAATGACTTGTATGGTTTTAGTTAGATATAAATACCCTATTGATGAATTTTTGTTGTATATATTATTTACAACCTCAGGTATAGATTTTAAATATTCTTTTTTATGGCTTATAGATTTTGTATATTGATTTAAGGAAACATATTTGTTCTTCAGAGAGATGGCGATCCATTAGTTTATCATGTGAACTAGAATCTCTTTGCGCACGTGCGTGTGTGTGTGTGTGTGTGTGTGTGTGTGTGTATGTGTGTTGTGGGGAATTGAACCCAGGGCTTTGTGCATGCGAGACAAGCATTCTACCAACTAAGCTATATCCCCAGCCCCTCCTTCATTTTTAAAGACAATTTCCTAAATTCTATATAAGATTTGCCATGCTTTCATTTTGGTTTAAAATATTTTTGGGTTAAAACCAGTACAACTGCTTTTGAATAATCACAGTTTATTTAGCAGTTCCTCCTTGATGGACATTTTGGTTCTTTTTCATTATTTTTGTTTTTAAACCCCCCTTTTTTTTGGCTAGATCCCTAGAAATAGAAGTCCCAGTGTATTTAGTGTATTTAGTTTTTCAAGGTGTGGCTAAATTCCTCTCCATAGGGAATTTTTGAATTGCCACTGCTAATGTATGGTAATGCCTGTTTCTTTCCTCATTCACACAACCAGAGTTTTGTTGTCAGACTTTTGGATCCTTTGTAGTTTAATGTGTAAGAAATGACATTTGTAGTTTGTATTTAAATGTACCATCTTCTTATGAGTGAGATGAATAAAGAAATTAAAAAATGTTTATTCTTTAGAAAAACAGAGATAATACTGTGTCATGTGGAATGCTCTTTTACTCTTTGAAATAGAAGTATTAAATGTCCAATAATTTCATTTTGCATTTGAAGATGGTGATACCAGTGCAACTGAGAGTGGTGATGAAGTTCCTGTGGAATTATACACTGCATTTCAACATACTCCAACTTCAATTACTTTAACTGCTTCAAGAGTTTCCAAGGTCAATGATAAAAGAAGGAAAAAAAGTGGGGAGAAAGAACAAAACATTTCAAAATGTAAAAAAGTACGTTTGCTTCTTTTTAAAATGAGTAGATAAAATAGTATATAGGGGAATGAGTTTTATAGTAAAGGGAGAGTAATGAATTATAGCTAAACAGATATAGCAAAATCTAAACAAACATTTAATATATTTAGTGTGTTTTGAAGATTGAAGTGGAATAGAAATTTTGCAAACTGCTTGAAATTGTCACTCTGATAAAGTCTGAGTGTAAAATACAAAAGATTGCTATTTTAGAAAACAAATGACAGTCTTAAATTTGTAATAACTTGTAACTGGTAAGGAAGCATGTGATAGTTGTTTATACCTACTCTTCTCTATTTGCATACTATCTGATTATTTTAATAAGGCTTCCTGTTTGAATTTCTTACCACTTAGGTTTTTTTCCACTTAATATTCTAAGATCTGAAGGCAAAAGAGTATCTATTAGCTAAGTTTTCGTTAAATTTGTTAATGAAATTTTGTTAGTGACAGATCACATATATGATTATGATCCCAAAAGATTATAAAGGGAAAACTTCTATCATCTAGTATTTTCATTGTATGTTTTCTATGTTTAAATACAAAAATACTTCATTATATTGCAGTTGCCTACAGTAGTAACATGCTGTACACATTGCGGTCTATGATCAATAAGTAGGCTCTGCTCTGCTCTGCCTTGTAGATTTGTGCAAATATACTATGTGGTGTTTGCAATAAGGACAAAATAGCTCAGTGATGCGTTTCTCAGAATGTATCCCTGTCATTAAGCAATATGTGACTGTAATTTCTAGTAAAGGTTTTTGTCATACACAGTAAAAAATATTTTTCCTAATGACTATCTTGTTACAGAGTGAAATTTTATGAAATCAGGACTTCAAAATAAAGGTTTTTCTTTCCTTAAGTAATATTTTATGATACACTTATTTAATAGGCAGCATGTACTTTTAAATACATTTTTCATTTTCAAATTTCCTCTCCCTGTTTAAAATCAGCTTGATTATCTTAGCAGTTTTCATGTACATATCTCCCTCATTTTCTGTTATTCTTTTACTTATATTTTATCCAGTCTGGACAATTCATTGTTGCCACATTCTACCCACTCTTGCTGAACATGTTTCACCATTTGGAATATTCTTCTCTCCATCTTGATCTTTTAAACTTCTACTATATATAGTAAGGCCCATCTCAAGTACTATTATTTCCATGAAATTTGCTCTTCTACTATCAAATATAATCTTTCTTTGCATTCTGTCATGGCACTTGGACCTTTTATTCTTGAACTTAACCACATTTTCCCTTATTTCATTATGATGTTCCTCATCTCTTAGATTGTAATTTATACAAAGAGAGATTGTAAGGTGTTTTTGTAGTTTAGAGTCCTATTAGCAATTAGTATTTTAGGGTCAGTACTTTATCACTACTCATTAGAGTGACAATTTCAAACACTTTGCAAAATTTCTATTCCACTTCAATCTTTAAACATTTAGCAATTCACTAGACGTTTAGATGTTAACACACCTTTTTGTCTACTCCTTTCAAATCTTACATGATTTCTTTGTTTATTTTATAAAAGTTAACTTGGAAATTTCTTATGTTTCTGTTCTACATCTTTGGTTTAATACAGCATAGATTCTGTATTTTCTCTGGCTGGAATGCCTTGGGTATTTGAAATAACTAAACTCTGAGTCTTGATTATGTCTCATTTACTTTTAAAACATTGTGGTATATTTAAAAGGGAAGAGATTTTTCTCTGGCATTTAAGTTAGTAACACCAGGAATCAGGGTGTTAAAAAAAAAAAAAAATCCAGGAACTGGCCACTAAAGATAACTAGTTTATTATTCTGCTAAGATTTAATTATAGTTTGGGGGCAGTATGTAATATAAAGTATATAGCAAAGGATATAATTTTGCTTTTCATTCAGCATACTCTGAAGGCAAATTGTTCAAAGTAAGAATAGATTTAGCAAAAAATATTCTGGACAGATTTATTTTATATTCACAAAATCCTAGTAAGATATTTTTGGTATTTTAGCAATTCACTGCTTTTACTTCTCTTACAGATTGAGCATCCCAAATCTAGAAATTTGAAATGCTACATTTCAGGTTTTAGATTTTCAGATTAGGGATGCCTAACTTTCAGATTACATAAATGCAAATGTTGTTCAAAATTCCAGTCTGAAAATCTTCCGGTCTTAAGTACTTTGAGTAAGGGATACTCAACCTATACCGTTTTCTTTCACTGTTTCCTCTGTACACCAAATTTGACTCTTCCTTACTCCTTGTTTACATTTTTTTTTTTGGCATCAGCACAGCGAATACACAAGCTCTAAAATCTTTTAAGTCACCTTTAGTCTTGATATACAGATTTATCTTCAAAAGCTGTATTTATTTTTCCTTTAAAATGTCTCTTTGGTGTATTTTTTCCTCTTTTCACTTCTACAAACCCAGTCTAAGCCTCCATTATCTCATAGTAGTACAATAATTATCTTTTTTTATTTTTTATCTTTTTTATTTTTAAAAAATTTTTATCTTTACCCCTTCAATCCATTATGCACTTGGATATCAGCTTCCCTATAAATATCACTTTTGTATCCTTTCTATGCTCAGAAATAAGGATTTTCATTAATAGTAAAGAGCAAATATAGTATTTAAGTCAGAATCATAAAGTCTGACTTTTTCAATAAGCCTTCCATGACCTGCTTTGATATTATTTTAGCCAATCCTTTATCACACTACTTTTCAATAGGTAAGAGTGATAGTATATTAATTTTTCCTTGAATTTGGCAATTTCTTCCCATTTCATGCATTCTTAGTTTTTTTGTACTCCCAGGATTGTATTTCTTTCATTTGTTCATCTGTCTGGATATATGCATTCTCAAAGTCCACCTAACTTTTTCAAGGTTGCTCTTTTCTAATATATTGCCTACATATTTAACACTTAAATTTATGTTTAGATCTATCTAGCTATCTCTAGGTTTATTTTTGTTAGTCTCTCTAGATAGACTTTACACTTTGGGATGAAGAATTAGCAAGATAGTAATTAAGTCTTAAGTAACTCAAGATCTTGCAATTAGTGTGGCCTCAGTAAATATTTATTGAATAAATGCACTTCTGTTTACCACAGAGCTTATTATTTATGCCGCATTAAGGGATCAAATATTTCTTGCTAGCTAGTTGCCTTAGAGAATTAAAATTATAACATTTCCCTCCCAAACATCTCATCATTTTAACCAAATTATTACAGCATTTCTAATATCTTACCAATTTTTTCACAAAAATTTCTTTACAGTTGTAATATTTATTTATTTATAGTTGCCATTGGACCTTTATTTTATTTATTGATACGCAGTGCTGAGAATCAAACCAAGTGCCTCACACATGCTAGGAAAGCACTCTGCCACTGAGCCACAACCCCAGCCCTGTAATATTTATTTATTTAAAAAAAATTTTTTTAGTTATACATGGGCACAATATCTTTGTTTATTTATTTTTATGTGGTGCTGAGGATCGAACCCAGGGTCCCACATGTAAGAGGCGTGTGCTCTACCGTTGAGCCACAACCCCAACCCCTGTAATATTTATTTTTAATTAGAAATTACAAGTATGTGCTACTGCACCCAGCATATTTTTTTTTGAGTTTTTAGTTTCCACACAAAAACATAAAAGTTGTACATATTCATGGTATACCATGTAATGTTTGATATAAGTATACGTGTGTAAAGTTTAAATCAACATTTGTCATTTCTTTGTGGTGAAAACTTTCAAAACCTCTTCTTCAAGCTTTTTGAAATGTACATTAAATAATTGAGTCTGTGGTTACCATACTATGCAAGAGTTATGGTTATAATATTGAGAACATAGAATATTTGGAAAGTTTTATCTGATCATCATATATACATACTTTTATATTCTAAATACTCTGCATTATATTTTGTGATAGAATAACATTCTAGTACATTTATTTACTTCAAATTCTCCAAGTTTTACTGGTTATCAATTTTTTTCCCTTAACTATAATACTTCAGTGAACCAGTTGATTCTTAATTATATCCAGCTTTTAAAACAACTAACCCAGAATTCCATGCTTATTTTAGGCCTTTCGTGAAGGATCTAGAAAGTCATCAAGAGTTAAGGTAAATACATTACATTTAAGGAGTTTATTTAAGTGGCTGCTTGTCTTTTTGCTCTCTTCATTGTGCACCATTTCATCACTTATCTTACAAGAAGTGGGACCTTAGAATTCTAATTGAATTAATAAATCACTGTTGTTGTTTATTAATACTATTGAAACATTAATCAAAGGGGGTGGTGGCAGGGTAGGGTGGTACAAGCCTATAATTTCAGCAACTCTGGAAGCTGAGGCACGAGAATTGCAAATTGGAGGCCAACTGTGGTAGCTTAGTAAGACCCTGTTTCAAAATAAGAAGAAGAAAGACTGGGGATGCAGCTTAGTGGTTTTGATCCTCAGTACCCCCTCCAAGTGTATATTCATAATTTCTAATAGTAAAATTGGAGTAATTAGAATTTTATTTATCACTGCATTTTATGTCTCCCATAGTACTTTATATTCGTTTTCTATACACATGAATACAGAATCACATTTGGGAAATTGAGATTTTACTTTTGCATAGTTTGATTCTTAAGGTAGTCAAGTCAGCTGTACCATAAAAACGTGAGTCTCACTATGTAAATACAAACTAGTCACATGTACCTTAAATTAATTAGAACACAGTCCCCTTGCTGAGAGCAAAACTCTTCTTTTGGCTTCTAAAATCTAGATTTTTGTTGGGTCACAGAGGTAGCTATATAGTGTTATTAAAGCTTTCTGGGTTAGGTAGTAAAGGATAACAAGTTTTGTTTTTTTTAAATATTCATTTTTTAGTTGTAGTTGGTCACAATACCTTTATTTCACTTATTTATTTTTATGTGGTGCTGAGGATTGAACACAGGGTCCCATGCATGCGGGGCGAGTGCTCTACCGCTGAGCCACAACCCCAGCCCCAGGATAACAAGTTTCTTAAGTAGTTGAACATTAAATAGGATGTGTGGAGTGTGTTATAGTATATTTTTTGTCCCATGGTATAAAGCATAATAATTATTCGTTATGGTCACGTTTCTAGAAAACACATCATGAAACTATCATTTTTATCTCAAGAATATTACAACATGGTGTCATTTAGCATATGCAAGTCCCACATTTCATAAAATATTCTTTATATGATAAAGTTGAAGATTTATATTTTATTCTATTAACTTGAACTTTAGGAATTTTCTCTGACAGAATAAAGAGATCTGAAAAGTTTTTTGATTAGTTACTGGCAAATCTTATTACCTCAGTACTAGGCTTCATGAGGAAGGAACATTTTTTATTTTACTGAAATACTTTCCTTTAGTACATAAAGAGGTGAGTTAGGAATGCAAAAATTTTTCAAATTCTTTGTGAATATTAGAAAATATATTTTAACTTGAAGATCGTGTTTGAAAGTCATTACAATTCAAATAAATAATTCTGTAGTAAACTTTATAAAGTTCAAGATATATAAAGTTCAAATGTGGTAGGGTAATTTCTGGTCTTTTTTGCTTGGATCAACTTAGAAAGCTAAACATTTTCCAGTCCAGTTTATATTAATTTTTAATGTATATTGCCATTAATTCTGTGTATGTTTGTGTATGTAACTACTTAAGTTCAAACAGTAATACTTACTTTGCTGTGATTTTAGGGTTCAGCTCCAGAAATTGATCCTTCATCTGATGGTTCAAATTTTGGATGGGAGACAAAAATCAAAGCATGGATGGATCGATATGAAGAGGCAAACAATAACCAATATAGTGAGGGTGTCCAGAGGGAGGCACAAAGAATAGCTCTTAGATTAGGCAGTGGAAATGACAAAAAAGACATGAATAAATCAGAATTGAACACCAACAATTTACTCTTCAAACCTCCTGTAGAGGTAAATATATTGTCAAAAAAATTATAAAAAACCCTTTTTATGCTATATATCTTCAGTTAGACTGAAAGTAACCAAGTGTAATTCATGTCAACATATACTCTGATTTTAGAGCCATATACAAAAGAATAAAAAAATTCTGAAATCTGCCAAAGATTTGCCTCCTGATGCACTTATCATTGAATACAGAGGGAAGTTTATGTTGAGAGAACAGTTTGAAGCAAATGGATATTTCTTTAAAAGGTATCTTTATTTTTTCCTCACATGTTCCTTTTTTTGTAGTTAAATATTGTATTTATGGATATTTAGATGCTCTGATTATATGTACTTTTTTTTTCCTGACATGATCATTTCAGTATTAAAGTGTAGTGTGGTTGACTAGTGTGACTAATATAACTTTTGAACTGTGATAACATTCACCAAAGAAAAACACAAAGATGTTTCTCAGTTTCTTACCAATCTTTGCCTTGTTGAAAATTTTAAAATAGTTCACTTGAAAGAAAAATCAAGGGGCTGGGATTGTAGCTCTGCGGTCGAGTGCTTGCCTAGCATGAGAGGGGCTGGATTCTATCCTCAGCACCACATAAAAATAATGAATAAAAAGGGTATTGTGTTCATGTACAACTACAAATATTTTTTTAAAAAGATAAGACCAAAATAGTTTGGATCTATAGGATATTAGTTAAGAATTCTGATTACCTGATAGTACCAGGAATCCTTTCTATGGTAGACCTGTGCTAATTCCTTGTAACATAATTACTAGCACCTGAAAATACCATGGTGACCACAGGCAAATCTCCTTCCTCTTTTTTTTAGACTGTGTTAGATTTGGTTCCTATATTATTGCCACCACTTTAGCTTTGGTGGCATTGGAATGGTTTTGGAGGCCTCTTATGTCATTTGGGATTCTTGTGGAATTAATATCTTTTAATAGTCATAGTTTCCTTGAAGTTTAGAAGTATGTTCCTATCTTTAGGGGGATAACATTGCCAATACATGTCTTACAATCTTCATTTTTTGTTTGGAACTTGAGTTTTAAAAGATGCCTAAGAATCTTTCCCTATTACATCAGATTTTATCTGAAATTTGAATAGTTTTAAATATACCAAGAAATATGGACTTTAAAAGCATGGAATTAGGTGGTGAGGATGGGGCTCAGTAGTAGAGTGTTCAAGGCCCTGGGTTCAGTCACCAGTACCAACCCCACAAAAGCATGGAATTAGAATCTTTCTGTAAAGGCAGTGGTCACTCTATCTTTGTAAATAATTTCTACCTCAAATTAATTGCCTTTTAACTTAGGTAAGGTTATAGGGACAGGTGAAAATCTCATTAGTATAAAGTAACAAGGGGAGGGAGGTTCTGTAGTCAAGACTAATTATTTAAAATTTTCACTAAGCTGGGTACTTTGGCACACACCTGTAATCCCAGAGACTTGTAAGGCTGAGGCAGGAGGATCACAAGATCAAGGCCAATCTCAGCAATTTAGCAAGGCTTTAAGTAATTTAGCTAGACCCTGTCTCAAAATAAAAAGGGCTGGGGATGTCACTCAGTATGGAGCATCCCTGGATTCTATCCTCAGTACCAAAATAAAAATATAATACTTATTGTCTTTTTTTGAAATTTCATAAGTTTTTTAAAAAATCCATTCTTTGAATAGCCACTTCAGATTGTTATATACAAAAATGTTAATTCCTTACAAATTTTCTTTCTTTGTAGACCATACCCTTTTGTTTTATTCTACTCAAAATTTCATGGGCTAGAAATGTGTGTTGACGCAAGAACTTTTGGAAATGAGGCTCGATTCATCAGGCGATCTTGTACACCCAATGCAGAAGTAAGCTTAGTGAAATCTTTTGGGAAGTGTTGTGTGGAATTTGAGCATTAAGTACAAAAGTCCAATGGTTTAGAATACTTCAATTCTTGATGTATTTTGCTCAGCGTCTTCCTGTTGTAAAAATTTAGGTGATAACAAATTATACATTAAAGAAATTGTGATGTTTCTTATAAGAGGGAATATTGGACTTTTTAAATCCTAGAAAGTCTAGTTAATGGGTAAATGTGCTATGATTTTATCGAGTTAGATGGTAAAGCTAAAATAGATTGTATGTTACTATAAAATTTTTAATGCTCTATTTTAGGGTGGAATATAAAATACTTTTGTTTTCTATATGCCAAAATACACATTTTCAATTTTATAATTACATTTTTAACTGGAACATTATAAGTTTTGGAGCCAGTCTCGCCTTCTCTGTGGCTTATTAGTTTTTCAACTTTATCCATGCCATATATTTTATCTATCAAAATGTATTATTAAGGAATAAAAGTATTGTGCAAAATATCTAGAAGAGTGTGTGTCACACAGTGTTAGCTGTACCATTATTGCAATTCCTCAAAACTAAAATGCTATCACTTGTAAGACTACCAATTTCAGACATGCTAAAAAGAGAAAAAAATATGCATTAGAAAATACAGTTATAGTTTTTATTTTTTGTTTTGGATGCCACATGGTAGTCTGTGGGGTGGGCGGATTGGTTGAAGGCATTGATGTACTTTTGAAAAATCTTCCCAGTTGGTAACCAATGATCAGTAAGTTTTAATAATTAATGGTATTTTCCCAAGTTGTGATTATAATGTACTTTTACTAATAGCTTTGCAACTTGCAGGAGAAGGTGCTTTTAAAGATAGAAAATGGTTTACAGATGTATTAAATTATTCTTTTAACAGGTGAGGCATGAAATTGAAGATGGAACCATACATCTTTACATTTATTCTATACAAAGTATTCCAAAGGGTACTGAAATTACTATCGCCTTTGATTTTGATTATGGGAATTGGTAAGTTCAAGTTGGTAAATAAATCATCTGTTGCTTCAAAGTAGTTCTTTAATGTTCATGTAATAATTTAGGTATTTTTATTGCTTTTATAACTTATTTATCATGAGGCAGTTAAAAAGTACTTGAAAATAAGCATTTGGTATTAGCTTTCATTATTGTTTAAACATTTACACTGTACAATTACTAATGCTAATTTCAGCAATATGCTATTGACTTTATTAGGTTAGAATTTTTTTCTTCACTTTCTTGTATTTTAGGGGGTACGATTTTAGTTTTACAATTTATTTGGTTAATCGGATGAATAATTTCTAATTTGCCTCTCAAGACAAAATTGCATCAAATTTTCTTTGTGGTGTAAATTGAAAGGGTTTGTAGAAGAACCTCTAAGAAGCATGCTCTGAGTATAAAAACTTTTAAATTTTAAAATTTTAATATACAAATATGAATACAAATCCATGTACTTCACAGACTAATAGAACACTATCCATTGAAGCCTCTTAGATTTAGCAGATTGTATCACCCTTCTTTACATTTCTTTAACATTTTGTGGTTTTTATGTCATAGTATTTAGAATTTTTTGTTATCTTTAAATTTTATGTTCATTGTAACCTACTACTTTCTTCTGCATTCTATCTTTTCTCTTTCATTACATGAGATAAAACTACACTGTTGTATGTAGGCTCTAGTTCATTTATTTTCACTGCTAATGGCTTTTCTCTCTTCCATTACTGATGGATCTTTTTATTTATCACAATATGTTTCTGTGGCTTTTTGAACATGTATGCATTTGTACATGTTCTCTCTGTGGTAGGGAGAATGCACAGAATGTTTTAGAATGTGCAGACTCAGTTTTTAACCAAAAGTGAATTAGTGAATTGCTTTCTAAAGAAACTTTTTTTTTTTTAATACTTTCCTAAGCAGTTTAGTTCCTTTCTAATCCTTTAGTATTAGGACTTTAAAAATTTTTACTAATCCATGTGAAATGGTATCTTTACATTTTTATTTACCATTTTCTTTGATTATTTGTGACCAGATATCTTTTTCTTTCATTCTCTTCTTTTTTTTTTTTTTTTTCCTTTCCCTTTTCTGTTTTGGTGGTGCTGGGGATTTAACTCGGTGTCTTGTGCATACTAAGCACATACTCTTCTACTGAGCTCCACCCAGCTCCCAACTATCTTCTTATGTGTTACCATTTGGACTTCCTCTTGCTAATTGCCTAATCATATTATCTGACCCTTTCTCTGCTTTGCAGTCGTTTTCTGTGTTCTTTATATATTCTGTAGCCTTTTGGGTTATAAGCATCTCAGTTTATTTTTCTGTATTTTTAAAAAACTGTGTTATGTGCTTTTTAAATGAAGATTTTTAAACAATGTCCATTATGTTTTCTCTCAATGTGAAATTCCTTTTCCTTCAGTATTCATCTCTAATAATTATTGGAAACAGACTTATCATAATAATTTCAGCTTTTCTTTTTTAAGTCCTTTCTGCCCCTAAAAGGTGGAAAATTTAACATAAAGACTCTTTCCATATCAATTTGGGAGATTGTACATCTCATTGAGATTAAGAGTATAAATTTTCCATAATCTGTCTGTTTTCAAATCCTAGCCCGGTTATTTATGATCTTAGACCAGTGTGTTCAGCTCTCTGTGCACCATTATCTCAAGTATGAGAATAATAATAATTCTCTCCTAACAGGAATGTTTGAAGATTTAATGAGCTAACACATGTAAACAAACCATTTAAAACAGTTTCTGGCACAAAGTAACTGCTTGATTAACATATCTGTTTGGGCATGTTATAATCCCCATAATTTAGGAATTTGAGGCATGAGGATCTCAAGTTCAAGATCAGCTGCAGCAATTTAGCAAGACTGTGTCTCAAAATTAAAAAACAAAAACAAAAACCCAGGCTGAGGATATAGCTTAGTAGTGACAGAGTACCCCTGGATTCAATCCCCAGTACCATAGGAAAAAAAATACACATACATACGTAAATAAGTAAATAAAAGCTGTTGCTATCATTAAAGAAACCTGGTTATTGAAATATTCTTTAGAGTATACAAACTAGTTAAGTTTTAGTGTTTTTATACCTGGCATGTTTTTTATTTAGGTGAAATTTCAAGTCAGTGTTTTATAACACTCTGGGATTACTGAAGAAATTATGGGTTTTACTTTAATGTTAATTTGTATAATTAACAGTATCATTTTACTTTAAAAGACTCAAGAGTTTTAATTTATTGTTTTTTTTATTTTATATATTGTAAGACCCAGTTGGTAGTCCAAATTCAACATTTGTTATGAGAAAATAATATTTCTTTTGTGATAGTAGTCAGAAATACAAATTAGTTGAAAAGTTTAAGATTAAAGTCAATAATTATGTATAATTTTGTGAAGTTCCATCTTAAAATGAATAAGAAATTGCCCAATTTTGTTTAATATCTTGAATAAATATTTATTTGGATATCATTTCAGTAAGTACAAGGTGGATTGTGCCTGCCTCAAAGACAATCTAGAATGCCCTGTTCTGAAACGTAGTTCTGAATCCACGGAAAATATCAACAGTGGTTATGAGACCAGAAGGAAAAAAGGAAAAAAAGACAAAGATATTTCAAAAGAAAAAGATACACAAAATCAGAATATTACTTTGGATTGTGATGGAACAGTCAACAAAATAAAGAGTCCAGAAACAAAACAGAGAAAGCTTTCTCCCCTGAGATTATCAGTATCAAATAATCAGGTATCAAACTCTACTGATTCTTAATGAAGTTAATTTGTCATATTTTTGCCCTTTTTAAATGTAAAGTTTCTTAACAATTTTTAAGTCCATTTTGATGTTTAGTGAAGTGTAAATACAAGTTCTGTTACTATACATGCAACATTTGTTAAAAATTATTAAGAGCTGGACATGTGATCCCAGCCGTTCAGGAGGATGAGGCAGGAGGAACCAAGGGCAGGCTGAGCAACTTGTCTTAAAACATAAAAAGGACTGGGGATGTGGCTTAGTGATTAAGCACCCCTGGGTTCAATCCCTGGTACTAAAAAACGAAATAGCCAACAAATCACTGCAGAATTGAAGATTTTTCCCAGACTAGAAAATTAGCGAATCCAGCTAGTGCTTTATGAAAATTTGGGCTTATACTTCTTCCCCATCAGGAAATATATGTTATTGGCCCTCAAAATAGAGATTAGGTTAAGAAATGTTTTGCTCATTAAGGGGCCCTATATTCTAATAATTTCCCTTTAAGTTTTAAATCGAAAATTTACCTAGTGCTTCATATTTGCAGGTTTTGTGAAAATTTTGTTTTGGGAAGAATATAAACAAAAGTCCATGCTATTGAGTTTATGAATAGAACTTTAGAAAGCAAAATTATTTGATGGCATTCAAGAAAGCAGTTTAAGATGGCTTGTAATTTTTATATTTAGTTGTGGTTAAAAGACTTTTAAACAGTTTGATGTCAAGAGTTTATAGATGGAGTAACAGTTTTTTTATATAAGAAGTCATTTCCATCTTTCAGGAACCAGATTTTATTGATGATATAGAAGAAAAAACTCCTATTAGCAATGAAGTAGAAATGGAATCAGAGGAGCAGATTGCAGAAAGGAAAAGAAAGATGGTAAGTTGGGAAGCCATTATTAGTTGCTTAATGTCATGGTATTGGCTTAGTGACAGCTACTCTTTCTGTTGTTGCCTTTCCATGGGGCTTCTCACACTTTTCTTTGAAGTTAGCAAATTTGGGGCACATGATGTGCCATTGAGCATTTTTATTTGGCTTTGTCATTACCATTTAAGTAAATTTCACTAATTCTTTGTATTTTTACTGGTGCTCCTTAGACATTTTAAAATGTATGGCCTTTTAGAAATTGTATGTTTTAGAAATCATTAATATTTTTGAGTCTGAGAACTATTAATAAATTTTAATATTGCAATTACTGTCCAAAATTTCTTTCATTAATGTATCCTTTATCTTAATGATTTGATGTTTAACAATAGATCTTTAAGCTTTTTAATAGTACCAAATAAATGGCTTATGCAGAGCTAAAACAAAAACCCACCACTGGTTTGGTAGCTATTTCTGTTTTATACTGTTATAAAATAAATAAGGTCTTCATTAAAATCAGTTTAGGATTTATATCCTTTGTACTATTTATTTGCAGTTATTTTGTCAGCATAAAAAGTAGGACAAGAAATATCCTAAAATCTTAGTGGTAAATAGTTAACTCTATCATTGTATACTTTTTAAGATTTGAAATTAACTATACACACCAACTAATGATCTTCCCCATTCCATTTACTTGTCTCATTTAATGTTCTAGGGGTTTTCAATACTGTTCTCCACGTAATCTCAGGTGTCACATGTTGGGGTGGGGTCTTTGTAGACTTGCTTACTGCACATCCATTCTGTCACCACAGTGGCCATCCTTCTATGCTGTGTTAATTCTGTGCTTTCTATTGTAAAAGCAACACAGAACTGTTTTCTAGCCTTGGAATTTTAGAATCACTTGTCTGTTGAGACCGGGTAGTATTAGAGATAGAAGAAAAATACAGGTGAAAATTTGGAGGCTGGTTATAAAGGAGGAGTTCCTATATCTAAGGTTATTTTGAATCTTTTAAAAATAAAAATATATTTCAGTTGTAGTTGGACACAATACCTTTATTTTTATGTGGCACTGAGGATTGAACTCAGCGCCTGGCATGTGCTAGGCGAGTGCTCTACTGCTGAGCCACAAATTCTCTAAAGCCCTTTCTTGACTATTGATCTTTAGTATTGTTTTGTCCATTCCCCAATTGCTTGTATTTCTATTAGTCATGTAGGAACTTTTAGGAGACCAATTTAGAGTATCAATGATTTTCTTAAAAGGGCATGTGTTTCATAGGAAGAGCGTTTTTTACAAATGCATTAATAAGTTTGAAAAATATCTGAATTTTTGTTCTATGTTCATACAGTATTTTTATTCAGATAACATTCTCTGAAAGATCTGACTATGGATCTATTTTTTAAAAGTTAACTTATCCATCAGTGCTGAGAATAATAGTGGAACTTAGAACATTTCCAGATCCCAGAAAAAAATTGGATATTCTTTTGATGTTAAACTTCAATGAGAAAAAATATATGCTTAATCATGATTACCTTTTGGTTCTGATTTAGCTTATTAGCATGCTGTATTAATATAGAATAATTCTTCAAAGTTTTTATATTAATTTGAGTTAGCATATTCATCTGCTTCTAAGGTGACTGTGAAGATGGAAAACTTGAAAAGTATGTTTATAACTGAAAGGACATAAAACAAAACTTAAATTTTTTTCTTTGGATCTTCAGTCCTCAAAGTCATTCACTCTTATTTCTTACTGTATAATTCAAATTTAACGTTTGAATTATAAATTTTTGGATTTAATCAAATAACACAGAACCACACATTCTAAGGTTCTCAAGCAATTAATATGGTTTTTTCTTACAGGGTGTATTTAGTTTTGAAAATTTTGTTATGATTCAACCTTTATTTTTTCTAGTCTTTGCCATTTATAAGGTTAGATTACAACTAGTAGTTGGAACTGGAGAGTTATATGATAATTCTGTTTGGGGGATCAACATAGGCTGTATTTTGGGAGTGGGCTATAGGGAGATAGGGTTGGCTACAAACGGTACAAAATGTTCAATGAAGGTTTCATTATATGGTTAGGATACATGACCCTTTTCATTCTCAGTTCTGTTTTCCCTCACATCTCTTTTGATGTTTTGTTATATTCTTTTATTAACATTTTTCTTTTTTCATCCATTATATTGTGTGTTTCCCCTTTGAACAAAGCAAACTCGTGCCTAAATTGTATGGAACTGAATGGATGGTTAGTGTCCATTTCCTCTTATCTGGCAAGAGATATTGGGAGGAGGTAGTACATTCTAGGCTTGCTCTGCCACTGAACCAGATCACCAGCCCTTGACAGAGACTTCTTTGATGGGGAGTTTGAAATGGCTTGGGAAATTTTGAGCCCATTTAAGCTGTGGCCCTGGAAAATACAGAAGAACACTCACTTGATTCCAAAGCTGAAGTACTACAGAGTAGGCTCTCTTTTTGGTACATGTTAAGGTAGGATTAGGGGGCCATAATTAGATGGAGAGAGCAGGTAAAAGGGGAAGGAAAACATGCCTTTAATTCAACAAGCAATCATTTTTAAAGTGGCAAACCTTTTGAAAAATTTAAACAACAAAGATGCTTTTCCTCATTTCTAATTATATCAATAAAACATATTTCTGAAATAATTTTCTGTAAGCACCTTCTTAATATATTTTGGAGTACAGTCTTGGTAGTACTTGATTATTATAATGAGATTGCCTAAACTGGAGTTCATGGAAGTTGATTCAGGGTGGTCTTCACATTAAAAGGACAGAAATTTGAGAAATAGTGTAAGACTATTAAAGGATAATCATATAGCTAGGATCATCTAGATTTAATTGTATTTCACTAGAACATGTGTACCCCAAGGGAAAGAGTTTGTACTTTTATTCATTGTCATAGCCCTGACTCCTAGACAGGGAAAAGTACCTAGCTTTTTAAAAAATAGATGTTCAGTAAATGGGCCAACTAAAAGTTCATGACAACCATTTACGGAGAGATAGGTTCATGAATGTGAATTACATGAAGCTTATAGCCTAGGTGATGCTCTGTAAGATTTGTCCGGGATTCCCCACAATTTTCTCAGCTCTTGTCCTTCACTGGAGAAAGTATTCCATAAAAGTCTCATTTGTTAAAGAGTGCTTTTAGCTAGTTGGGTTTAGTAAACCTTATCTCTAACCTTTAAGATTCCCAGTATATATAGTATTTTCCAAAACTCTCCTTGTATACTCTTGGAATTTTTTGTGGGTGATACCTGACATCCCACAGATTTTTATTCTCTCTCTCTCTCTCACACACACACACACACACCCAGGGAAAACACTTTTATTCAGAATCTATGCTCTTACTACTAATGCCTTTGTAAAACAAAGTAAGAGGAAGGTAATTTGTTGCAAGAAAAGTCATCTCATGATAGGACTGTGGTGCGTATCATCTAAATCACTGTTTTCTTCTTAAAGCATGCATAAAGTGATGTTGATTAATAATTTTCTAAGTTTCTCTCATCATAGCAATTAGGAATTGTATTTCTCAAGATGAGTAATAAATATCATGGTACTGAATAGTAAGAGAGGACCAATTTGTTTTATAGGTATTCTGTACAAACAAAATGAGGGTTTTTTGCTTTAGCTGCTTTATAATAAATTTGATTCTCAAAATCCTTTGAATGCTTCCAGTTATGTTTTCACATAAGTGGCACATAGAATATACATGCCCATTTCTTAGTGGTTTAATAAAAATGTGAATTGACTGCTATATACACCAAGTGCCATTTAAGGTACTAGCTGAGCAAAAATGACAAGGTTACTGCTCTGGAGAAGCTTTCATGGAGGATGGGGTGCGACTAATCATGACTGTCAAAAGAGGAAAACAGCACCAAGTGTAAATTGTCACATGATAGAACAAATGGAGATACCACACAAGCCATAGTCTCTCAGTTGCTGTTTGAAAGTAGGGAGTTTTTTTCTGAGTAAGGAGTCTCATTTTAATACCACATAGTAGGTTAATTTGGTAGGTGGGCTCTGTCTTTCCATTTCTTTGAAAAGCTTTTTTTTTTTTTCCATTTTTATTTTAACTTAAAACTTGTTTATTTTGAAATTTTCCATTTCACTTTGGACCAAGGATACTAAAAACTAAGTAAAGCAAAACCAGAGGTATGGGAAGACTGCTTTCTAGCCACTGTGAAGACTCCACCAGGCAGTTTCTCTAGGGTCAGGTCTCATACCCTACATTCTGGATGCCACCAACCCAGAGAACTATTTTCAGTGCCCAGCATCTGTTTTAATTTTTTATTTTAAAGAAAAGCCACTTCCTCCTAGTAGCAGTTCAGAAAACAATCAGGAGTTCCTAGGTGGCTTTCTTCCTTTTTTATTTTTCCTTAGTTCTTAGACCCAACTAACCAGCAAATTACCCCCTAAGGCTACTTAATAGCATTCACAAGTGTTTAATTATAATACTTTATTCAGTAAAGTTAATTTTTTTAGTTGCTATACTGTACATTTTAATTTTTATTTTTTATTATATAGTCTTGAGTCATGTGGACTTTAAGCATTCCCTATCTACTGAGCAGGAAACTCAGATTAAGAATTATATGTCATGGGCTGGGGTTGTGGTTCAGTGGTGGAGCACTTGGCTGGCATGTGTGAGGTTCAATTCTCAGCACCATACACAAATACATGAATAAAGGTTCATCAATGTCTAAAAAAAAATTATGTCTGTTACAAAAATTAATTACATTCCATTTTAACTCCAATGTGAATATAATTGAAATAAAAATTCCTAATACCCACACCTCAACTAATAGGGATATTATGAAGCAGACTTTTTTGTTCTGTTTATAAGAAATTATAATACTCGTATTTACTATTATGAATAAAAACCATGATTAGATGAAACATATGGGAGATTCCATGTACTTCAAGCAGTAACACCTAACACTTGGCATTAACAATATGTCAAAAGTTAGCAGTTTCCTGAAAGTAACCCCTCACCTCTTTTTTCAAAAGTAACCCTATCTAATTCTGTTTCAGGATCTATCAGTTCCCATGGCTTGAAATGAATTATGGTTACAGAATATAGCATCACAGTAGTAACCCTATGTGGTTAATATAATCTGAACTGTATCTATCACAGGTTTTAGGAGCTATGGGCAGTTGACTAGTATTAGTATCTATAGTCACCTATAACTACCTCAGCTTTATTTATAAGTTATTTTTCAATCAGATTTTTAAATGGGTGACAAATTTCCAGTTATTTTAAAGTATACCCAATTTTATGTCAAAGAATATATTAGATGCAATGATAAATGACATATGAACCTTAAGGAATTTAAAAGTAGATCCATGTACTAATAATTTTATCAATGTAGAAAACCAGTCATGTTTACACTCCCAATATTTGTATATTTTAAGATAAAGCTAGGTTAATGTTATTAAGAAATGTTTAGTGTTTTCAGCTTTATTTCTACACACACAGCAATTGTTGTAATGCAGGAAAACTTATGCTGTATTTTGTTTTACATTACATAGTATGTTAGTGGTTGTTAATTGGAAAAAAAAGGTTAAATTAGAAGCTAGGAAAGTTGCATAATAATTATGCAAAGGTCCCACCTTTGACAGGGTCACTTAATCTAGAGGGATTTTGGTTTCTTCTGTAGTACAATACTACATTTTTAAAGATCCTGTTCCAGCTCTAAAAGATTAAACCATCTCTCAGGGATTTTGCTTTAATGATCAAATAGTTGTACCTGTATAAATGGAAATTGCATATTTATTTGAACAAGTTTGGGTCAATTTTCTTTACGTAAGTTCATCCCCGACCCTCACTCTTATAGGGGAATGTTGAACTAAGTCAAAGAACCATAGTGTAAATTCATAACTATTTTAGAAGATCCAGAATCAGAATATAGAAAATATTATGCCAGGTATGATGATACATGTTATTCATCTATTCACTTCCTGAGAAGGGTAAAGCAAGACCACAACTTTAAAGCCTGACTGGGCAACTTAGCAAGATCCTATCTCAAAAATTAAAAAAGGGCTGGGGAAGCTCAGTGGCAGAGTGCCTCTGGGTTCAATCCTCAGTACAACAAAAAAGAAAAAAAAGTATCTTCTTTGGTGCCTCCCTTTTGATAATTTTTTTGTTTGACAAATATAATATTTGCTAAGACAAGTTTCTTTTTCTAGGAAAATATACTTTTTGCACATATTAAAAAATTTTTGAGAGAGGAAACCATAGTAATTAACCTCCAGTTCAACAAGTGGAAGCTATTTAGAGTTTTGGAAAAGCCCTGATATACAGAGTCAGCATTTTTATAGAAAGCCATATAAAAAGAGGTTAGGTAAGTTAATTTAAAGGACCAGAAACATGAAATTAATTCCCTCAGGCAAGAATTTGGCTTTAAAACTTGCAGTTCCAATGAGCACATAATGTCATCTTTTGAGCTGAAGC
Organism: Marmota marmota marmota; assembly: GCF_001458135.2. NCBI lineage: Eukaryota > Metazoa > Chordata > Mammalia > Rodentia > Sciuridae > Marmota > Marmota marmota. The sequence continues at coordinate 25,234,260 of NW_026000142.1, read as the reverse complement.
ATGGTGGTGGCCTGTAATCCCAGCCACTTGGGAGGCTGAGGTAGGATGATTGCAAGTTCAAGGCCAGTAATTTAGCAAGGCTCTAAGCAACTTAGTGAGACCCTATCTCAAAAAATAAAAAGGGCTGGGGATGTGGCTCAGTGGTTAAGCACCCCTGGGTTGAATTCCCCATTACCTAATAAATTAATCATCTTTTGCCTGTATAGTTTTTTAAGTGTTTGATTACCACCCTGGACCAGAAGAGCTAATGAGATGGAGAGTTGCAGAAATTTATCCATAAACAAATAATCTTACCTCTTTGGACCATTTCCTTGCCTGTAGAAAAAAAAAAGTTGAGGACAAAATATTTTGTCACATTTGCAGTATGGCTATTCGCTGTAAAAGTATCCTCAGATGGTTTGTTTGACACATTCTACTTTCGTTTTCTTACTAAGTGTAACAAAAAAGAAAAAACACAGAAAAAGCAGTAATTTTCAGAGTGTAGGTGTCTTAATGCTTGAATCTCTGCTGATTACTGAAGCGCCAATATTGACAAGACTTTGGCAGCCAGATCTTGAGTTTCTGATCTTTCTTTCTTTCTTCCCCACATCGATGACAATGAAGGAGGAAAGACAAATGGATCTGAGCCTCAGGACCTGGTTCTTTCATTTGGAGAACTGGACAGTTGATGGACGTGCTTCCTGGTTCTGGTTGAGAGCTGAAGCATTTGCCAGGCCCTCTGGTCAAGGCTCTGGGTCTTGGTTTTAATGTTCTCTATCCAAAAGAGAACTGATGCTCAAAGGAACTCTTGCTCTTCCCTCAGTCCCTGTCTTGAAGTGTCAGTTTAAGAAAGGAAGAGCAGAAGGTAGAGGAATGCCTTATAAGAGTTAAAATGGAGGGCAAGAGGGCTAAAGTAGAAATAAAAATATTTATGGAACGCCTATCAATTTCTAAGTACTGTTTAAAAACCTCACATTTTCAGTTTGAACTAAATAATAATCCAGTGAAGTGTAAGTATTATTATCCACATTTTATAGCCTCAGAAAGGTTAACTAACTTGCTTAGAATCATGGAGATGTTTACTAAATGTACCCCCACAACATCCTGCTAAAATAAACATAGCAAAAATATATTGACTGATATCTTAAGTGCATAGTAATTTTGCTTTTTCACATACCATTTCATTAGGAATTTTGAATTTTTTTAAAGGTTGGCTTCTGTATTTAAATTTTTTTTTCAAGTTAGTGTAAAGCATGGTCATTTTGAGGCTTTTTGTTTTGTTTGTTTTATCCTTATCATTAGCACTCAATCAAGTGTTCTTTTCATGAAATACATTTGTAATAATAAGGCTTACTGAGATGATGTTTGGGATTTTTAGATTTTGAATAAATATAAATTGTTTTTCCCCCATATCTAATAACAACAGACTTGGTTTTCTAACAGTATCATAGTAAAAAATTTTATAATTTGCCTGTACATCTGATCTGGACTTTAGAATATTTACTTCAGAGCAATGACTAATAAAATTGAAATCTTGTAGACTAGAGAAGAAAGGAAAATGGAAGCAATTTTGCAAGCTTTTGCCAGACTTGAAAAGAGAGAGAAAAGACGAGAACAAGCTTTGGAACGGATCAGCACAGCCAAAACTGAAGTTAAAACTGAATGTAAAGATGCACAGCTTGTCAGTGATGCTGAAGTTATTCAGGTATTATTCACGTTTAGTTTTATGTTTCCATTTAAACTATTTCAAATAAAATTTGCATTTGGGCATGGTGGCACAGGCGTATAATCCCAGTGACTTGGGAGGCTGAGGCAGGAGGAGCTCAAGTTTAAGGTCAGCCTTAGCAATTTAGTGAGACCCTGTCTCAAAATAAAAAGGACAGGGAGTGTGGCTTAGTAGCAGAGTACCCCTGGGTATACAAACCAACAAATTTACATACACAATTGAGTTAAATCTGTAATAAATTTTTAATTGTGCAGTTTTTAGATCCGATGGGAAACTTAAGACTTGGAATTTAACACTATACTACTTTGTTTTTGAGTAATAACATTTTTAATTATGTGAATTTATTATGTGAATTCATAAATTTTGTCAAGTTAGCTTCTGAAGTATCTATAAACATAAAATTCCATTGTATTGTATTTTGAATTAGGAACAAGTAAAGGAAGAAACTGCTAACAAGCCAACCCCTGCCAAAGTGAATAGAACAAAACAGAGAAAAAGTTTTTCTCGAAGTAGGACTCACATTGGACAGCAGCGTCGGAGACACAGAACTGTCAGCATGTGTTCAGATATCCAACCATCTTCTCCTGATATAGAAGTTACATCACAACAAAATGATATCGAAAACACTGTACTTGCCATAGAACCAGAAACTGAAACTGCAGTAGCAGAAATAATTACTGAAACTGAAGTCCCAGCACTTAATAAATGTCCTACAAAGTACCCCAAAACAAAGAAGGTATGACTCTTAATGAATTTAAGAACTGTTTTCCAAGTGTCTTATGCTATTAAATGGTTATATTGGTGTTTAGAAATCAGTCTATAACTATCTCATAATGAACTGCACAAGAGGCAGCATCATTTTTATGCAGATATTTTTGAGTAAGAATGAAAAATGAAGTGTAAAATCAAATACTATGTTTGCATTATTGTAAAGATGATAAACTATATCAAGACTTTTACGTTGCCCTATGTACAAAATTTATATTTCTCTAACTAGTTTTAGATGTGTTACAGTACAGCCCTACCTGGTGCTGGGGACTGAATCCAGGGCTATTTGGTAAGCAAGTAGTCTACCACTGAGCTACATCCCCAGTCCCTATCTTTTATGGTATTTTTTATAAATTCCATTGCTTAGATTACAAGAAATAAATGTGATGAAATTATTGATTTCAATAGAATGTAGTAAGAATGTGAATTTAGTAAGAAAGTAGTTTTATATCAAATTATTAATAAAAATCTTTGGAAATGCACTGTCAGAGTTAACAAAGTAATTATTTGGAAACTAATCACTAAATTAAACCAACCTGGGCTTTTCAGCTAAAAATGTAACAGCTTTAATGAAGCTGCTGTTTTATCCCACCGAGATTAAAGGACAAAACACTGGTACCAAAGTGGTCATTTTTTAGGCTCTTTGGGGAGGGAATAGATCATAAATACATCCTCCTTTCACCAAATATTTTGAAACTTCATTTATTTAGTTTTGTTTTTACATAATTCAGTAGAGTTTGCAGGCAGGCTGCTAAATGAAGAAAAGTTTATTCTATTGTGAACCAGGGATTATACTTCAATAACAGATGTTAATTTGCTTGCCAGAGAGTCAAAGGTTTGAGATCAAAGTACAGGTGTTTCTGATTCAGAGTCAGTGCTTTCCTTATTGCACACCTACCTAAGTCAGTAAGCCAATCTTATCTTTAATAGTGTTACTTTTGCCCACCTTGGAAGGACAAAAAATAATTTCAACTTATTTGTAATAGGAAAAAAAAAAAACTCGGGATTTAAAACACGTGAAACTACCTTCTAGACTGTAAATGACATAAACCCTGCCTTTTAATTAGTAAATGACTAAATTGTTCCGGTCTAAGAGCAGAAGTTACTGTCTCTCTCTGGTGTGAAATGTAAGCTTCTAAATCCTGTATGTTTCTCTTCAAAAAGCTGTCAAACAGTGCCAAATTATGCCTCCCCATAAATACCTTCTTCAACTTAATACATAATTCTTTGCCACATAGCATTCTGAGAGCTTTATATGTGTTTCTTAAAAACTCATTTAGTTGTCACAACACTTTTGTAGAGCTAAGTTCTGTTATGACCCTTTTTTTTACAGACACATCTTGAAATGTGGAAAAGTTACATAACTTGCTCACAGTCACAGTATAAGTGGCAAAGACAGGATCATTCCCTAGCAGTCTGGTTCTAGACTTCATGTTTTAACACTATGTTCTGTTGTTTGTCATACAAAGGGAGCTATATACACACAAAAAAAAGAGGGATACTTCTGAAAGATAGGAGCTATGTACTAGGGATTGAACCCAGGGGCACATTACCACTGAGCCTCATCCCCACCCCTTTTTTCAGGGGCAAGGGGGTACCCAGGATTGAACTCAGGGGCACTAAGCTACATCCCCAGCCTTTGGGATTATAGGCATGTGCTGGCGCACCTGGCATCCCCAGCTCTTTTTAAGACAGGGTCCCACTGAGTTGCCTAGGGCCATGCTAAATTGCTGCGGTTGGCCTTGAACTTGTGGTCCTCTGGTCTTAGCCTTCTGATTTGCTGGTACTGTAGATATATGACAGATTTTTTTTTTAAATGTGCATATTTCTGTATGTTTATATAATTGTATGAGTAAATGTATATATGCACATACATGCTTTTTCTATAATCTACATTTGTAATATGAAATTCAAAGGATTTTGATAACCAAATAAACATGAATACCCAGAAAGCAAAAAAAGAAATTACCAAGAATTAAGAAAAGGACTAGGTAAGCCAGGGGTAGTAACACACACATATAATCCCAGCTACTCAGGAGACTGAGGCAGGAGGATTCAAAGTTTGGAGGCCAGCCTGGCAACTTAGACCCTGTCTCAAAATAAAAAGGGCTGAAGATGTAGCTCAGCACTAAAGTGCCCATGGATGCAACCTCAATTTATCTCTTAGTACTACTAAGAGTTTTGTTTTTGAGTACATAAACTGACCTCATCTCTAGGAGACTGTGAGGAGCGCCTTGGGTAGAAAAATGCTACTTAACATTTTAAGCATATCATAAAGGCAGCAACAAACCTTAAACTTAAGTGTTGGTGGTACTGATGTCTCCTAAATTTTACAGTATTAAAAAACCGTGTTACAGGTAGCTCAGTGGTAGAACATACAGATAGATGCCTGCGTTCAGTCTCCAGCACCACACAAAAAAATTGTGTAAAACATTTCAAGAATAAAATGAAATGTAGAATGATACACTGATTTTTGGTCATTGCATGTATGTATCAGTTTCTACTTTGCCTTAGAATATTCTATGGGAGAATCTGTGCAATTAAATATATAGTGACCCCAATTTTCCTTTTCTCTAGCACTTGGTCAATGAATGGTTAAGTGAGAAGAATGAGAAGACAGGAAAGCCTTCAGACAGCCTTTCAGAAAGGCCTCTGCGTATAACTACAGATCCAGAAGTGTTAGCTACACAGCTCAATTCTTTACCAGGCCTCACTTATAGTCCCCATGTATACTCTACTCCTAAGCATTATATTAGATTTACTTCACCATTCCTTTCAGAAAAAAGGAGAAGGAAAGAACCTACTGAAAACATTTCTGGCTCGTGCAAAAAGGTAAACTTTTCTTTCAGTATAAAAATCTAGAATGAGCCAAATGTTATTCATTTTGGAATTGGCTCTGCATTTATAGGCTATATGAACAGGTAACAAATCCTATTCACATTTTACTCTCCATTTTATTCAGCGATGGTTGAAACAAGCTCTAGAAGAAGAAAATTCAGCAATTTTACACAGATTTAATTCACCCTTTCAAGAAAGATCCAGAAGTCCTACAGTCAATGGTGAAAATAAAAGTCCACTACTATTAAATGATAGCTGTTCCCTTCCAGGTAGAATTTCTTTTTAGTATTGTTTTAACATGAGAAATGTGTCAGGATATACATCTTTCTAACAGGCATAGTCTCTTTACTGTTGTGTACTTTAGCAGAGAAACACATTCTGATAAACTTTCTCATTTCTGTTCTCCTTTCTCATTTCTGTTCTCCTAGCCTTTTAGAGGAAGATAGATACAAAAACCTTGCTATGTAATATGGTGTATGTTTGGGTTACAGTTGAATTTCTGATGGCTTTGTTTTGGCTTTGGGGCTGGGTGATTTCAAACAGATTCAAAAAGACTCTTTGAAAAACCTATTAGTACTTATAGGACAGCAGGACAATGCTTGCTAATAGTGAAATTCACTTATTTGGGTGTGGGGAATATTTCATATTTGTTTTTTTTTTTTAAAAAAAGTTTAGTTTTGTGGTGAAAGTCATCATACTAACTATTGATGAGATTTTATCTTTCCCAGAATGTAATAGAATACTTATAGTAATTCTAACAGATTACTGTCTCACCAACAGATTTAACTACACCACTAAAAAAACGAAGACTTTATCAGTTGCTAAATTCTGTTTACTCAGAAACCTCCACACCTACTCCTTCACCATATGCTACACCAACTCATACGGATATTACTCCTATGGACCCATCATTCGCCACTCCTCCACGGATAAAATCAGATGATGAAACTTGTAGAAATGGTTATAAACCTATATATTCACCAGTTACTCCAGTAACTCCTGGTACACCAGGAAATACCATGCATTTTGAGGTGAGAAATTTCAATGAAAAAAAATTTTCAACTCTTGGTTTTTGAGTTTCATTAAGAACTTGGCCCACATTCCCTCTAACAATTAGTGTGCTGAGAATATAAAATAAAATTTGGGAACATACATTCATATGAATTTAAACATTTTTATTCAATGTTTAACTTTCCTCTTAATATATACAGTAGACTAAATGTATCAAATTGACCTGAAAGCAAATATCTTGAGGAATGGAAATAAAATAATAAAGTCTAAAACCAAAATGTTTCTAATTTTAAGTTTTCATTATAAAAACACCATATATTTAGTTCATGTATTTTAATTTTCAATTCCCATTATTCCTTTTATATAGAATATTTCTTCCCCAGAAAGTTCTCCGGAAATAAAGAGACGCACTTACAGCCAAGAGGTGAGCTGTTATTAAAAAAAAAAAAAAATGTTGCTGATTGTTTGGGTAATATCATTGTTTTGCCTAAATTACTGGTAGATTTTGAAGTAAACAGTCTCAATATCATTATATGACTTTTTTTTTTTTTTAATTCTGTAAACAGGGATATGAGAGATCTTCAACCATCTTAACTTTGGGGCCTTTTAGAAATTCCAGTTTAACTGAGTTGGGTCTGCAAGAAATAAAGACCATTGGTTATACCAGCCCTAGGAGTAGGACTGAAGTCAACAGGCAGTGCCCTGGAGAAAAGGAACCTGTGTCAGACCTTCAACTGGGACTGGATGCAGTTGAGTCAAGCGCTTTACATAAAACAATGGAAACACCTGCACATGACAGGACTGAGCCTAACAGCCAACTGGATTCGAGTCACTCTGGACGGGGCACAATATATTCTTCCTGGGTAAAGAGTCCTGACAGAACAGGAGTTAACTTCTCAGTGAACTCCAACCTGAGGGACTTGACACCCTCACACCAATTGGAGGTTGGAGGAGGCTTCCGAATAAGTGAGTCAAAGTGCCTGATGCAGGATGATACTAGAGGCATGTTTATGGAAACAGCTCTGTTTTGTACTTCTGAAGATGGGCTTGTCTCTGGTTTTGGACGGACCGTTAATGACAATTTGATCGACGGGAGTTGCACACCCCAGAATCCACCACAAAAGAAAAAGGTTACAAATTTAACGATTTATAGTCCTTTCATAATGTTTCTTAGTATTGAGGGTAATTGATAGATGTATTTTGTAAGGCATTCCTAATTCAGTTATTTGAGTTAAAATTTTTATGTGTACATTTCTCCCCAGATTATCGTGAATATTTACAAAGTGTTTTAAAATGTACATTGATCAGAAAATGTTTACAGAAAAGTGAAAAATTCTAGTGCTATGAATTGTCCTTGTTAAGATATATGGGTTTGAGAGAAACCTCAATATATGAGTAACTTAGAAGTAACCCCCCTCATTCAAAAGATATTCTTTTTAACCTTATATTAAGCAAGCATCCTTGTAATTGAATACATGTTCCTTTCAGCATCCCATAATACCAATACTATTTACACCATGGACATAAATATTTTGTAAAGTATGATACTAATAATATTATACTGTGATACGTAAGTTCCATGATTTACCACCATTATTTCATTGGCAGACATGTTGAGACGATTTAGAATGCCTTATTTCAGAGGAATGGGAGAAACTACATACAGCACTTATTTAATTTGTTAATAGGCTTATTGCTTTACAAGTCAAAGAATTTTAGTGATGTGTGCTTTTAATTTTTATAACAGAGTCCAGTTGGCAACTTTGTGGGAAGCAATGTAGTATAGTGGAAAGAGCACGGGCTTTCAAGTAAGACCTAGGTTCGAATCCCGGCTCCAACACTCACCAGCTGTGTGACCTTGAGTGAGTGAGTTACTCAATTTCCTCATCTGTAAAATGGGGATGATAATATACCTATTTCATAGGATTGTTGTGAGGATTAAATGAGATAATGTATATGAATCATCTAAGTACAATGCCTAATATATAGTGGGCATTTGATAGTTAATTATTTTATGTAATTTTCTTAATATAAATAAAAAAAGAAAGAATGAATTGATTCTGGTATGAAAGACAAGAATAAAAGATCTGCCTTTTCTTTCTTGCTTTAAGGTTTCTCTATTAGAATACCGTAAGAGACAACGTGAAGCTAGGAAAAGTGGCTCTAAGACAGAAAACTTTCCTCTGGTTAGTATATCACTTCATGCAAGTGGAAACCTGAGCAACAATAGTGATGGGTGTGTCCAAAGTAATGAAACCGGAGAACAGGCAGAAAACACAGCTAGCCTGCCTTTACCAACACCAGCTGCAGTTTATAATGCTACTTCTGAAGAAACCAGCAATAACTGTCCTGCTAAAGAAGCTGCCAGTGAGAAGAATGAACCTGAAGTTCAGTGGTAAGCCTGTTTTGAAATATGCTACTCTGGCAAGAAAAAGATTCCTGCTGTGGTTCTCCCAAGGCTAAGTGGATGGTGACTTGAAACATCTTTCCTGATAGTGTTTTAAACTAGCTGTTTGTTTATTTGCCAGAGTTGTTAAAGGTGTATTGTAATCATTCCTTTATTTATCCACATTTTTCATTCAAATTTTCCTCTTGAAAGAATTTTTGTCACAGTCAACATCATGCCATTTCTTTAAAACCCCTGCCATTACCTTGAAAGAAAAACAGGGTTAGAGTTTTCTTTGGTAGGAGTGTTAGCAACAGCTGTTTTTAAGGTGAGGTCTTGGCAAAGTGGCCAAGAGGACACAGTTACTCTGCTTCTTGTTCCTTTCCAAATCCTGAAAGTGTGTAAGGCGTTTTTTTTTTTGTTGTTGTGGTTGTTTGGTTTTTTTTTGTTGTTGTTGTTGAAGCATATTTTGGTAACTTTGGTAACCTAAAGTGACTTTCTGAATATTCCTACATTAAAGTTTCCCCCTTCTTCTTTTCACCAACAAATTGGTGGAGGCAAAAAGAATTAAGTCTTAGTTATTCAAATAAGTCTCAGTTTTGGGAGCAATTAGCAAAATAAGAGAAGATTAGCTATTTTCAAAGCTTTAACACCGAAGTATTTTCCCAATAGAGCAAAATCCTTGAACTGAGAGGACATGTGGACCTTCATGGGACAAAGAATAATCTAGCTGGCAGTAGCTTCTTTGAATTAAGGATGAACTAATTTTATTTTAAAGGACTGCCTCCACTTCAGTGGAACAAGTGAGAGAAAGGAGTTACCAGAGAGCTTTACTTCTTAGTGATCACCGAAAAGATAAAGACAGTGGTAAGTAAGCTTGTTCTTTCACCAAAAAGTGGAGACAGCTAGTCACCCTGCACCCTTGTTCTTTGTAAGCTCTAATATTCTTTTTGGTTACTGCTCTGCTTCATCTCTAGGGGGAGAATCACCTTGTGTCTCATGTTCACCGAGTCATGTTCAGTCTTCACCTTCATCTCATTCAAATCACATTTCCCAGTTGCAAGCTAAAGGCCTAGCCCCTTCTTTCAGTGAACTCATGGAAGGTCAGTAAGCAGATGACCTATCATGGCTATATTGTTTTAAACACCTTTTTGAATCAGAAAAAAAGTTGCTTTGATTAATAGAAGGTACATCGTTTTGTGGTGTCAATAAAAGGCAGTATTTATCGTGTAATGTTACATTTACCATAGTTTCTTCTGTTTTACAGACCCTGACTCTGAAAATCCAGAACCCACAACTACAAATGAATGTCCATCCCCAGATACTTCTCAAAACACTTGTAAAAGCCCTTCAAAAATGAGCAAGGTAATAATAGACTTTGAACATGGCCATTCAGAAAAGTTGATGGTAATATACAGGCAATTTTTTTTCTACTGCATTAAGATTCAGTTTATGATTTCTGGATTCTTCCTTCTGAACGTACTCAGTTGTGTTTAATATTTTATTTGGTCTGTCACTGAGATTGACAGACAATTTGGATCAAACACTCAAGTTTTCTAGGCAAACTTTTAAAACTTACATTTTTTAAAAAAGTTCACCTCTATTCTAGTGGTATCTAGGAAACTCATAACTTCTTGAAATACATACCTAGTCAATTCTCTAAAAGCAAAAGGTCAGGTGAAAATTCATGTAGAGGAATGATAATCTGATGTGTCAGGTAAATCACTGGGAACAGAAGATATTTTAACAACAAAAAGATCTTTTGGATTATTTACGTGTGAACAGTTTACAAGGAAAATGAAAAGGTATTAAAAATCAAAACGGTCCAAGAAAGCAAGTTTATTTACCCAAACCAATTTATGCCCTGGATAGAGTATTCAGTTATGGAACTTAATCCTGATTATGGAACTTAATCCTGAAGAGTGTTGGTTAAAGTAAGACTCCAAAATGGGTCTTTCTCCTTACAGAAAAACGCAGACTAATTTCCTCAACTTGTCTTCAGTAAAATTCACTATATACACTCACCGGAATTTGTTGAAACTACTCACAGAAACTGGCCTTGCAACATCTCAAGCCTCTATTGTTGACTTCTCAACCCTACATTTCCTTCCCCCTTTTAAAATTTAACATATTAAACCAACAAGAATAAAACTCAAGGTTCATAAAATGTTTCTTAAGTTTATGTAATATATCAAGTTTTTGTTTTCTCTTCATAGCCTGGTTCACCGGGACCTGTAATTCCTGCTCAACCACATGGGAAAATACTCACAAAACCAGATCCCCATTGGGAGACAACAGTTATTGTATCAGAAGCTGAGAACAGTGTTCACCTAAAAACAGAGCTCCAACAAAAACAGCTATCAAATAACACCCAAGCACTTTCAAAGAACCATCCTCCTCAGCCACATGTTCGCAGTTCATCTGAGCAACTTTCACAAAAGCTGCCTTCTGCACCAATGAAGTTGCACTGTCCTCCATCGCCCCACATAGAAAACCCTCCTAAGCCATCTACGCCTCACACACCTGTACAGCATGGTTATCTCTCACCAAAGCCTCCTGCACAGCAGTTAGGATCTCCCTACAGGCCTCATCATTCACAGTCACCTCAAGTTGGAACCCCTCAGCGAGAGCCTCAGAGAAATTTTTATCCAGCAGCACAGAACCTTCAAGCCAATACTCAGCAGGCAACTTCTGGAGCATTATTTACACAGACACCCTCAGGACAATCTTCAGCAACATACAGTCAGTTTAACCAACAGAGTGTGAACAGCACGGCACCCCCACCCCCACCCCCTCCGCCTCCTTCTTCGTCTTATTATCAAAACCAGCAGCCCCCTGCAAACTTTCAGAATTATAATCAGCTCAAAGGTAGTCTTGCCCAACAAACTGTGTTTACATCAGGACCAAATCAAGCACTTCCTGGCACCACAAGCCAGCAATCAGTTCCAGGACACCATGTTACTCCAGGGCATTTTTTGTCCTCTCAGAACCCCACCATTCACCATCAAACTTCTGCTGCAGTCGTCCCACCCCCTCCTCCTCCACCACCTGCTCCAGGACCACACCTTGTACAACAGCCGAATTCCCATCAGCAACACTCTGTAGCACACGTAGTAGGGGCAGTTCATGCTGTCACCCCTGGGTCACATATGCATTCTCAAACTGCTGGACACCATTTACCACCACCCCCTCCACCCCCTGGTCCTGCCCCTCATCACCATCCACCACCCCATCCTTCCACAGGACTCCAAGGTCTACAAGCACAACACCAGCATGTTGTAAATTCAGCACCCCCGCCTCCTCCTCCCCCTCCTCCGTCCAGTGTTTTGGCTTCTGGGCATCATACAACATCAGGCCAAGCTTTACACCACCCACCTCATCAAGGACCTCCACTTTTTCCTTCAAGTGCTCATCCAGCTGTACCACCATATCCCTCACAAGCTACACATCATACCACTTTGGGACCGGGACCCCAACACCAGCCTTCTGGAACAGGGCCACATTGTCCATTACCTGTTGCAGGTCCTCATCTCCAGCCCCAAGGACCAAACAGTATTCCAACACCTACTGCTTCAGGGTTCTGTCCTCATCCTGGCTCTGTGGCCCTGCCACATGGGGTGCAAGGACCTCAGCAGGCATCGCCAGTGCCTGGACAGATTCCAATTCACAGAGCACAGGTGCCACCAACGTTTCAGAACAATTACCATGGTTCAGGGTGGCATTAAAATGGACTCCAAAAACATTTTTTAAAATGTTCTGTAAGATAAACTGTATATTTCATATGTACCTATTAAGGTACTTTTTAAAGCTTGTACATGAAACTTTGTATAAAAAAAAAAAAAAAAAAAAACAAAAACCAGTGCTCTTTCATTGTATTTTTCCCATTTTTGCTTTTTAAAATTCCTTAAAAAAAAAAAAAAATGTGCTAAGCCAGTATTAGGTATCTTTATTTTATAAGTGAACATTCCAGCTGTTTTCTGGCAATAGATTTGATGCTACATGATCTTTAAATTTTATTGTTGCAGTTAAATTCATTTAGTGAATGTTTTCTATATTATTTTCTACATATGCATTAAGTACACAGCTAAGTAATGGCACTATGAAGTTTTTTTGTTTTTTTTTTTTTTAGCAGTTCTGTGAGTGCAACTTAGGTATAAAATGCAATACAGATTTTTATAGTTTGGTGTGGACATGGCTCATTTTGTTTTATCAGTTATTTGCAAGCAGAATGTAATTTAATGTATAGATGATTTCTAATGTCTCCTGACAAACTGTAAATACTGCATTTCTTTTGCGTATATAATTGCTTACAGCTTTTTTCATTTGATATATAGCATTGTACATATGACAAGTCTTTTGCAAAACTGTGTGATCTTTGTGAAAGTAGTACAGTATATGACCTTTCATTTCTTTTTTATTTTTAAATATCCTGTCACATTGAAGCACTGGTTGGGCATTTTAATTCATGTTAATAAATCACAATTATGTCAGTTTTACCAGATTGTCCTGTACAACTTCTAAGATGGGGGTCTGCTTTCAAATATAATTTGTAAAGAAACTTAAATTTTCTTTAGTGACTACTACCCTCAGGAGGAGAGCTAGAGGGAGTAACAGGTTGTTCCCATCATGGTTTCTACTTGCCATTTTTGCAGGAGCAAGAATCATAGGAAATTAAATAGACACGCTGTGTAACTCTACTTAAGTATGTGACATCACAATGAATCCAGACCACTACCGCATTACACCCGATAAAGAGTTACAGACTGCAATTTACAAATTATTAAAAAAAAAAATTAGTCTGCCTAAAAAACAGCAATATGTAATTTGCACATTTTAGAACACGACTGAAATATTGATAAGTGAAACAAGTGTCTTTAATTTGGCTTGGGTATACAAAACTAAAGGGAAGTGGCATTATTTAAGAAAAATAAATGGCCTCTCAAGTGAATTTTTTATTGCCTAAATATAAAATGCTAGTTCAATTTTGAAAATAAAAATTCCCAGCCTTTGCCTTCTACCTCTTAGGTATACACTAATTAAGTGTATACAATAGCAATGACACTATTTCTATCAACATATTTTTCATCATCCAAATACTTTGACATAATTTGGGCACTGTATACTATACATATTTTGTGCATTAGGAGAAAAAAAGTAAATAGACTTAAAAAATGAATGAGATTTGGTAGTAATTTAAGTCATGTTTTATGATTTTAATTTCCATTTCCTTTTGAAAATTAGCTAACGATGGTGCATCAATACAGCTTATCTAGAGTTCAATCCTAATGAGCTTTAAGAAAAAGGTCAACTTTGCCATCATTGATCTTCAAACAAAATGCTGCTTATGTTAATGACTAAAAAAAACATTTGAGAAGAAATGAGTTTACATCATCTGTCCCTCTTGATAGTTTCAAACACAGCAAAGTTAACTGGCATGTGAAATATCAATATTCATCTCTTTAGAAGGCCCCCACCTAATGCATTTTTAATTCCTACTTTGGCCTACTACAAAACTAATATATACATAAGCTTCTGTGTAAAACCGTGAAACAGTAAATAAATTCTTTGACTCTTTGATGGACACATACATTCTTCAAACATTGTCCTGTACACCAAACTTTCATTTTAAAAAAGAGAAAAAAATATGAAATTTTAGGAAATAATCTACAGAAATAAACAGTTTCTCTATGCCCATGGAAAGTTCCCATACTTCATCCCATTAGTAAGTTATGTATGGTCCAAGTACAGGAAGAAGCAAGTAGTACATCAGTTTTCACCTAAAAGTATATGCCCCTTTGAAGTTCTTAATATCCATTTGTTCTTGGCCCTTGAGCAGTACTGTTGGCCAATGTGCAGACAGCCAGGTTCTGAACTGGCTATAATCACCTATGTGATCCACTGCTTGCAACTTTCCATGAAGACTTCACATGACCACAGGAAAAAAGATAGACAGGATATTCAATGAAGTTCACTAAGCAGGCTACAATATTTAGCACAACTAGTGGTTCTCCTTTGCCTTGTATGCATTCTTTATCAACAAGCCACCAAGAATCTGTTAAAACCATATAGTTCCTAAAACAAATGTAATTTCTTCTAGAACTGCTTCTACATAGAAAACAAGTTAGTATTTAGGCTATGTTATCATAAGGATACCACCTTAAAATTAGTTTCCTTCCTAACATGAACTAAAACTGCATTAGACAAATTTCACTGAAGTATACTCTAACCTTGAAAATTCTTACCCAGAGGACACATATGTACTCTGTGGCTCCTATAAAAATGTTTCCGGTGCAATTCGTGCATAATAGCATCAATGGTCATAGAATCTACATGGAAACCTATAGCCTCACTAGAAAAACTTAGCATGAAGATCTCGTCAATGAATGGTTCATTCTACCTCACAGCAACATAAGATATAATGCCAGTTCCTAAGAGGATTGTGTCTCTTGTTCCCTCAGAGTGAATGCTGTTAAGGAAAATTTGAGAAGTTTAAAATGCAGTTAGTATGTTTTTGATGAAACATGGATAAAAAAGATGACAAGTTGAAGGTAATGAATCTACACTGTTATCATCTTTCCTAAATACTTTCTGCCCTCAAAAAATAAATGATTTCCTTATAATAAGCTTTAATGCATGTTCTACAACTACATATGCTGCAGCAGGAATGTTGGTATTCTTTTTAGTTTGGAAGACACTGAAAGCAAATGTTTGTTGATCCTCTCACTTCAAATATAGGGCAATGACCAAGGCAATGTCTGGAAAAAAACCAAACACTTTAATTTTTAAGACAACTGCAAGCACCTCAAACAATGGATTATTGTTACAACACTTGTTAGCTTTTCACAATCTAGTTATTGCAAAGGCATATGAATAAATGTTAATGGACAAAGTCAAGAAAAAAGAGGCACCTTAATGAATGTAAAATTTAAAATAAAAGACATTCATTTCACTGACATCTAAAAGAGGCTAAATATACCTCTATATATTAACATTCTAAAATTGTATTGCCTACTAATGGATTTTGTGTCCTGGATTCTACAATTAATTTTAAGGAAATGCATAAACAAAAACTGTGTGCAACCTGCAAAGGGAAAATCATTTTCTCATTCATGGAAAGACAAAGAAAAAGCCAGTATAAGCTGTTGTAGCCACACATAAAGCTGCCTATGGAATGAACGTGATCATTGTTACCTTTGAGCTGTGAAAAGTATTCTTCCCACTGCACTGCAAACTGTATATACCATACCTTGTGTTTAGACAAACACGATCATGCTTTTCCAAAAAATATATATATTTTTTCATTCCACACACTGAATATGTTTCTCTTGTCCAATTTCATGTATTTAACTTGCAGTGTTTGGAGGAGGCAACACAACGTGGTACCAGGCTATCACATTTTCAAAGAGAAATTGCTTTTTTTCTTTTAAAGTACTTTAAAAAATATGCAAAAATACAAATGGAACTGCCCAATTAATTATAAGGTATATTTTAGAATGAGAAGCATGTCTTTTCTTCTTTTAAAGTGCCATATAGGAAATGACACATCTTGTTACCCAGAGCCATTTTATTTAAAAATCTAATGTAAATGGACTGCTATGGAATGAAAAATTTGCACAACTCCTTGAAGCATTGAGTCTGCTACATGCAACTTGGGCTACAAAGCACTAAGGACTTGGTAGCTTTTCTGAAAAATTGAGTCCCCATCCCATACTTAATGGAAAGTAACATTTACAAGGGTGCATTTACATACACTATAATACAGGAATGATGTCCCTTTGCCAGAAGATAAAATTGTACATTTCCTTGCTATTTCTTGGTTCCAACTTGATAATTTCTTAAGATTGTAAATTATATAGTACTCAGCTAAAATATTTCTTCATAAATAGTTACAAAACCTGCCAAAACACAAAGGGGAAAGTATTTTTCGTTCAAAAAAATGACATTTGAATGTCACACAACACGAGAAACAATGCTTAGAGACATGTTATTGTTTCCAGAAGAAAATGGTCAGTAAACTACTTAGCTGAAGACAAAGACTACCCTTCCCTAGGATCACAGTGCACAAAAAGCAAAATGTCAAAACAACAGTACCTCAAAGCAAAATAAAGGTCTGAGGATGAAGCCAGCTCACTTGTAATCCTGTTAAAGAATGAGAGTCACCGTTTAGGTCCAATGTACTGGAAAACATTTGCTAGCTCAGAATGCTATATTTGTAGAATTTGCTAAGAATTCAACCAAGGATGTCGAAGGCATTCGCCAGCTGAGGCTCGTTTTTCAGGAACCATTTCTAACATCGGGATCAGGAAATCTGTAAACTGTGCAGCATCTTCATGGGGCCAGCCATACTTTTCTACAAGTACATCAAAGAGGCTCCAGGGCTTCAGCTTGGTGATGTGCCGCAGTTCTCCTGCAGGGAGGAAGAAGGAAAAAAACCACACCAATATCAAGAAAGCTCCAAATTTGCATTTCCCGTAGTTGGTTCATCCGGGTTCTTTTCATTGAAGCAGACAACCTACCTGCTCCACACTTTATGGCAACAACAAGGAACGCTAGGTTTCCCACCCTAAGCAATTATCACTGTGACCATGTCATATTCCAAATAAGTCTGGTGGATGTAAATAAGGATTAATTAATAGTTCATTCACCTCAGTTCTAGGTTAAATAGGTACACTGATAATGCTCAGAATGTTTTCATTTCCAAAGGCTGACAAAGCCACTTTCCTCCAAGTTGGGATCTTTGGTAATTTGCAAGCTTGCCTAGAAAAAGCTGTAGATGTACACCATTTGAAGTCCTTGCACAATTATCTCTTCATGTTATCATGCAAAGAAAAAGGAGTCTTTTCTTGTAAAATAGCACAAAGAGAACTTTTTGTGATGGTAGAGATGTATTTTTTATCTGTGCTATCCAATTTGAAAGCCCCTGGCCACATATGGCTAATAGACATATGAAATGTGACTAGTGCAATGAAGAAATAACATTTTAATTCGTCTAAATTTGACCAGCCACGCACGGCTATTGGAATGGGCAACACAGCTTTGGAGACTAAACCAAACAGTTCATTTGTTATAAAATCTGAGTCCAAGGACATCTCTTCATAAACTTTAACCTATAATTGTCAAAATGTGCTAGCAGTAATAGAAAAAGTGCTACTCAAAAAAGCTGGGCTGCAAGCAACTCTGACTGATCTAACAGATGACTAACAAGCTAGTAAATGGTCTTTTTCGTAATAGGAAAAAAAAAAGTTATTTTTAAATCAAACTGCCAAAAGGTCAGGGTAAACTGCATTATGAATAATTCATTTTCTTTGTTCAAAATTTTCACAGGACACCCCACCCCTGCCCATATAGAGGCCTCCTGGGTGCCCCTCAGAGTGGGCCCCTGAGCAGCTCCTGCAGACAGAGGAAGTACCGAACCATGCCATGCCCACGCCCCAGAGCCAGCCACAGGACCTGCAGCCACACAGCCAGGTCTCAGTGGGGCAGACAGAGGGATTCAAGCACCCAGCACCTCAGGCAAGGGCTGAGTCTTCTCTTTCCTTTCACCTGCTGTAGTCTAACCTACAAGGTAAATTCTTCTCATGTATATCCACAGAGAGTCACTACTACGCTCATGAAAGTCTTCTCAGGAGGCCTGGGCTGTTTTGTTTTATCCACTTATCCAAGTCAATTTAGAAACACCCTCCCCCCTTTAAAAGCATAACAAAAATAAAAGAACATTACAAAAAACAAAAGCAGAAATCACCTAAATCCTACCTCCCAGTGGCTCTTCCTTTTGGCTGCACTCTCTTTTGGACTGGTTTGTCTACTGATTTGTGATCATGTTAGACACAGAATTTGGTATAAGGAAACTTTCAAGAGGGTTTCTTATTGAAGAGAGTGAGGTGCCAAATAATATTTTGGTTCCAACGTGAGCCCTGGGATTGAGTTAAGCATTGCTTCTAAACTGGAGGTCAGGTCTATGTTTAATGAGGAAGACCTGTAATTTCAGTGGTGGAAGGGGTTGCTTGTGAAGGAAACAGTCTCTAAGAAAAAAGTCTGAGGAATCACTAAAGGTTTTTATCCCTCTAACCCAGAAAATCCAGTTCTAGGAATCCAACTTAAGGAGATAAAATCCTAGCATACCTTTTGCCCCCAAATATGCTCCACAAAATTGTAAAGTCACAAATGCTCAATAATGGGAGAATGGTGTTTAAAAAACACCAAGGTAAATCCACTTGAAAAATAACACACGGGGAAATCATATGGGACAATGTAGGTAGTAACAGAACATGCTCAAAACTATGTTCTGCAGATAATCACAAGACTGATTTTTAAATACCCAGGAACATGGAAAGCAAATGAACCAAAATGCCAGTTTTCTTAGTTGTCAGGTTGTTTCCCTGAATCTTCCTATTTTCAGTAATGTGACTATCTTAGAGTGACTATTGATCCCATCAGAAAATACTAAAGAAAACTAAGACAGCTCACACATGACATGCAAAAACAAGTTCTCTGGAAGGGGAGAGAACTTTCTTGACATTGTTATCCTGTCTTGGAACACATACTCCACAAGTTTGTAGGTGAATACAAATGCTGAGAAACATTCTGCTCAGAATAGGAAAAGAACCTATTTTTGAGGGTGCCAGTTTCTAAACTAAAATCCTTCAATGGATATCAAACTAAGCATAATCATCTCTGTGTATCCACAGGGACTGGTTGCAGAACACCTCCCCAACACAAACACCACTGAGAAGAAAAAATATTTGCATTAACCAATATATATTACACATTCTCCAGTATACTGTAAATCATCTCTAGAATACACCTAATACAATGTAAATGTTCTATTGCAGTTGTTATATTGTTTAGTGGATAATAACAAGAACAAAGGTCTATATGTGTTGAGTAGAGACACAGCTATTCTAAAATATATTTCTGATGTGTGGTTGGTTGAAATATGATATGGAATCCATGGATACAAAGGATCGACTATACAATCTTCCATGAAAAGATAAGTTGTATCTCTACAGATTCCTTAACAACTGCACAGTACACAATATCAGTGCTGGGAACATAGGCTATGAAAAAGTATTTAATCACATAACTAGCCACACTAAAAACTGATGTATATTTTCAAAGCAGCTAAGCATGGTGGTGCACAACTGTAATCCCAGCAACTTGAGTAGCTAAGGCAGAAGGATTACAAGTTTGAGGCCAGTCTCAGCAACTTAGTGAGACGCTTTCTCAAAAAATAAAAAACAAAAGTGTGGGGGAGGTAGATCAGCAAAGCACCCCTTGCTTCAATCTCCTGCCCCCCCCCCCAAAAAAATAAATATGCTAAGAGTAGCCTAAAATAGCTAACATACTTTTGTCTAGGTAATCTCATATAATAAACTGTATACAAAAACATGACTTAAAACAGCAAAGTATGCAATACTCAAAAAAAAAAAAAAAATCCTAAACTCCTACAGGCACTGAACATACAGGAGTACTAACCTAAGAGAACACAGGACTGTTTCTAAAATTAACAAACATGGATAATATAGATACCTTATGAGTATATGTACAAATCGTTATGTTTGATATAATACGAAGAAATGCTATCATATCAGTCATGGATGAGGTTCCTATTTTCTCCCCACTGTCCAATCAGCTCCCTAGCAAATTAAAGAATTTTTACCTTGGGCTGGAGTTTTTGCTCAGGGGTGGAGCACTTGCCTAGCAAATGTGAGGCACTGGATTCTATCCTCAGCACAACATAAAAATAAATTAGTAAAAGTATAATAAAAATTTAGAAAAAGAATTTCAGATGTCACTGAAACAAATCTGGAGATAATTAGATGCTTTATTGTGATGACTTTTACTTTTTAAATCCAGGTTTCTAGTTTTTTTTTTTTTTTTCCTCCTCCTTTTTTGTGGTACCAAGGATTAAATATAGGTACACCTATGATTAAACACACGTATGGTAGGCAAGCACTTTGTCACTACGTTATACACTCAGCCTTTGCTTCTTAAAATACTGAGCATCAGCTGGGCACAGAGGAACAAACCTGTAATCCCAGAAATTCAGGAGGCTGAGGCAGAAGGATCACAAGTTTGAGGCCAGCCCCAGCAACTTAGCCAAGAACCTGTCTCAAAATAAAAAGGGCTTGGGATGTGGCTCAGTGATTAAGCACCCTGGGGTTCAATCCCTGGGACCAAAAAAAGTTTTAAGGCAGGGGTATGTTGCTCAGTGGTAGAACATACCTGGGGGTTCAATCCCTAGTGCTGGAAAATAATACTCAGCATCATAACCTTTCCTGTGACTGTAAGTTATCAGCTCAGTGCCCACCCTTCCATACACACATGCACATAAGAGCTCCATAAGCCAGGTGGCACCGACTGCCATCAGGTACCATAATTTAGAGCCCCTCGGGCTTCTGAATTTGCTGAGAAATGTCTTACAGAGCCAAAGAAAACATAGTAAGTAGCAGGGTTCCTTCTCTAACGTAGGGGCTTTGAGATCAACTGTATTTGCCAGTTCCAGATTACTTACATTTCTCTTGAATGTTAAATGATCTACAAGGAAAATGTTACTTTGTCCATAAAATTATAATATTCCAAAATTAAACAGATGCATGAAGTTTCATACCACATGGGAGGAGTAAAAAGGCAAATCCATGACACTATATTTCAGCAAATATTGGTAATTATAAAATGATTATGCTAAATTTCAGTATTCTATACATAGAAAGGAAATTTACCAATATATAGTGATACGAAGCAAGAAACAAAATTTAAGAAATCTGAACAAATTCCTTCATAGGTATACAAAACACAAATAGTTGAGTTCAAAATAAATCCTCATGTCACATAGAAAAAATTAACTAAAAATGGATCAGACACCTAACTATAAAACTAAAACATTTTTAGAAAAGAAAAGTAAATCTTCATGGCCTTCAAGTAGGTAATGATTTCTTAAGTAAGCTATCTACAGCACAAGTAAAAAGATAAAGCAAAAGTATATAAACTAATCATCAAAATGAAAACCTCTGTACTTCATTCACTGGAATAGACAAAGGGGAATGAAGAGAAGGGACGGGAGATAGGAAAGACAGTAGGATCAATCAGACATCACTTTATTATGTTCATATATGAATACATGACCCGTGTAACTCCACATCATATTCAACCACAACAATGGGAACCTAATTAGAATAAGTTATACTCCATGTATGTATGTCAAAATATACTCTACTGTCATGTATATCTAAAAAGAATAAAAAAATTTAAAAAAACCTTTGTACTTCAACCATCACACATGTGCATTCAAGGGAAATGAAAACATATGTCCAAACAAAAACTTGAAAATTAATAATATCAGCATTATTCACAATAGCCAAAATGGAGAAACAAAACAAATGTCTATCCAGTGGTGGGTGGATAAACAAAAGGTGCTACATCCCTATGGAGTTCATGCTACCACATGGCTAAGCCTCCAAAGATATTATGCTAAGTGAAAAAAGCAAGATACAAAAGACCACATAGTATCTGGTTCTAATTCTATGACATATGCAGAGCAGGCAAATCTGAAGGCTGAGGGTGGAGAGACTAGAGTGACTAAATGGGATGAATTATAGGTTGAGCATCCTTAATCCAAAAATCTGAAACTTATTTTCTACCATAAGTGGAAAATTCTACACCTGCCCACATATGATAAATTGTGGTCAAAACACGTGTATGCTAAAATTACTGCATTAAAACTACCTTCAAGAGCTGGGGTTGTGGCTCAGTAGTAGAGCACATGCCTACCATGTGTGAGGCACTGCGTTTGATTCTCAGCACCGCATATAGATAGATAAATAAAGTAAAGGTCCATGAATAACTTAAAAAAAAAAAAAAGGTTAAAAAAAAAAGCTAACTTTAGGTCATGTGTTTGAGACATAATATGAAACAAATGAACTTCCTGTGTTCATCTGGATCTGATTCCCAAGCTATCTCTTCAAGTATTTGTGGAACTATTCCAAAATCTAAGAAAAATCCAAATCTGAAGCACTTTTGGTTTCAAGCATTTTGGATAAAAGATATTCATCATTATTTGAACAATTTCACTGCTTTTTGCATCATAAATGCTAAAATTTTTGAAATGTTTTTAGATTAATTTAAAAACTGAGCAGTGGTATGGACTATGGTTTATTATTTCATAAGACGTCTTTGCTATATGTTCTCTATCAGCACTCTGTCTCCAGGGCACAGAATTGTGGACATGGCATCCCTGTCTTTCATCACAATTCCAGTCAAGGGGGCCTTTATCATGCATAGAATGTGCAGGTCCTGGTGTGAGCAAGGGTAAGTAGTTATGCCAGGACAGCAGGCTTTACGTTAGCACTAGCCCAGGCAAAGTGGAACATATGCTCACTCTATTTCTAGCTCACACAGGTTTCTATCCAAAACAAAGAATGCATACAGGTTAAGGTGGTTACATTTATTCAACAAATATTTACTGAATCTACTCTGTTGCAGGCATTAAATTTGGCTAGAGATCCAGCTGTACACCAGAGCAAGCTCCTGCATCTTAGTTCTCAGACAGCTTATCTTCTAATGTCTTTTCTCTTTCTTTCTTTCTTTTTTTTTTTTTTTTTTTATTGTACAGGGATTGAACTCAGGGGCACTCAACCACTGAGCCACATCCCTAGCCCTGTTTTTATTTTATTTAGAGACAGGGTCTCACTGAGTTGCTTAGTGCCTCGCAGTTGCTGAGGCTGGCTTTGAACTTGCAATCCTCCTGTCTAAGCCTCGCGAGCCGCTGGGATTGCAGGCGTGCGCCACCACGCCGGCCTTCTTTTTCTTCTTTTTAATTTTTTGCTAAGGTCTTTTTACAGCCAAGGAAAAAATGCTTTTCTAAACTTAGAATAATGTTTTTAAGATGAAATTGTAGTGAAAAGGAGTTTGTATGTGAAGTGAAAACTTTAAGACAATAACTAGTGTAAGGAAACTTTTTTCTTAGCTATTTCTATAGTCAAGCTCACACTGAAAACAAAGAATCCTAAAATGAGCCTAAAAAGAGAGGTCATGACTGAGTTTGCAGGGTTTCCAAAGGCAACAAAGTCCTCACAGGATATCCACATGATCATGAATTGCTCTAATGCACACCCTTGGCATCTATCTATGGAAGCTATAAAAGTGAGATGATGTGAAAATCTTTTAGAGCAATTGACAATGTCTGTATAGCCTGTGTGGGTAACACCCATATGGAGCTCTGATCCTCACAGCTAATAATAAGAGAATCTGTTACTTTTTAGGTAATTCTGGAAATAAACTAAAACAAACTGGTGCTGGGGATACAGCTCAGTGGCATTGGCCTAGTATGCCCAAGGCCGGGGTTTCAATTTCCAGAACCAAAATAAATTAAACAAATAAAAGGAAAACATTCCAACAAGTTTTAGCTCAAATATTAAATAGAACATACTTTCTTCCCACTCTGCCTTCTCTCTCTTTTTTTAAAATTTTTTTTGGAAGGAAGGATACCAGGGATTGAACCTAGGGATGCTTAACCACAAAGCCACATCCCTGTACCTTTTTGTTTTTTATTTTGAGACAGGATCTAAGTTGCTTAGGGCCTCGATAAGTTGCTGAGGCTTGTCTAAAACTTGTAATCCTCCTGCCTCGGCCTCCTAAATTGCTGAGATTATACCACCATGCCTGACCAGTTGTTTTTTAAACTGTTCCATTCTCAACACCCTAATGTTTACTAAAATAGTATCTATTAATGGGTCAGAAGAATATTGCCCAGAGAGGGCTGCACTTACCTGCACTGACTTTCCAAAACTATCACTTAGGGGCTGAGACACTTCTGGGGACCACCTACTTCTTGGGGTCAGAACAGGAACAAAATCTACAGAGCTGCTGATTTCTAATGGGCCACACCTCAACACCCTCATTTCTTAACCATCTTTGGTGACCAATGTTTACACCTAAAGGAATCAGCAGTACCATAATAGGAAGATAGCATTAATTAAGTTTCCTGTTCAAAAATCCAGTTCAATTTTTAATTTCCTGGCTAAGGAAGAATACTACTACTTCTTTGGAGTCTTTAAATTTTGCTTTTGTCTTTTATCAGTTCTAACACAATAGTATTTTTTAGAAAACATTTTAAATGGATATATATTCAGGTCCCATTACTTCCAAAATATATATTCACACACTACTTGCCAAAACATGTCTTTCAATAAACCATTTTCTTAATCTTTAGGGATGTGGTGAAATCTATTTCCATGATAACTCCTCATTTATCATAATATTATTCCTGTGACTTCAAAAATCTAAATTCCTTCTCATTACACAGCCATTATAAACAAACAATTATCAGGAAAGAACATAAGTCCCAAATCCAGTCATTTCAGGGATTTCTGGCCTACAGAGAAATTCTCCCTTACATCCAAAGGTAGGAAAACTCACTCTGGTTACCAGTCAACAGCAAGTCCAAATGTTTTTGGTCTGTCATCAAAGGATGACAAATCCATTTTAACTCTGCAGGTAACCTTGACACAAACTGCTCAAAAAGAACCAAAGCATACAAGTCCAAAAGCACATGTGACAATGATGGTAAACTATAACTACACATTCACAAGGTGGCACAGGAACAAGGGTGCTAATGGAAAGTCCAATGTGAAAGCTGCCTTCCATACATGAAGGGCCACAGACAGGCAGATCTCTTTGAAACCTACAACCCACCCGATCTCCATTTACCAGGTATCACTCTGAAGAGGGCTCCGGCCAAATGGTGTGATTGTTGTTGCTGGTTCTGTGCTGGCATTCAGCAGGTCTGACCCTTGGAACTCACAGCTCCAGGCCAGGGCAGAATTTAACAGTATGAAAGCCTAAGAGCAGCCACCTGATGAGCAGTTCCATGACCATCAGCTGCAAGGAGAGACCCTTTAATTCATGAGACTTCATTCTCTCATCATTCAAATCCCTTTCTATTGTCCCTCTTTCCCTCCTATACACAGTATGTGGTTCCTACACTGTCCCCTGACAACAAACAAGTCCATCCCTGTTGCTTGCAAAAGAATAATCCCTGCATGCCTTCACCATCAATCCACACCAGTGCCCAGATGCCTGTGGTGGTCAAGGTGGCTTCTAAAACCCACACATCCGCCTGTTGGGAGGAACAGGTGCTATGTCTAGTGCCTCTCATGTCTCCTTCTTCTCTGGAGACTCATCAGGTGAGTAACACGCTCTAATACTGCAGCAGACCAGGATGATGTGTGGTAAGCCACTCTCTCATACAGCTCCCATCTGACCAGAGAGAGAGACCATTGAGAAATCTAGTCAGCCACACTGTCTGGGGGCAGGCCAAATCCCAACAGCCTTGGAAACATTCTAAATTGTGGAAGGAGGAGTATGCCTTCATTAAAATAAATACAATTCCCCAAGTCACACTGAATCCCAGGCCACGGTAACCCAGAGCTTTTCCTAGGTTCAATCATTTTGAAATATTTTCAGAAAGTTTTCCTAGGAAAACTGCATTCACTTTCTAAGTACTACTTCTAATCAATAACAGCTACTGGCTGTGCCATGTGTCACACAGGCATCCTTTTACACCTTCTTGCAACAACACTGTAACATGAAACAATCCACCACTGAAAGATGAGGAAACCTAAGATCAAAAGAATCCATGACATGCCCCAGTCTCACAATCTGTCACTGAACAGTTTAATAGCAAAGCTACTTTATCTGCATCGGGGAGGGGAACTTTACTCAGTAAGAATTTTCTTCATAGAAAAATAAAAAGTCAAGCTGGTTCTTCAAATTTGGCTAAAAAAGAAAAGGTAAGTATCTGAGAATTTCAGAAATTTCTAGAACCTCCATGTTCTACTCAATCAACTTTAAAAGTTCTTTTATTAAGCCGAGCAAGGTGGCATACGCCTGATATCCCAGTGGCTCGAAAGGCTTAGGCAAGAGAATTGTGAGTTCAAAGCTTCAAAGACAGTCTCAGTAATTCAGTGAGGCCCTAAGCAACTCAGTGAGACCCTGCCTCTAAATAAAATATAAAAAGAGCTAGAAGCCAGGCATGGTGGTGCAAACCTGTAATCCCAGCATCTCAGAGGGCTGAGGCAGGAGGATCACGAGCTCAAAGCCACGAAAAGGTACTAAGCAACTCAATGAGACCCTATCTCTAAATAAAATATCAAATAGGGCTCAGGATGTGGCTTAGAGGTTAAGTGCCCCTGGGTTCAATTCCCAGTACTCTCAACCCCCCTCCCCCAAAAAATCTTTATTAAAGAATATTACAATCAAAAACAAATTGAAGACACAAAAACAAGACATAAGAGCACTGATTATGTCCATCACAAAATGATATAGCACTTGGGAGGGGTTTAAAAAAAAAATTCCTGGGCTGGGGATCTAGCTCAATAGCAGAGGCTTGTCTGGAATGCATCAAGCCCTGAGTTCAATCCCCAGTACTAAAATGAAACAAAATTCCCAGGGCAGAGGGGGTTTATAGTATTTTATAAAACTGATCACTAACTGCAGACTACAAAGGGCAAAAAAAGAACTGTTTCAGAGTCACACCAAGGGAAGGTCAGCAAGAACTATAACATTAAAACAAATCATCTATAATGTAGCATGCCAAAACACTTGAGGAAAATGAGATTTTATATACATGGGATTTCTGGATCCCTCTGTAAACAACTCAGATCAACAAAGCACAGATAGACATTCACTGAGTCCAGACTCTAGGCTGCCTCTGTTGTAGTAAAGAGTGTCCATGAAAAAAAGGAAATTGAAAGATAAGTCTGGTTGCTTCCTAAAAATCATTAAAATCCTTTTTACAAATATCCGAATACACAGTTTTGGTGCCTGTGGTAGGAGAGGTAAGAAGTGGAGGAGAGAAAGGATTTTAGGAAGGTTGTTTTCTTACAAAATCCTTATTCCACAGAATCAGATGGTTCAGGATTATTTCTTGAGAACTTTCTTCAGCAGAATTCCCCAGCTGTAAAAGTCCAGGTCTTTCTCCATTGCCCAAACATGAACGCACAATTTCTCCTCTTGGGAGAAGATTATGCTGGAAATTAGTGTTGCATAAATACCGTTACCTTTTCTGGTGAAAAACTCCTTGGAATATTTCCCCAACATAGCGTATTTTCGAGGGACTTTCCCCAGCAGTTCAATGATCAATGCTATGTGATCTGCATTGGGAAACATTGCCAGCAAAACAGAAACACACGACAGTTTAATCAGTACACTGCATGCAGACACTACCACCGCCCGCGCAGACAGAAACAGAGCGCGACCTGAATGATCAAAAGCATAGGCTTTCCTCATGCAGCTGGATTCAGGACCCAGAGCTGGAAGGCACCCAACTGTCCCAGGCCCCAGGGAGGGGCCAGTACACAGGGCGACCACAGCACAGGCCAAATATGGTCTTCCCATTGACTTTTAAATCAGCACAGGAATTCTGTTGGGTTGCATTTGGAATTTAGAAGAAATGCCTTTGTCACCATAACACTACAATCAGCAGCTGCTATTCCGTTTCTGTCTGCATCGTGGCGCTTTTCAAAAAGAAGAGGTACTACCTCTGCGATTGAAGAATTCCCGAGAATATTTTCCAGATAGAGCAAAGTGCCTTGGGATACTGCCTAGCAGCTCTATGATGTGGGCTATGTGGTCTATGGAGGAGAGAAAAAAAGGATATGGGAATGGGAGGGGCAAGGGGAAGGATGGGATAAAAGAAGAAGGAAAAAAGCGAAAATTAGTAAAAAATCAGAAATAGACTCAAATCAACAATGTCTGCAGCACATCCATGCAGAGGCTCGTGGGACTAGCAGGCCTCAGGCACCCTCCGGAGTGTCCATAGTGACTGATGCCAGCTCACCCCAGGCCACCCCAGCACTGCAAGCAAGTAAGCATGGAGATGGTCAGGCTTACAGATGGAATTCAAGCCAGAATTCCCTGGTTTTCAACTCAAGCGCTCAAACAGGACAGTAAAATGGGCAGCAGATCAGTGGACAAAAGGACTCCGGAGAGGCTCTGCGATTGTTCAGTCTGCCCTCTCCCACCAACAAGGTGCCTGCACTGAGGAAGGCCAGGAGCAGAGCAGCCTGAGGCCCCAGGGCTCTGCAGAGTGCTGCCTGTGCCAGGCAGGCACTGCCCATTCACTGAAACTGAGGGACTGGAAACCCAAAGAAAAGCATCTGAATTTGGTATTTGAAAACCAAAACATGGCTCTATTTTAGTAAAAACACAATACTCTCTAGAAGTTCAGGACAAGAAGTAGACCCAGACTGAGGTCTTCAGAAGGCAACACTCACCTTCATCTCTGGAATAGTCTTCCCCAGAATGCGGTTCGAACAAATAATCTCCTGTTGCCAGCTCAAATGCCTAGGACACAACAGACGACATGCTGAGCACTTCCGAGACTGGCCCCCACACCAGCAGCTCTAAGTTCTCTCCTTACAGAAGAGACCTACATTTTATGAGGATCTCGATCAAACAAAAGAACCTCCTAAAACTGTTCAAATCTCTGTTTCTTTCTTTCAAAAAGTTCAAAGAAACTTCAGGAACATTTTTATAGCTCTTCCAATGGAAGATTTAAAGGCCATGAATTCTCTTCGTTGTAAGAAGCAGAAACAAACTTATCAGTGAGTCAGCAGCACCTGTGTGCAGGCCCAGTGGCAGCAGGCCACAAATTCTGTAAATGGCAGAAAGAGGGCTCAACTCAGGATTCAATCAGGCCAGTCCAAGGCCTTTCCTCACCATCAGGCTAACCTGTGGTCCCTATACAGCAGATGTTGCTGCTTTCTTTAGGCAAAGACCTTTACACATGAGTAATTAATGATTATCTGCCAGCATCTTGTCATCATTTCCTTCATCTCTGATTCAAGGTAAAGAAAACCTAGAACCAAGAAAAACCTTCCTCTGTTCCTGGAACCAAATGAAGCATATCACCTTACAAGCCCTGCTGAGGTTATGCAGGAGAGCTGCTCCCCAGGTTGCCACCTGCTACCCCTCAGCATGCCAGTGTGTGGAGCAGGTCATTTGTTTCCATTTTCCTTGATCAAAGAAAAAACTCAGGATCATGGGTTTAATCTGGTAACAATATACAAAGACAGCAACTGCTATTACTCTGCTGACCAAATACCATGTTTTTAAATTCAAGAATACATTAAATCCCCTTTCAAATATGTCCCATACTTACTGCCACTCTGAAAGAGCTCCCCTCTTCACTGGTGCCTGGGAATCAATGGCCACGCCCTCCCCAAGGAGGCCTTCTAGTCGCCTGCTGAGACCCCAACATAGCCAGGTGTGCAGGGCATCAGCCAACCAATGACCAGAGTAGACGGCCCCTCAAAGGAGGGCTCATCTACCTGGGTAAGGGTCCATCATAACAGCTCTGTCCTTAAGAGTGGGCAAAATAAGCATGGGACTACATCCCACCCTCCCTACACACACCTTTTATTTTTTAATTATTAAAAGAATAAAAGACCTATGCATCAGTTGCAGGAGAGAAACAGGGTTGAAAAGACTGTTGCCATTTACCCTGTGATGAGCACCAGTTCATAACTCAGGATCCCTGCCTTCAACGAGATCTGGGTCTGAGCAGCACACAGTCATGTCAGTCTCAGGAAAGGGAGAACCAACCATCTCAGTAGTTGCAGATGGACTAAGGTATGAAAGGGTCCATGGAGGTCCCCACCCAGGGCCTCTCTTCTCCACTAATAAGAATAACAGCAGGGCCAATCCCCAATCAGGAAAGGTACACCTCCCTTTTGTCTCCAATTTCGAGTGGAACATATAGATTACATGAGGCCCAAAGAGTCTCTGTAGCCTGCCAAACAATTAATTCAATACTTTATAAGCCAGGAGGAAAACGGGAACTCCCTAATTGGAGGAGGGCCTGAGAAGCTGCCTGGATGGCAGCTCCAGCAGAACTCTGGCTCTGCTTTTACCCCTCCATAATCCTGGGTTCACTCTTGCTTTAAAAAGCCTATCAAAGAAATCTTTTTTTTTTTTTAAGGGAGAGGGAAGATGACAGTGCTCCAGTAATGATGTCTAGTTCTGATTCTCTGGACGTTGACTATGTTTTTGAAACAAATTCAATAAGCACAACAGGATAAACATACATTACAATAAAACATCAGCCTTTGTGATTCACAAAAGCCTTTCATGTTGGCAACTATGAAAATATGAAACAGTACTACTTCCAACTCACTAAGCTACTCCCAATATAAACCATATTATTATCATTTTTACTTCTTAACACTTGGGAACTTTGGATTCTTCCTTCTGTCTTGGCCTCGTCTTCTCAGAGGGCTTTCTTCAGGACAGCCTCTCATCTCATGACTTCCTAAGTCAAAGTGCCAGTTCTGAATAAGAAGCTCACCTCTTTGTTCCATGATGTGCCCGGTGCTGAGGAAACTTGAGGTTTTCAGAGTCGCCTTTATTGCATGGCATTGACCAAGACTCACCATAGAGCCCACAAAAGTTACCTACTCAGGAACTATGACCCACAAGTGCAGAAAACAGCACCTCTCCCCAAACCAAATTTTTAGGTCATACACTACACAATTAAATCTGGAAGGGCCCTAAAGTTCAAGGAGAGGAAAATAAATCCAGCAACTGACATATTCCAGCTAGTCTGCCTCATTTGATTATGCTTCTCCAGTTTCGAGTCCAAAACTCTCTTCCCTGACAACAGCATGGGCACCAGCCACTATCTGCCAGCTCTTAGTACTGATGGAGCTTCTGCCATAGTTGATACTATTTATGAAACTGGAAGGACTATAGGCTTTACCACCAAGAATAAACTGTGGTAATGCTTAGTATTATGAGGTCAAATTTCATATGCTGCAGCAGTATTTCCAAGCTTCAGAGAAAGTGTAGAGGTGAGGAAACACTGCCTCCTCTGTCACATCACATTCTCTAGGAAAAACAAAAGGATCTCTCAGCTGCATCCCTCAGGCAGTGAATGAAGGCTTGGCCCCAGAAAAACTATCCTCTGACAACCACCTGGTGAGAAAGAACCCCTGGAAGCAGCCCTAGCAGCACTGTGGGAGCCACATGCAGCCCCTGGGAAGGAGACAAGTGAAAGGAGACACAGCCTGTTTTGGGTTAGAAACTCACTAAAAACTGCACAGGACCTGAAGAAGAGACCATCTCTTATAGAACAGAACAAAAACCTGTGATTTGTTTACTACATGTGAACACAGTTCACACAGTGGACAGGGGTATGGTGTACAGAGACAAATTTGAACAGGATGCAAGTCAAACAAACTGGCATAAGGTTGCCCACCATTATCCCTGTATCTGGGATTTTTGTCCCATTTTTCTGGCTATATCACAAAACTTTAATATCCCAAATTAGAAGCATAGGACTTCAGAGTTGAAAGTGTTCTCAGAGCCTAATTCAGGGCAGCCTTGATACATGGCCTTCTGTTGCTAGGGACAAGTGCAGTTTGGTTCGCCACCTCCTGAAATGGGTCATTGCTTCCCTGCAGCCCAACTGTTCCAAGCACTCCCTTCCTGCTGACCTGGACTGCCTCCTGCAGCTTCTAGCCTCCACCTTGTTCTGCCTTCCAGTCACACAGAGCAGGCAAAGGCCTCTCCACACAGCAGGCTCTAAATTCAAAGCAACCACCACATGACTGCCAGGTCTTTCAACCATTCCGGTCCAAAATTTACTAAGACAGGACTTGGGTTTTTGAAACTCACTAAAAACTAAAATTTTTAGTTACATTAAAATTATTATTTGGTATTATGTATCAGAGCAACAAGGAAATAGAAATGCATGTATTTAGAGGTATCTTGCCATATATGTGGCCTCAGATGATCCCAACTTGAAAGACACAAAGTATGTACTTTTTCTCATCTCTGGTCCTATCTGCTTAACACACTGCTTTTACTTGGCATTAGTGGGCATAAAATATAGTAAACACAAAAGAATTATCAAATTAACCTCAAATAACTGAAAATTAAATCAGAGAAGAATTTGGATAAAAAATAATGAGACAAGCATGACATTCCACACATCCCACCTTTTCAGCAGAGGAATGACAAAGTAAAGCCTACTGGAAGATGCTGAACTGAAACTGGGCAAGAGAAACTGAAACTGGCTCATGGATGAAGGTCATTGGTGCAAATGACCCAAAAAACAAAAAACAAAAAAAAAAACCAAAAACAAATACACTGGTGGAGCTTGAAGAGTTTAGACCCAACTAATGTCATGACACTAGGTGAAAAGAATGACCTCCAGTGCCCCAGGAAAGCATCACCATATTCTCCAAAGCAAAAGACCTGGACCAAGGGAGTATATGCCACTACTGCTGTCTCAGAAGTGACTGTACTTCCCAGAGCAATAAGCCAGAAAAGTCAGAACAGTCTCTAGACTTTGCTCTATGAAGAAAGACATTATGCACTAGTATATGAAGAGATCCCGTCCCTTGCCAGCAGGGGCATAAAAGCAGCTGCTGACATATTCCATCCCTGCACCTGGCAGGGCTCCAACCTTCCAGCCCCAGAAACCCCTACCCTGAGGGATGCCTATTCTCACCACCTCCCCATCCATCATGAGCGAAGGGGGAGCTCTGCACAACACTGAAAGCCCCGTGTCACCCCAAATGAGTATGATATTTGGGGCGATGGACTGCACAGGACCTGAAGAAGAGACCATCTCTTATAGAACAGAACAAAAATCCTAGACACATCTGAGGATCTGAGGAGACTTTTGGGGGCAGGGTGGTAACTAGGGATTAAACTCAGGTGCTTCAGCACCAAGCGACATTCCCTAGTCCTTTTTATTTTGAGATAGGGTTCACTAAGTTGTTTAGGACCTTACTAAACTGGGGAAGCTGGCCTTAAACTTGCAATCGTCCTGCCCCAGGCTCCTGAGTTACTGGGATTACAGGTGTGTGCTACCACACCCAGGTAAACATCTTCCAATTCTTAAGACTCCCAAGGCAGCAATCTCCTAGCTCTCATCCATCCCATGGTTGACAATTTTCACTTTTAAAAAACTGAGATCTGTGCCCCATGGAGATTGCCCCATCAAAAGCAGTAAAGGGAAAAATTAATTTACAAGAAGAAAATGGCAAAGGCTATCCTTACCATGCATGCTGTACTCCAAATGTCTGCAGGTGTACTGTAGCCGGCTCCTATTAAAACCTCTATGGATCTATACTGACGTGTTTGGATGTCCTCTGTGAAGTGTTTATGCTGGAAAGGAACAGATGCATTACCAGAGGAACAGAGACATAAAAAGGAAAAATAAAAAGGGTCTTCTCAGAATCATGACCAAAATGTTTTAGAAAGAAAACTACTTACCACCCAACAAGCATTTCCCAGGTCAGCAATTTTTACTCTAATTTTATCTGCATTCCGTGGATCCAGGGGGTTCACCAACAAGTCAGCCGCCCGAGTTTTTGCTGGCATGGGCAAACAGTAGCAAGGTTAGTGACTGGGACAAGGGGTTTGCATATGTGAACACAGTGTTAGCCAGACAGACCACCTCCTTTTTTAGAAGGACAAGGAGATGGTGATCATTTAGGTGGACTAAAGAGAATTAAAAATTTTTGTTTCCATCTCTGGAAAATATTACACAAAGGCAATTAAAACTTAGCTACACAGAGGACCCCCAAGGATACCTCTTCATCCCTAATTCCTTTGTCTCAGCCCTAGAACATGCTGGCCTTGCTCCATTCCCTGCCTGTTTTTCTGTGGCTGCTTCTCATCTGATCAGAGGCTATTGCCTCATGGGCCATATCTAACTCATTGGTGCATTACCACAAGGAACATAAAGGTAAACAGAATATTGCCATGGCAGCCAGTCACTTCCTACTGACACACTGTTCATCAGACATGGAATGACTACCAGGCCCCTGGTACCTCTACCTTAACACCCACAGCGTCTCCTACAGTTCCTGCTGCCTGGGCTGAACACACATAGGACTAGACTGGTAGTTAATTGACAATATAGATTAAAGGGAGGAACTACTTTATTCTGGTTTAATTATGGACAAGGAAGACTCCAGAACAGACATCTCCTGATATGGCCTGGGCCATAAAGGCAACACATGAACCTGTCACACACTTAGGTCACTCTCAACTCCAGGGTGATGCTGAGGTTTTCTTCACATCAGGCACAAGGCCAGTGGTTCTGGGGCCAAAATAGTTTTTCAGATCATTCCAAACCATGTCTATATGTCAAGCACCATTAACCAAGGGGCAGGTGACATAGAAAAAGAACTTGGTGAGGCTCAGAGAGAAGACCTTGAAGTGAGTCAGCATCTTCATCATCAAATCTCAAACTGCCCTATAAGCTCAGATTTCTGGTAAGAATAAAATGTAACTGGGGCTTTCACTTATTATAAAATAATTTTGAAATAGCATCTATAGACTTTAAAAAGTCTGCTCAAAGCAGGGCATTTAACACCCACCCCAGAGTGTCTTTTTGCTCACTCACAAGGTAGGCACTGCAAACATAAACTACACCAGTTTTTGGTTACACTGAACTATGGAATCTTGGTGCTTAAGGAGGTTCAATTCCTTGACAAATACCAGAGAAAGAGAAGAAGGCCAGCTTTCCTAGTAGTGAGCAGGGTAGACTATAGCAAGGTCCCCAGGATTCACAGCATCCACAGGACTCCCAAGGAGGGTTCCACATGATGCTGAGAGAATTCTGGCCAGTGTTTGAGCTCTCAAGACCTATTCTCAGCTCTTGGATCAACCCAGGCCAGTCAGGCACAGAGGTTCTCCTGGTGCATATAACCTACTCCTGCAACCCCTCCCCCTCCCTTTTTTTGGTTACAGGGATTGAACCCAGGGGCACTCAACCACTAAGCCACATCCCCAGCCCTATTTTTTGTTATTTTATTTAGAGACAGGGTCTCACTGAGTTGCTTAGTGCCTTGCCATTGCTGAGGCTGGCCTTGAACTCACAATCCTCCTGCCTCAGGCTCCATAGCTGCTGGGATTACAGGTGTGCACCACTGCACCCAGCTCTGCACCCCACTTTATAAGGAAGCTATCCATGATGGAGCATACCAAAGACCAAGTAGGAAGTGAGGAAAAGAAACACAGGAACTCAGAAAGTGATGAGAAAGCAAGCAGCAGAGACCCACAAGGGAAGGCAAAATGTAAAAGGGGTAAGAAGAGTGATAAACATAAAATGCTGACCCAACAGATAAATGGACAACACTAGAAACTACTAGATGAATCCCTCCTATCATCTAATCAAGGAGAATCAACAGGAATTTAAAGTTTGCAGAAATGGATTCAAATTTAGTTTTTAACACCTACAAGTTTTAAAACTGGCATATGTCAAACTCTTTGTGACTCAGTTTTCAGGAAAGGAGGAAATGGAAGAGATCACCCCCTCCCAAAGACACAAATGCAGGAGAGCATTAGGCTGAATGTACAGATCTTGGAGCTTCATTCTGCTGTAACCAGCTGAGCCATCCTCTTGGGTCAGTGAAAGAAGAATGAGCAGGCAGGTGTGTGGAGCCCAAGAGTGAGCTCCCTTTTCTAAACAACTTCCAAACATTAAGATCCAAGGTTTACTGAGGGAAGAGGATGCAGCTTCGTTTGACATTCTGTGACTTCCCAGAATATTTTATTTCTTTTCTCAATAAGAACAGGTAATTGAGCTGGCTTTTATTTGAGGGTGCTCAAATGGAAGGAAGCAACTTGTAATCTGCCACCCACTCCTAGTTCTTGTTTTTAAAGATACTTCCCGGGAGCTGCACAATTCAGATACGCTAGAGAAATACACTTTTGAAGATACCATCACCACATCTTTAAATACCATTTCTTTATACTTACTATTCCTCCTTTATGTTCACTAAACAAAATCTCTTTGGGTACATGCTAGTATTCTCCAGGTTCAGGTTTGTAAATGGTTATTCAGCTCACAGTAAGAGTTGAATGTGAGCTAAATGATACTAGATAATTTATTGCAAAAATTTAATTGTGTAAGAACACAACAGGAGGGTAAAATAGATTCTGTTTGTGTTTCTCATTTCCTCTCTCAGTGTGACAGCTCCTGTGTCAAGGTACCTGAATGCAACACTCCAAAAGGCCTCATAAATAATACAGGGACGCTCACACTTGCTGCATAATCATTACAATTTTGTGTTGCAAGCAATCAGATCACCCCCTCTGATTAAGTGGCCACTGTGGCAACCTGTCAGAGCTCTTCCTTTTCATTGATAATGCTAAACCAAATGACAAACTGAAAAGCTACAATTGCTCTCTGCTTCCACCAAATAGAGAATAAGGGAGAAGATTTCACTTCAGGAAGGGCTGGGTCCTTTAGGTCACCTTCTGATAAGTCAATCTCTGGGTAACACTGGTAAGTCTATCCTATAACCTAGCAACAAGGTAGTTAGCAGTGCCTCAGCTGCCATCACACCTGGGCAAGGCACCGTGTGGGGCAGATACTCCCTCTTTATATTTTAGAACATTCTACAAGGGAGACATAAATATCCTCTCTACATGGAGATGGGTCAGAACAGGAAGCAGCAGAACTAGGAGACTTACTGAAACACCTAACCCATTCACTCAAAAAATGGTTACCAAGCCCCTTCTGTGTGCCAGGTGCCAGCTTGGCTCTAGGGTCACAGCATGAAGACACACCCCAAATTAGAAAATTCACATACTACCTAAAATGTAGACAATAAAGTAAGTAATTCACACAGCATGTCAGATAACTACATATGCTATTAATCAAAGAGAAGGAGGATAATGTTTAGGAGAGGTCATTTGTGAGAAGGTGACATTCAAGAAGAGGACTGAATTGAAGGAAGAAGTTCTAGGCAGAAGACAGTGGAAATGCAAAGGCCAGACGCAGAAAGGAGTTCAGTTTTGAGATACTTTAGGAAGAAGCCAGCAGGAGTGGTGCAAAGCATGTGACGTCAGACCACTGCAGGGGACATCAACTTCCAAAGGTACCTCAGGGTATGGCTCTATGTGGGAAATGCATGCTAGGTCATTTTGGATGTGGAGAAAAGATAAGGACATATACTTTTAAAAGGTGTCTGTGGACTAGATAAGAATGGCCTGGGGAACAAGAGGTGGAGGCTGTCCAGCAGCAGTCTAGACAAAAGATGACAGTGACTAGAAGACATGTAAGGACTCCATGTAGACCCTACATGCACAAACAATGATGCCCCCACCCCCACCCCCATGGCCTCTGTGCTTCAGACAACATGAACCAAGATCTATGTTGTAGTTCTGGCAGCTAATAACCTAAGAGGAACCCTTCCCCCTTTCACAACCTTCAATGGCTGTCAAGTTACTCTGGAAAAATATTATATCCTTTAGCCTGGTATTTATGTTCTTTAAACATCTCAACATGGCCCCCAACCTTTCTTACACTACTTCCTCATGTACATGTACTGTGTTCTAATGGGAAGGATCTGTGCAAATTCTCAAAAAAGCCTGCTTCTTTTGCCTCTTGATCATATAGTAACTGGTTACCAACTGTAAGCCCCTAGACCATTGGGAAACAAAACACCTCCTCTATGGGGAGGCTACCAAATGACCGAGCAGGAAACCAAAATGGAGTGCCTCTACACGATGACTGCATCAGGAGATCCTGCCTGGAACCTCCCCAGAATTTAACAACACTGAAAAGTTCTGCTTGGTAAGAAGAAAGGGACAATGTAAAAAAGATCACCGATTTTCATCTGACAGAGCTTCTAGGGATGGTAGTGTGTTGGAGAGAATAAAATTTTTATTGCAAAAGGGAAAAGTAAAGAATAAAATATAACCAGAAAGCACTCATTTTTTCATTTATTAAAGTATTTATCTTAGCATTCAGGTGCTAAGGATACAAAGGTAAAAACATACCATGCTCTCAAAGAGTTTACATTCCATTGAAGAGAAGATAATGCAAATGAGCAATGACCATACAATTAAGTAAAGTACAGTCAGTAGGATAAGAAGAAAGATTGCAGAGGCCCGCTAGGGAATAGAGAAGCAACCACCCAGGAGGAGATACATTGTTTTGTCATATTTTGGATCATGGAAACTAAAAAAAAAAAACATTTTAGAACTACTGAGGAAATCGACTATATAATGAATAATAGATATTATAAAATCACTCATATTCTTACTATGATAATGGTATTATTATTATGACAAAGATGTCCTTTCATCTCTCAGGAGACAAATACTGAAGTTTGTTTGGTTTTCTTTTTTATTTTGGGTGGTGCTGAGGACTGAACCCAGGGCCTCATGCATGCCAGGCAAGCACTGTACCAACTGAGCTATATTCCCCAGCCCTATACTTAAGTATTTAGAAGAATCCCAATATCTACAACACAGTTTTTATTTACATATATGTAAATATACCTAGTGTGGCAAAATGTTAAGTATGAATTTATATTGAAGGTATACAATTGTTATTGTACTATTCTTTCAAAATATATTTTTTTAAAATACAGAGATGTGCTAGGTATGGTGGTATACACCTGTAACCTGAGCAACTCAGGAGGCTGAGGCAGGAAGATCTCAAGTTTGAGGCCAGCTTCAGCAATTTGGCAAGACCCTGTCTCAAAAAAAAAAAAAAAAGGGGGCTGGGGATAGAGCAGAGTGGTAAAGCATCCCAGAGTTCAATCCTCAGTACCAGAAAGAGGGAGGGGGGAGGCGGGGAGGAAGAGAGGGAGGAGTGGGTTTTCTAGTAATTCCTGCAACTCAGAGGATGGGTCTGGTTACTCATGGATCATACACCCCACTAAAACACTCTAGCAATGACTTAAAGACAGGTGGGGATGGCAACAAGAAAGAACAAAAAGCCAGATCAAAAGGTAGCCTCTGTGATAGTACAAACAGGCAATGACCATGCTCTTTAGGGCCAAGGCAAGGAGGACCCCCATTTAAGGAGGTATGACTGTTAGGACAAAGTGACCTACTGGGTATGAGAGAAAAAACGGGGAGTGTCAAGGACCATCAAGGGAATACAGGAGGTTTAGCCAATCGAGAGAGCAAACTGTGCTCTGGTTTCTATGTGTCTGAAGTCCCCTTGTGACACAGAGATCAGGCTGTCTTGAACACTGTTGAATAAGTGGCTCTCCAGCATAGGAAAGCAGAGGAAGAGATTCTTCTGCCAGAAGTCCCTGGATCCTCCACTTGCTTCCTCACTCCCTCAGGTCTCTAACCAAAGGTTATCCTGTCAGGGAGGTGTGATCTCTCTCAGTAAGATCTAGAGCAGCCCTCCACACCACTGCCTAATTTACCCACAGCAGCTCACAACACTAACTGGTTTTCACTGGCTACCTACCCCCATGGTAATCCAAGAAGAAAGGCAGTTACATCCTTGGTTTTGTTGACCACTATCCTCAGTACCCACAACAGGGACTAACCAAAATACTGCTGGGACTCAACAGTTGAGTGAATAAACAGGGATTTGGTCAGCAACACCACATTGATAGCAGCTGTAATCATGGATTACATGGTTACATGGACAGGCTTGGGTCAATTAGGGAGAGACTGGAGTGTCAGAAGAATGGGCTAAGAATAGAGATCAGGGTAACGCCCATGCTTAAGATTGCTGAAAAAGATTAGGGAACTACCCTAGGAAATAGCAGGACAAAGTGCAGCCCACAAAGCAGGAGGAGGACTTAGGTGGGCCAGGCAGCAGGGTCTGTGGAGTGCAGCTCAGGTATGAGTCATATACCCCCCATCCCACTGTTAAACACAGGCTGGGAGAGAAGCGCAACCTGATGTCAATCAAGAAATGTATGGACGTAGTTCTCTGATAGAGTGCCCAAGTATTCCTTAAATTCAAGCAACGTGCTCTGAGTTAAATAATATCTCCAACCAGATTTTACATTTTGTGTAAATCAGAATGTTTCCCTCTCCTCACCCATTCACTCATGCATTCACCATAATTTTGAATTTCCCTCTACTTCTGTTTTTTTCATAGGAAGTTTTTCTTTTAAGCCTAAACATATATCTGCCTATTATGAATGTGAATTATAATGTGGTGGACAAAACTGGACCAGGAAACAGGAGGCCTGCATTCAGAATCTACTGGTTACTAGCAAGACAAACTGTCCTGAGCCTTACAACTCACATGGGTCTCAAAGACACTGACAACACAGCAATAGCAGTAGCAAGCCTGGCGCCTACCAGGTTCATGACAAGAAGGTACATTCACTAAGAAATATTCTATACATTATTGTCATTATATATCATATATCATTTGTTTACCTGCACTATTTATATACCTAAACCATTTACAGGTAGCATTTGATTCAATGCTAATAACTAACCTAGATGTGGCCACTGATTTCCTTTGATAGAGGAAGAAACTGAGACTCAGGGAGATTTAGAAATCAAAGTTCCATAGCTATTAAGTTTTGAGCTGGGATTTAATCTTGGTTTTTGTTTTGTTTTGTTGCACTAGGGATTGAACCCAGTGGCCTTTTACTACTGAGCTATTCCCCAGAATTTTTTAATTTTTGTTTGCTTTACTTATTAATATCAGGGATTAAAGCCAGGGGCACTTAACCACTGAGCCACATTCCCAGTCCTTTTTACTTTTTGAGACAGGATCTCACTAAATTGCTTAGAACCTCACTAAGTTGCTGAGGCTGGCCTTGAATTTGTGATCCTCCCTCCTCACCTCCCAAGTCACTAGGATTACAGGCATGTGCCAACATACCCGGCCAGACCATTTTTATTTTGAGGGGTCTCACGAAGTTGGTGAGGCAGGTCTCAAACTTGGGATCCTCCTGTCTCAGCCTGAGTTGCTGGGATTTCAGGTGTGAACTACCACACCCAGCTTAACCTCATATATTTGAAGCCACTGCCCCAAACTGTTGCTTGCACAATAATACAAAGCTACTCTGTAAATTTACTTTCTATATGCATCTGTAAGTTAAAATGAGCAACAGCAAAAATAAAAGCAGAGAAGGTATATTTCCATGGCTGCCTTTTCCTAGAAATGAATCTACCTGTGAAGTTTTTGAATACTCCCTGGCCAGGAAAAAGGTGACCAGGAGCTAACTATGTCCCACCAAGTTAAGAAAACACATGCTAGAATGATTAGTTACAGCTGAGTAACAAGGGTGGCTGGCTTTCTCAGAGAATAAGTTGTCAGCCTGCTAGAGTGAAAGGGGCTGCAGAATCTATGGGGCTGTCTATAGGGCTGGCTCATCAATAACCTGCCATGTGTTAAGCAGTCCTATCAGCAGAGGGAGCAGAGGAGGTTTCTGAGCTTTTCACTGTGAGCCAGAATGGAAACCAAATGAGAGCCCAGTTTTCACTTACTGAAGTCACTCAGCAATATGTCACATGGCATTTGCTCCCAAAATAAGGGTTTGAAATAAGACAGGGCCCTGCACAGACATACCTACAATCTATTTTCATGTTTAAATCATGTCACTTCCTTTAAAATTACAAAATTATAATCTTGGGACTGTTATTGATAGCAGGGTCCTATAATTAGGGACAATTATCAAAATAAGTCAAGACACTTCTTTCTCAACATAACAAAAGAGCAGGCAGATGTTCTCTCAAATAGAAACAAGCCAAAAACCTAAATATAACACCATCAGATGAAAGAGGTTACAAATTATAAGCTAAATTAATGCATTGTAGGAACCTATAAGGATGCTAAACTCCCAAGGTTTTTGCAAATGTTAGGTGTCACTGACTAAATATAGAAAGAATAAGAAAAGCTCAGAAATGGGATTGCATAAGCAGAGAGTAAGAAAAAGCCCAGTGGCACAGAACAAATTTTTAAAGCACATTTCTTGTTCATGAGTATAAAAGCAATAAAACAAAAATGGTTAAAACATGGACATGGCTTTACCACCACCAGTCAGCTCCTTTCACAGTGTTTGTCAAAGGCATGACCCTGGAGCCAGTGAAAGCAGACAATGGATGGGAAAGGACACTTACTTTTTGGCAAATCCCCAGTACTAGAGGCTGAAACTGTCCTGCTTCTGTCATGGGATGGACTGCTTTCCTCTTGCTCAGTAAGTGGAGATCCCTCAGAGAGCACAGAGCCACAGGCCACAGGTTCTAAGGGCCCAGAGAACAATGAAGTGGAAAACTCTGGAAACTGCGACTCCGGAATCTTATGTTGTCCATTTGGCAATTCACCATTGAATTGTTCGTAGGAGCTGCTATATGTGTAATCACTTTCTGCATTGGGCTCATCAAGGTTATATTCCTCAGGATTTGGGCAGTCATCTTCATCATCCTCTTCATCCTCCAGCTGCTGTTCCAGTAAGAATGGACCATTCTCAATATGGCCATTGGTTTTGGGTGACTCAATCCATGTAGGGTCTATATTCGCAAGCTCCTGTTCAACATCATCTTCATCTTTCTCAATGTTTTCTTTCTCAGTGTCTTCTTTCTCTTCTTGGTCCTCAGCTTCACCTTAAAAAGTTCAGGGGTTAAGAATTAGGCCTTGGTACTCTCTTTGACACAGTGGCATGAGGTACTTATGTCCTTTGACAAGATATACTTCTTAATGTGCTTAATTTATGTACCACACAGTCAACACCTCTTGGCTTTCAGGGTAAACCCTGTAAGCTTTCTAAATCTTATTTTTCATTTATTTAACTTATTTGTTTATTAGTCGAGTCTCCTTAGAGGAAGTTAGCATTGGGGGAAAATAATTTTATAAGTTGGATTTCTATTTCTACCCTCTCCCGAACCTTCAGAAAAAGGTCTGTGATATGTTAGTTAGGCAAAAATTTAATCACAAAATAAAAAGGGGCCATTATTAGCATGGATAGAAACATGGTGTTTTCCATTTTTAAAAACTACTGCGGTGTTAACTAATGTCTGTCATACATTTTTATTAATGAACTACAGATTGAACAGGTTGCTTCCCGTACTGTCCATTAAGAAGACAGAGAAACTCTTCCTTAGTATCCAAAGCAGCAGCACAAAGCCCACCTCTGTGATGCTCCCAAGACCCCATCAACCCTGACTCCGGGTGCCACTGACCATCGTCTTTAGCAGTCTCTTCCTCGGTTGCCTCCTCCAATCCTGCCGCTTTTAGTTTCACCTCTGGGCAGTACTCATCATCTTGCTCATTGGAAGGTACAGCGGAGGTGATGTTTTCCTCTATTATTTTTCTTTCAGCTTCTCTCTCCAATTCCTCTATCTCCTGAAGGCGTTTTTCTAATAACTCAGCCTGCCTCTTCTGTTTCTTTTTCAGCTTTTTCTTCTTGTTTTTAGATATTTTTCCTATCTACAACATGTTAAGAAAATACCATAGGTCAGTCGGCTCCTTTTTAAAGCACCATATAATAGCACAAGTGCTGGCAGTATGGCAAACACTAACCATTTTTTTCACGTCATATTCAATTAAGTTCACAAACCCAGAGAAAAGCATTATGGTGAAAGAGAAAACAGTCTGGCTAATATCAGGTCTTACCCTCAGCGCAGTATACCTCCTCATCATTTCAATTCTAAGAGAACTGAATCACTTGGAAGCTCCTCTTGAAAGTTTTATTTGTTGCTGCCTTATACAAAGTTACATCCCTCTCACCTCCTTATTAACTAAAAAGAAATGTTTGCCAAAACAGGGAGACAAGGGCTGGGGTTGTGGCTCAGTGGTAGAGCGCTCGCCTAGGATGTGCAAAGCACTCGGTTCGAGCTTCAGCTAAATAAATAAATAAACAAACAAACAAATAAATGTGTTGTGTCTGGCCACAACTAAAGAATAAACCTCAAAAAAAAAAAAACAGTGCTGGGGAAATAGCTCAGTTGATAGAGTGCTTTTGCCTTGCATACACAAGGCCCCCTGTTCAATCCCCAGCACCATGGGGGGGGGGACAGGTAGACAATAGCACTGCCTGAGTCTGCCTCACACTGAGTTGTTATCAGCAAACAAAACAACATGAACTTTAAGAAATGAGCCTATGAAGTAAAAGGGTGAAAAATCAAAAACCGTAAGTTTTTGCCTGCTTTCAGCTCTGGCCACCTGACTTGGAAAGCACAGGCATTAAGAACCTCCAACATTTCACAGGATTAGTGAACTCAAGCCAGCAAACCAAGAGAACACTGTGGAAATGACTCAGGCTCCCCAACTGGCCAGGAAGCCAAATTCTCAACACTGAAACTTCCTTCTAAAAGGAGGGCTGCTT
This sequence comes from Marmota marmota marmota, assembly GCF_001458135.2. NCBI lineage: Eukaryota > Metazoa > Chordata > Mammalia > Rodentia > Sciuridae > Marmota > Marmota marmota. The sequence continues at coordinate 25,189,484 of NW_026000142.1, read as the reverse complement.
CATTGAACACAGTGTTTCTGACAGGACCACAAAATGGATAATACTCTCTCGTACTTACACAACTGTCTAAGAAAAAAAATTAGAATATCAGTGTCGGAAAAATAAGTAACTGAGAAGCCAATGAGAAGTAATATAAACTGATTTTGGAATAATCACACTTCAAACTCTTAAGCATCACCTCACAATTCAGGAGATTCTGCCAACAGTACCTAGGAAGAAGCTCTTACAACAGCTTTGATGACTCGTAACTATGCAGAAATCACTTCAACTTAAAGAATTTTACATACTTAAGGATACAGAGCATTTATAAACATGTCTACCTTCTAAGTTAATACATATTAGAACATTTGTTATCATTTGAAACGCTTAGTGAATAGTTCCTTTTAACATGCTGAATATAAGTATATATTTAAGTACTTACAGGTTTTTGCTGTGGAGCCGTACTCACTAAAACAATATAAAACAAAATGGATGTTAGACGAAAACTGACACATACATTTGGGTAATTCAAACTGGCAAAATGAATTAATTACAATCTTCTAATGGCTATCCAACTTCAAAAACTGTTAAAAATCAAGAGCTTCTTTATTGTAAGGATCTAAAGAAAATGTATTCAACTCAAATGACTGACCCTTAAAGGGCAGAGTAAAAGCTGTTCATACTAAGTCATTTCTATTATTTATTTAAAATTAAATGACAATCAGTTTCAAAAAGAGTCAATAATCTCAAGCATCCACTATCAGTTTAAGAAAATGAAGAGTTCACAAATCATATAGTCATCAGACCAAATTTGTTTATAGATAATGAACAATTTAGATGAGAAAATGTACATTTTATTTTCGAAATCCACTTGGCAAATCTCATACAAAAAAACTAAGCTAAATAGTACAGAGTTTTTATTAGTAATTACACAGTAATTTGTGACAATTATTCCAAATCACATTAGACCCCTAACCAGAAGCAAAAACTTGACAGGCTGGTTCCATGATCTAAAGAAACACCCTTAGAGTAGATAGTAGAAGAAGTAAGAGCCCCAGAGCCCTAGTCACAGGAGTGTTAGCCCTGTACAACTGCCTGACCACACACCAGGGCACAGATAATGTAAAAAGAGCATATCAACACTACCATTACTGAATTCTGTGAAATTCGAGGGGGTGGGGGGGAGCACCCTTATATGCCAACGCTCAAGTCATGTGGTCATCTTTCCTCTATACCCTTAGGTCTTTCGTATCTAATTCCAAAGTCTCTAATTAAATTCAGACTGATAGAGGTATGTTAACTGAAGAGAGGGAAGCATTCTAACAAATTAAGCTAGAAAAAAATTCTCATGACTATGTTCCTCCCTACAGAAGTAGGTAACATAAGAAAATGCAGATACAGATAGATGAAGCAACAGTTAATAATTTAGGTGGTCTTTTAATGGAGGACACAAAGATGAATAATTCAAATATTAAAATAAAATGCAATTGGAAAATCGTCTAAAGAAAATGTTCCAGTTATTTCCAGCAACCAAGCTCTTACAAAAAGTTCCTAATTTGCATATACATATTTGACTCAACTGCCTTCAGTGTACAACTCTGCAAGTTCAAAATGCCCTCAAGTCGACTGAAATGAAGAAAGATCAGCTCAATCAGCTCCCTCACCTGCAGACCCTGAAGGAGGAGGAGCACCTGCTTTCTGCCACTCAGTGGCTTCGGCTGCCATTCTTCTCACATATGCATCATCCACACACATCAAGATGTTTTCCGGCTTTATGTCAGTATGAATAATCTTGCACTTACTGTGTAGATAATCTAACCCTTGAAGAACCTAGTTATAGTAAAATCGAAAGAGGAAAGTAGCTATCAATACTTTTATTATTTAATTTTTATGCATTTGCAAAATAGGTGATGCAATCACACAGCACAAAATTTGACAGACACAAAAGGGCATTTAGTTAACAAAACAAAACCCTCCCCACCTTTGCCCCAATCCAGCTCTCCCTTCCATAAGCAACCAATGTGTAAGACTGCACAGATAATTTATGCTCGTGAAAGCAAATTTCTATATGTACATCTTTAGTAACAACTTTACTGAAAAAGAATTCACGTGTATAATTCATAATTGGAAGAGCACAATGTTGTTTAGATGTGCAACCATCACCCCTTCCTAATTTAGAAAGTTTTCATCACCCCAGAAAGAAACATCATACCATTAGTAGTCACTCCCCATCTCCCTCCACCACCACCAGCCCTGACCAATCACTAATCTGCTTACTGATTCTGGACATGATATTTAAAATGAATCATACAGAGGGATTTTCCAACTGGCATAATGTTCAAGGCTCACTCTTGTGTTAAGTATATCTGTATTTCATTTCCTTTCATTGCCAAATGATATTCTGCTGTGTGGAATACAACATTGTGTTTATCTATTCATTAGATAGACATCTGGATTGTGTCCAACTTTTAGGCTATTGAAAATAATACTGCTATGTATATTCATGTACAAGTTTTCGTAGGGATCCATCTTTGTATTTTCTTGACTTAGAGGGAAATGTTGGGTCATATGACAAGTATACATTTAGCCATTTGATGAAGTACCCACACTGATTTCTATAGTGCTTATTCCTTTTACATTCTTACCAGCAACATATGAGGGTTCCAATTTCTTCATCCTGACCAACATTAACTATCTTTTTTATTGTAGTCACACTAGTGGGTATGAAGTGGTATCTCATTTTAGCTGCTGTTGTTTTGAGACAGGGTCTCACTCTTTCTCAGGCAGGTCTTAACCTCCTGGACTCAAGCAATCCTCATGCTTCACCATGCCAAATAGCTAGGGCTCCAGGAATGTCATCAAACCCAACTTGCATTTTTCTTTCTTTCTTTCTTTTTTTAATATTTATTTATTTATTTATCTTTTAGTTTTTTTAGGTGGATACATTAGTTTGCTTTTATGTGGTGCCGAGGATCGAACCCAGTGCCTTATGCATGCTGGGCGAGCACTCTACCACTGAGTCACCACCCCAGCCCCCAACTTGCATTTTTCGTTTTGATTTTTATATTCCTAGTGGTTAATGATGCACATACATTTTTAATATTTCAGTAAAAGGAAGACATAATTTTTTTTTTTTCCCCGTTTGGTGGTTCTGGGGACTGAACCCAGGCCTTGTGCATGCTGGGCAAGCACTCTACCAACTGAGCTATATCCCCAGCCCCAAGAAGGATATAATTTAACCAAAAAATAGCTCTGATATCTAATAGCACTACAGCCTTAAATTAAAAGAAAACATTAAACCAAAACATACACATGCACATCACCTCAAACCAAACAAAACCTTACAGAGTGCCAGCGACCTCAATGCAAGGACAATGTTTCTCTGCAATTATTTCCACATAAAAATTAATTTTTAGAATATACTTTTCCATACATTAGAAATACAAATATCACCATTTAAATATTAAGTCATTTGGGCATCTTGTCCACAAGAAACTGGAAATGTAAAAGAGATAAGCAAAAGATACACTGCATCATCCAAAACTAGGTAACACCCAGGAAAATCCCAGTGTGTCTGCCTACCATGAATAGCTGGCTAAATAACCTTCAAGGATGAAACATTACGAAGTGAGAAGGAACCAAATTTTTTGAAAGAAAATCAGTTTATCTGTCTCTTGAACAGGGATTACACAGGTATTAAAACATCTATGATCACTTAAAATAACTTTTCATAGGAAGCATTTTCACATGAATTCACTGAAACTATATCATCTGAACTCACAGGCTATGAACTATTTGAGGTGTTTGATATACAACAGTAAACAGAGTTCTGCAACTTCAAAGCCCTTAACAGTTCTCCTGTCCTCATAGAGCTTACACATTCTTGGTAATGGCTGGGAGTAATGGGATTAATTTAAAAAAAAAAAAAAAAAAAGATGAATCACGGCACAATACCAAAATACTGACAAGTTGTTAGTAAGTACCAGTAAAATGGGGGAATAAAAAAAGCCTAAAGAAATGCTTCTGATTTTTAAATTTAGAATACTTACTGTTTAAAATAATACCTCAATTAAAATGTTTAATTATGTTTAGAATGTCAAAGAACCAACAGTCAGACAGACATCATTATGTATATACAAAAAGTACAGGGTATACACCTGAAGGAAACATAATCCAATGGGTCTATATGTGGTTCACTGACATTTCATGTGTCTTCCTTGTGCAAACTGAGTAATAATGTGGAATTTTTAATCCAAACAAGAGAGATTCTGAGAATTACAAGATATTAATGAACAGGCACAAGGAACAAATTTTGGAAAATTTTTAAACAGCTGATATTTATTCCAACTTAAATTTCAGTTATCAAAAATTAACTCAAAGTAGAAATATTTACGAATTTACTTGGAGTTAATATTTTGCTTTCCTAAAATATCTTTTAACCATCTTTCATGAACAAGTTGCCCTTATCTATCCACCTTGGTTTCTTTCCCTTTTAAAGATGTTTCACTGTGTGGGAGGCTACACAGGTAAAAGATACTGTGACTCAGTACACAAATGTGTTAACATATGTTCCCAAAGATAACAATGTGGTCAAGATAAGCAAAGTGTTCTTTGGAGAACTTAAGGTCCCAGACTTCTTAAAATATTGGCTATAGCACTCAGCTGGGCTACCTTTCCTTGGGAAGCCCTGACTATAATGTCTGACAAAGAACACAAGGGAAAGACTCTACCACTGGGACAAAATAAGTAAGTTGATTAATAAATGCAGATCATTTGGGAGGTGCAGCAGCATTAAAATATGATCTGCTCGTAAACTGCTACACAAACATTCTACACCCAGGGCAGGTGGTTAACCTTCCATTTTCATGTCTCAAAAAGGGTAAAAACACATGAATCATACACAAACATAGTAAGAATCAGACATAAAAACATAGTCTACAAAACAGGAACTAGGAACAAATGGTAAAACTGAACTAAGTTAGTTAGGAACAAATGGTAAACTGAACTAAGTTAGATGACTTGTATTTATACTGACTACATAACCATAATTTCCCAAGTCACTTACTAAACTTCTCTGGTCTCAGCTATTTCGATCTCTAATATATTAAAAGAGCTTTGTTGATTTTTTTTTTTAAAGTAACATTCCATGAATAAAAATTTGATTCCTTAATTTTTTAAAATTTTGAACATTTATCTTTTTCTAAAAAAAACAATATTTTGTTATAGCTAAGAACAACAATTTAATTTTCAAAAGCAGCATTTTGTTTGTAAACAGTGGTGTTTAAAGTAATAAAGTATCCTAGACCAACACTGATGAGAAATCTTGCAACCATTTACACAGAATAACCATGATGGAGGAGAAATAAAAATAATGAATCAAGCTTCATGCCAAAGGATGGATCTCCCCCTGAAAAATCTGATTAAAATTCAGGAACCTTTAGTATTTTTTCCCTGCCCCTTTTTATTTTATGAGTCAGGATCTCCCTAAGTTGCCTGGCTGATTTAGAACTTGTGAGTCTCCTACCTGAGCCTTCTGAGTACCTGAGATAACAGGTGTGTGTCACTATGCCTAATTTATTAATTTTTCTGTTTTCTTCATTTGTCTAATTAATGTATGTTTTTCTCAATTGCCTAAAAAACATACTTGGCGTATCATCAGCAGGAAGCAGCAGAAGCTGTAGAGATCCCTTTGCTGGAAAAGCCGAGATCAAACCAACCACAAATAGGCCAGGGGCAGGGTCAGTCATCAATCATCCATTGAAAGGAGCCAGATCACATACTTCAAGAGTAGGTGCCAGGTTTCTCCATGTGAAGTAGTGCAGAATCCAAGGCAGGAAAAAAATCCAGTTTCTGATGTCAGAACTAGCTAGCTACAAGCTCAGAGAATGTCCCTTCCTGTCCCTAAACTTCAAATTCACCTGTAAAATCTGGAACATGGACAAGATGGTCTACTAGATTTCTTTCTCTATACCAACAGCCATTCCAGATATCATTTGCCACAGGTTTTAACAACATAATCTGCCCCTCTCCAACATGACTTGCTTGAAACAAGTCCTGTAATCTTGCAGATAAAAGGAGGAACAAGTGTGGAGCCTATGTTAGAAGGCTATCTTGCTGACTTATCAGTGTCCAGAGAGTGAAGCGCCCCTCCCTCCAAACTGTAAACTGTGAAGAATAAAGAATGAGAGCACCTTTCCAAACTATGTTCTGATTTTGGTAATAATGTGAGAACTTTCTTCCTACCACACCTAAACATAGGACATTGGGAGATGAGACTGCCTGGCTCCTACCCTGTTGGTAACAATCTAATGAAGCTCCAAGGGAGTCCCAACAGGCAGCCAGATGGGCTGGCAGAGGAGAGGAGGCTGGCCCCAAGCAGGAGTCCTTAATTTAGATATTAATTACTTGTGGGTATACAGGAAAACACCAGAGGGCTTTCCACAAGCTCAGAAAATTTCATACTAGCAAAGCTCTCTTCCTCAATAAGACAGACATAAGGCAAATCCTGCAAAATGGTTGTGAAAACCATCATGTTAACCTGAATGAATAAGTATGGGAAATACTTATTATAATAAAAGAGTACAAGAATGAGACACATGCTCAGACAGAAAAATTCTATGGACACTGTATTTAGCCACATTGCTCTGAAATCTCTAAATTGTGAGAATGAATAAGAAAATCTAGCAGCTATACTGCTGAAAGGAAGAAGGAAGGTGCTGCTGCTGCACCCAGCACTCAGCCTGCAGGGAGCCCAAAGGAGGCTTACTTCTATTCAAAGGAGGCTTACTTCTATTCTATTCAAACTGTGAGCTGAGGACCCAGGATTCTGAGAATGGCAAGTTTATGCAGAATCACAAGGACTACACCACACCAAACAAATCTAATATTGAAATGTCTGATAATTTAAAATCAAGCTTCTGTACTAAAATTGAACAATACTAGTTCAATCACAATGAATTTACTGATAACTGGGACAAGGGAAATAATTTAAATGCTAAATGAATGAAAAGTGTATTAAAAAAATTAGACAGTGATAAGAAAAAAACAATCTGCCACAGGGTCTGCCACAGAGAATGAGATTGAGAAAACACATACTTCACACTATCCCACAGTTTCACACAGTTTAATGCATGGATCAAGTATCCAATCCACCAGAGTAACTGTGGAATGCTGGGGAAGATTTTGTCCTCTCTGTGCAGCATCTTCTGTGGAACATAGAGCATAAATAACACCACTGTTCTCACTGGTGTATAGTTGGCATACTACAAATAAAGCATATAAAGCAACAATGCCTTAAGGAACGTGAAAACTGAGCACAGGATCACAATCATAGATTACTAATAATTTAAAATTCCAGGGCTATAAGCTGTAACTGCTTGTTGTTATAGCATTACAATAAAGTCACCAAAACCACAGTCTCGCCCTTTATAGAAGGGCACACCACATTTTACTAATGGCAAGTAGTCACCTTCTTAAAGGATTTCTATAAAAAGCACTGAGTTAAACTATAAAACTCTGAAAAGTAAAAGGCCAACTTCATTTGAATTACATAAGAAAGTCAAAACCACTTTTAAATGGGACCAAAGGATTTTAAAGAAACTGTCACCTGAGGTACATCTTTTAATGTACCAGAAACAAGTTCCTTTAATGCCAAACAAGTTCCTTTCTATTCAGTTTAAAAATGGGGAAAAGGGGAGGATGGGAATAGGATAGACAGTATAATGAATCAGATATAACTTTCCTATGTTTGCAGGGGAATACACAACCAGTGTAACTCCACATCTTGTACAACCACAAAAATGAGAAGTCATACTCCATGTATGTATAATGTCAGAATACGTTACACTGTCATGTAGAACTAAAAAAAACAAATAAATTTAAAAGGGGGGGTAGACATAGTAGAGTTCAATAAATTGATTTAACATGAAAAAAAAAAAAAATGAAAGACTGGAGGCAAACAGCACAAGATTCCATCATGCTTGAGGCCACAGAATCATCAATTGAGAAGACCGGGGATGGGGATGCACAGTGTGTCCCCCACATCCACAACCACAATTCATCAGGATAGTGCTTTTTTTGTATCAGCACAGGGACACGGTGGCTAAAGAGGGACAGCTAAGAACTGATCAAAGGATTGACTATAATACACAGGAAATCCTAAAAGAACAGTTGAATCAATTTTGTCGTTACCTTTAGAAAGTAAACAAATAGTAACATATATCTATGAGCCCTTTAAATCATAGAAAGGTCAACCACAAAAAGGGGAGGGGTTATATTTCTTCCATCATTTAGGTAAAACAACCTACCCACAATACTTCTGGATACTCCAATGTATGAAAAAAGATAACAAGAGATGTGTGACTCACAATACACAATCCTTCATTTCAAGGCAACCACAGAGGAGCTGGGGAGACACAATGACTAGTTTGTACTGCTCACTGTGGTGGATGCTTCATAAATAGTCTTTTATTATTAATCTCCACATTAAAGCTACAACCTGTTCATTATTATCCAAAGTTTAAAAATGATGAGCTAGACTCATACAGGATAAATAACTTGGTCAGGGTCACAAAATAGGAATATCAAAGCTAGAATCTGAAATCAAATCTTGTTGCTACAGCATCTACACCTTGTATTTTACCCTACCCAAATGATTCTCAATGAGAGGGAATTTAGCTCCCCAGGGAACATTTGACAAAATTCAGAGGTATCTATGGTATAGACATCAGGGACGCTGCAATGTACAGGACAGGCCTCCCCAGCTAAGAATTATACAGTCCAAAATGTCAATAGTGCCAGGATTGAGAAGACTTGGAAATAAGGTAAAGGACTCAGTGTGGGCTGTAGGTGTCCCAGGGAGGGAAGAAATAACACTGTTACCTGGGGTGGTAAGAGGCGTTTGTCACAGAGGATTTTGGTTAAGCCTTAGGAATGTGTGTAGAAAACAAAAAGGATGGTACTACTTTCAGCAGCTTAGAACAATAGAAATAAAAATACAGAGATAATAAATAGCAACATGTGCCCAGCGTGGGGGCACATGCCTGAATCCCAGCAGCTTGGGAGGCTGAGGTGAGGCAGGAAGATCACGAATTCAAAGCTAGCCTCAGCAATTTAGCGAGGCCCTAAGCAAGTGAGACCCTACAAAATAGGGCTGGGGATGTAGATCAGTGGTTGAGTGCCCCCGAGTTCAATCCCCAGTTAAAAAAAAAAAAAAAAGCAAGATATATTAAGGGGTCAAGATGATCATCATTAAGTAGTTTTCATAAACTAACTACAAAATGAAACAAGCAAAAACCTATGAATAAAAATTCTGTTGGTACATCTTTGAATATTCATAAGCTCCAGGAAGGAAACTGTGTACCTGAAGGATATAAATTACTGTTTGTGAGAGAAAATATGAGATGACACCAGATGGCAGAGAACCTTTAAACAGGTTCTCTGGAAAAAGTGGTTCAACTTCTATTTAACACAGGCCTGGTAAAATTCCAAACTGCTTGGCAAAAAAATGGTGAACACTTGAGCTCTGGCGCCGGACTCTCTGGGTTTCCATTTCTGCTACCTGCTACTTTTTAAATAACATCCCAACTAGGGACAAATTACTTTGCCTTTCTATGCTTGTTTACTCGTCCATAAAATCAGGAAAATAACACCTATTTTGAGCACTATTGTGAGGATTTAGTAAATTAAATCACATCAAGTACTCACAACTATGCCTAGCACATACTAAGCAATGAATAAATATTTGCTAATATTAATAGTAGAGTCTCTTTACATCTTCTCTTTACAATAATCTAAGGAGGAAGGTATCATTATTACTGAATTATTCCCACTTTATTCATCAAATTTCAGCTTGAGGAGCACTGTGGACAAAGTTCTTTGGCTCAAGTGGGATATATCTGACTCCAAATCCAAGCTATTAATCACTATATACTGCTTCATAAGTTTGAACAAACTTTAGGCAATGGAAGCCACGAAAGGTTTACAATTGGGGAATATACACTATTAAAGGCAGGCTTGCTTTTCAGAAGGTCCTGGCAATGGAAAGGAAAACAATATAGAACAAGATGGGCTGTATGCTGGGAGAGCAGAGGCCTACGAAAGGTACTGGCAGGAGGTGATAAATTTTCACTGATGATGATGGCACTGAAAATACAAAGAACATCAAAAGTAAAAGGCATGAGCACAGCAGAGTTCAATGGCTGTGTACCTGGTGATGCAATGCAAGTGACAGAGCAACAAGGGTGACTGAAAGATAGTCAGAAACACCTGACTTCTAAGGTAAAAAAGGTTAATAGTGAAAGAATATTAAGAAATTGCCCTAACTTGCCTTTTTCTGAGAAATTAAAAAAACAAAACAAAACAAAAAACTGTGAGGTTCATCAATAAAGGATCTTCCTACTACTACCAGGAGTCAGAAATACTGAAAACAGAAGCTGAATTGGGGTAACGAAGGGAAACACAGATATTCAGAGTACTAACAAAGAGATGTAACAATTTATTACACTGAATATTCTAAGTAAGCTTTAAGAAAAAAAAAATCCAGATTCCATAATATTTTTCTTAAATAAAGATGGGTTCACACACACCCTAAAACAGATGAATTCCATTAATAAGGCATATAGAACAAAGTGAAATCTATGTGACAAAATCAAAATTTTTCTGGATCAATGACAAACACCACAATAGCTCTTCCTCAGTTGCTACAAAGATAAGGACATGTGAGATCGGTGAGGATAACAGTCATTAAATCAACTGTTTATACAGCAATTATACACAAAAGTTCCATGCAACTCGCAGAACTTCACTTTAGACTTACAGACTTCTTCACTTGCTAAGAATGACCAGATTTTGCTTTCCCATTCTGGTATATAAAATGAACACCAATGATTCACCTGCAGATTCCCCTTCTTACACTGCCAAGCCTGCTGGAGGGATGGGATCAACCACTATGGTAGTATCAAACATTTTTGAAAGTATAGGGTTCTGGGAGATGATGGAACCTGTGTGATATGTATGCAGAAAGCCATTTCTGGAATTATTTATTGTTTATTAGAATATGCAAATCCTTTAACCTTTAATGATTTAATCAGAAATAATTACAAAAGTCTTACCAAGATTTAATGTAAATTTTTAAAAGAGTTGCCACTAAAAGTTAACGAATGCCTGAGTGTCATTGAGGGATAGAATGACTCTAATTAACATTAATTTCACTCTCACTGTATAGCCTCCTCCACATTAAAGAGAAATTATTCATTCATTTGAGATATTAGCCTATGTTAAATGAATGAAATGATACTACCTGGAATCTAAAAGGGAATAGATACATTATTTAATAAAAGTCACAAAATTTACAAAGCCATGCATACACCCCTAGCATATTATGTAGAAGTATCTTAGCCCAACTGAGACAAGCTAATGCAAAAAACCTTTCCCTTTCCAACCCTTCCTCCTCTCAAATAACACCTGTAATCTGGAAAATAACTTGCCAATCTTCAGCACAAAAGTTAAAGATAAGTGGGGAGATAAATACAGAGGCAGGCTAAACAAAATTTTTCACACAATTCAAGAGCAAACTCTAGGATGTTTTTAACATACAAATTTAAGCTTCAAAATTTTTATACAATAGGCTTAGAAACCTACTCATGAGCCTAAACGCAAACATAAACTATCTAAGGAAGGTTCTATTTTAGGTACCTATCTCTTGAATTCACAAAACTTTCTGAATAATTATGATTCTTTTCCTATTTAGGAATTTGGGACTGAGGCAAGTATTTGATGCCTGGAACCCATGGGTAGGCCTAGCTCAAGGTCTGGGCCTGGTGATAGACACACAGCCCCCTTCTCAAGTAAACAAGCATCTCCTTGATATATTACTCTGCAGAATCATTCACGGTAAATTTCCATTACATCATAACAGATAATCCAGGATAAGTCTCAACTGCAATTTTCCTAATTTAGAAAGTATGATCAATGAATAGAAAGCAGACTTATACATTCTATGCAAAAAAGTGAATCAGGTAAACACTGCTAATTAGGACATCTTCTGATTATTACACACTTTCATTATGCAGTATTTCCAATATGACTTAAACTCAATTGGACTGAAGTATCTCAATACAACTGAAATAAGTTAATGCAGAGCCTTTCTCTATCCGGGCCCTCTTCTCATGACCCATGTATTCTTTTCCCTAACTTTTTGAACTCCTGTTGAGGTATAATTAACAATGAAAATTGAATACATTTCCTGTGTAATACATGTTTTCACACATGTATATATTGTGTTATAAATAATTACACATGAATTAATAAACTTATTTATCCATTATTCTCAGTTATCTTTCTGTGTGGAGAAAATACTTAGGATAAATTCTTTGCATAAATTTCATGTATACAAAACAGTATTGCTAATTACAGTCACCACTGTAAATCAGATCCCCAAAACTTATTCCCCTTATAACTTTGAGTCTGAAAACTACTCAAGTTAATTTTTGATTTTTCACTCCATCTAAGGATAGTTAGAAACAGTAAATGAACCCAATAAATTACTTGTTCTAAATTATTTTGTAAGGACCTAAATGGAATGTTTTGAGTAAGTATATTGCATACAATAATCTCTGATTATATTGTATCACTATATCAGAGGACTGATATATAAGAAATGTATGCCCAATATTTATATACTGCTTTCTTTACAACACAGCATGGAATATCATTAAATAAATATAAAACTGATTTCACAAGTGTTTTCAAAATGTTATTCATTCATTCACTCTTTCAAAACAAATATCTGTGTGGAACAGATAAACAAGTGGGGATTAGAGATGGAGGCATCCTCAGAGGCCTCACCTGTCGAATGATACTCTTCACACAACGCACTGGGAGGCCTTGATAGTTGGACTTGATGATCCACTTGAGGAGGTGGTGACCAAGCACTTCAAAGACCATGCAGACATCTGGGACATGGTTAAGGATCGTTTGTGGATGCATTTCCTGGAATATGGCAATTAGTGAAAAGCAAAAGCAGAAGCAATAGCATTCTGTCATTTACAACACAGTTATTTGCTCATAAAACACCACAATAATAGTATCTGTAATACCAAAAGTGGTCAGTTGAGGTTTCTTACCTAAATAAAGAGAAGTGGTAATATTTATTATGTGCCATACATTGTTCAATATGTACTTTACACCACCTCAGGAAATATATAATTGCCCCCACTGTGGAAATGAAGATATGTGTCTCGGTACAAAGGTGGCCAAAGCAGATTCTAGCCCAACCTTCATGGTACTCTCCTGGCCCCATACTATTCTCTCAGCACGTACAGAGGAAGAAGAAAATGGGTCAGACTGAAACCTCACAAGAACTGATGTGGAAAAAACAGAATTGCAGGGCCCTAAGAGTCCTAATTGCCTGCCTAAACCTCTAATGAAGGAGGCCACAAATAATACATTATCAAATAGAAATTTACCAAACACCAGGTGCAGTGCACATGCCTGTAATCCCAGAGCTTGGGAGGCTGAGGCAGGAGGATCAAAAGTTCAAAGCCAGCCTTAGCAACATAGCAAGACCCTGTCTCAAAATAAAATATTAAAAAGGGACTGGGATGTGGTTCAGTGGTTAAGTGCCCCTGGGTTTAATCACTAGTATTAAGAGAGAGAGAGAGAGAGAGAGAGAGCGAGAGCGAGCGAGCTATTTAATCTTTTTCTTCAAAAATATCTTTCATTGCATAACCAGATCCATTTAAAAACTATAGGTAGCTGTTAAGAATGTATGATTACAATTTAAGATAGAGTATTAGGACCATTCTGCAATAATGAAAACTCAGAAATCAGAAGCCCTTCAAATTTTTTAAAAACCACTTAACAGAGATAGGACTGATATATAAAAAGTTGTATATATTTAATATGCACATCTTAATGTGATTACAGATCAGTATACACCTAGGAAAACATGACCACTAAGATAATAAAGGTATACAAAGGAATTGAAATCAAGATCTCACACAGGTATCTGCAGTCCTATGACTACTGCAGCACCACTCACAACAGCCAAGATATGGAACAGCCTACATGTCCAATGATGGATGACTGGATAAAGAAGATAGGGCACATACAACGAAACATTCCTTAACCACTCCAACAAGTGGATTTTGAAAATCAGAGTTTCTACTGACCCTCCAAAACTATCACCCACCAATTTCCCATAGAGTATCTTCATGCCATTTATATGAGAAGGTTTTAAACTGCCCTAAAACCCTTTGAGAATATTTTGATCATCATTGGAGGCTTACAGTAGGCTTCATTATTTAAAAAATAAAATAAGTTAGCTGGGCACGGAGGTACACGCTGTCATCCCAGAGGCTCAGAAGGCTAAGATAGGAGGATTCCAAGTTCAAAGCAAAAGTGAGGCACTAAGCAACTCAGTGAGACCTTGTCTCTAAATAAAATACAAAATAGGGCTGGGGATGTGGCTCAATAGTTGAATTCAATCCCTGATACAAAAAAAAAAAGATAAGCTGATTTAATATTTTTATACGATCAACCATATGATCATAATAGCTATTAATTATTTTCAGTGAAAAGAAGAAAAATGTTTTCTTCTCTTGAAGAACTTATGCACTACAGACATATGCAAAGATGATCTAAAGCCAGCATTTCTTACTAGTTCCCAGTCTTATTACAAAAATGACAAACTAAGAATTAAAGTTAGTAGCAGACATATGACCCAAGTCTTCTCAAAGCATTGGTAATACATAATGATTTCTTAGCATTTTATTTAACACTAAACATAGCCAATTTTCCTTTCTTAAGGAAAATTCTATTTACCTACAAATCAGGTAGTTTCTCCAAAGAAACCCTCTCCCTGTTTGTGGTCTCAGGAATAACCTTATGGGTCTGGCACAGAGTAAGCTGCTATCGTGCCCTTAAACAAACAGGCTAAAGCAGGGACAAAGAAATCCAGCACTACTTACCCACCTAGTTACTAGAAAAAAAAGAAGTATTTAGGAAAAATGGTCTTGAGGCAAAGGCTGAGCTAACATCAGCAGTTTTTTCTACTTTCCAGTATCTGAATCCAGTTTCTATAAATAAACAAAGGTTTACTCCAGCACATAGAGTGACAAAGTACTCCCTTACAGGATCATGACTAAGTAGATGCAGACACCAATGTCATTCTGGGATTTAAGCAGGGAGATGACCTGTGCCTGAAACTTCTGGAGCTTGAAAATATCAAGTAACAATTTACCAGATCTATTCAAATACAATGTAAATGAAAGAGCAAAAGATCTGACATGAGAAGACCTTAGCTCTGATGTACCCTATAGGACTCATCAGATGTACTCTAATTGAACATCAGGAAATGAAAGCATCATCCACCAAAATTACGCAAAGGGCATCTCAGAGGATCCAACATGAAAATAAGGACTAAGTCTTCTGGAAACAACACGAATTATCTCCTCTCCATTGTGCTCTCATCTTTGAGCTACATGCTTTGGGAAACTTTGCTCTGTGTCATTTGCCTGCAGGGCTGCCTTTTCCCCAAATTACCAGGCAAAGGGAGAGGGAAGATAAACCAGCATCTCCTTTCCACAATTCCAATCACTTAATCCTAGATCCCTCAAAACTAACAGGTACTTGAACAACTGCCATTCTCACAAGAGAAAGAGAAATCATGCTTGGCTTAGCTCTGTCTTCTGGATGTACACATTTATTTTCTAACAGGATCTAGAATGAGAATGAAGGCCATCCTTTCTAAAAGGCAATCAGGAGCTAAAGAAGAAACTATTTCATCTTTCAAGAACAATACTTTCTACCAGGATAATTTCTTTTGGAGAAAGCAGATATTCTTGTAGTATTTCCCAAGAAAGAGAGAAGAACTATAAACTAAACAAGTTAATCTTAAATTACACAACTCAATTAAGTGGGTGAAAACTTAAAAGAACAATAACTTAAGATAAAATAACCTTGTCTCTGGAAGTGTGATTCAAGTCTTTTTTTAAAAAATATTTTTTGTAGAAGATGGACACAATACCTTTATTTTATATTTATATGGTGCTGAGGATCGAACTTACATGTGCTAGGCAAGCACTCCCACCAACTGAACTATAGCCCCAGCCCCTGCTACTGCTATTTTTAATTTAAAATGTACTTACTTTATTTGTGGTCTAGTGAAGGTCTTTTAAAAAGTCATTTTTGAGGGCTGGGGTTGTGACTCAGAGGTAGAGCATTTGCCTAGCATGCGTGAAGCACTGGGTTTGATCCTCAGCACCACATAAAAATAAAATAAAGGTATTGTGTCCACCTACAATTAAAAAATAGATGTTTAAGGGGAAAAAAAAAAAGTCATTACAGGCACATGCCTGTAATCCCAGTGGCTCAGGAAGCTGAGGCTGAGGCTGAGGCAGGAGGATCACGAATTCAAAGCCAGACTCTGCAAAAGTGAGGCACTAAGCAAATTCAGTGAGACCCTGTCTCTAGATAAAATGCAAAATATAGTTGGACATGGGGCTCAATGGTGGAGTGCCCCTGAGTTCAATCCCAGGTACCTTAAAAAAAAAAAAAAAAAAAAAGTCATTTTTGCACATGGTGGTGCATGCCTACAATCCTAGCAACTCGGAGACAGAGGCAGAAGGATGGCAGGTTTGAGGTCAACTATAGCAATTTAACGAGAATTTAAGCAACTCAAAGAGACTGGGTCTCAAAATAAAAAGGCTGAAGATGTGGCTCAGTGGGTAAGCACCCCTGGGTTCAACCCTAGGTACAAAAAAAAAGTCATTTTTGCCATACCAAGAAAATTTGAATGAATTTTATTCAGTGAGTTTTATGGTCATGTTTAAAAAACCAATCCACATATTTTTACAAACTGCACACTGACATTTATGTAGGTTAAAAAAAAAAAAACATGACTTCTAGGATTTGTTTTAAAATAATTCAGCAAGAGAGAAATGCTAGATGAAGAAATTAGGGCCAGACCTTAACAAACATTGAATCTGTGCAATGGATTTTCAGAAATTCACTGTACTACACTCTCTGCTTTTATGTATGTTTAAAATTCTTCATAATTAAAGCTTTAATAGAAAAACACTGGAGATCTAGTCCATTTACCAATTACCACAGAAAATGTTATCACTTTCCTTTTACCAGGCTTTTGTAAAGCAGACAAACTGGAGGGAAAAGAAAGAAAATCAGGGGCTCAGGATGTAGCTCAGTGCTAGAGTGCCTGCCTACTATGCAGGAAGCCCAAAGTTCAATCCCCAGAACTTGAAAACCAAATACACACATCAAAAATAAAAAATATCAGATCTTCCACGTTCACCAGCAGGAAGATTATACTCTGCAGGAAGAACTAATTCAAAGTCTCAGCTGTATCATCCTAGAAACAGAATTCAGAGTTATTAGGACTATACAATATCAATATCACTTGAATGCAACTTTGGGATATCAGCATTAAAGTAGCATTTTTCCTCTTACTGCATAATAAGCAAATACATTTCAGCCTCATGCAGTACTTTGTAGCTATTGGAGCACACATACATGCCCTCTGTACACTGATTTTAAAAGGTTTAAAGCACAAAGAAGTGCTGGCACACACTTCCACCAACCACTGCAAAAATAAAGTTCACCACAATTACTGAAGAAGAAATAAAACAAAACAAATTCTATTAAAAAACCAGGCCAAGTTTTGCTATTTCTTTTTTTCACTGTCAAAGACACTATTATATCAAAACCACTAACAGACCACACTAGATGTACTACTTATTAGACTTCGCGATAATCTTAGAGGCCTAATGTGGAGGGATGCAACAGAAACAAGTATACAAAAACTTAAAATAATCTTTTTTTTTTAAAGTAAGAAGAAAAAAGTACATTATAATTCAGTCATCAAAAAGCAAAGGATAGGGGGTTGGGGTTGTGGCTCAGTGGTAGAGCATTGCCTAGCATGTATGAGGCACTGGGTTTGATTCTCAGAACCACATATAAATAAATAAAATAAAGATCCATTGACAACTAAACAATATTTTTAAAAAAAAAAAAAAAAAGGAAAGGATAGGGCTGGGGCTGTGGCTCAGTGGTAGAGTGGTTGTCTAGCATGTATGAGGCCCTGGGTTTGAGTATCAGCACCACATATAAATAAATAAAATAAAGGTCCCTTTACAACTGGGGGGTGGAGGGGAGAGCAAAGCATAGAGCTGGGAGCAGTGGCACATGCCTGTAATCCCAGTGGCTCAGGAGGCCAAGGCAGGAGGATTGCAAGTTCAAATCTAGCCTCTGTATAAAAGTGAGGCGCTGAGCAATTCAGTGAGACCCTGTCCCTAAATAAAAAACGAAATAGGGTTGGGGATGTGACTCAGTGGTCAAGTGCTCCTGAGTTCAATCCCCACACCCAGAAAAAGCAAAGGATACGTATCCCATTCATGCCTGATATCTTGAAGTCATCAATGAGCTGGACCACCATGTCTTTGTTTGGGTCACTAGGATCACTTTCTCGAACCTATGTAAAGAAAAATGGACACAAAAACAGGAGTTTGAAGTGGAGAATTTTTTCCATTAGGCCAACCAACAAAGTGATATTTTTCAAATAAAAGATTTGATACTGGAACTAACAACAACAACAACAAAAAACAGATTCTACTTCAATTTAGTATCACCAAGAAGAATCCCTTAAGTAAAATTTGTCATTTATTTTTCTTACATTATTCACATTTTTCCAGTACTCACACATTTGAGCAATTTTATTTCATCCAAGGCTGTCTCTGTATAATGCTGGGCACTTTTCACAACTTTCATTGCAACAAATCTTTTCCCCCTTAAAAAAAAAAAAAAAAGCATAGTAATTTATATTATCAGCATAAAAGGTGATGATTACAACAACATCTATCCAATAGAGAGGCTTCTGATAAGTTTTCTTCTAAAATGGTATTTTGCAAATTTGGGGGCCACAATTAATAGGGCATCCATGCATTAAAGACAATTTCTTTCATGCTTTTCTTGTCTTTTTCTTAACTAAAATTGAATAGACCAGGAAAACGTCAGAGTTATCTATCACACAATAAGGAAAAGTATTCCTGTGACTCTTGTTTCAGTTCATATACACACACAAATACACGTGTATATGACTTGAGCAGCAATTAAGTTTCTTACTATTGATCATGGCTGGCGCACGCGCATTCATATTCTCATTCTCTCTCTCTCTCTCTTTTGTACTGTGGATTGAATCCAGAGGCACTTTACCACTAAGCTATGTGCCCAAACATTTTAATTTTTATTTTGAGAAAGGGTCTCCCTAAGATGCCTAGACTGGCCTTGAACTTGAAATCCTCCTGCCTCAGCTTCCAGAGTTGGTGGGATTACAGGTATGTACTACAGCATCCAGCTGGATCATGGCTTTTAATTTTTAATTACTTAATTTTTGTTTAATGTCACAAAAACTAATTTGAAAAGCCTACACATTATTAATTTTACATCTGAATGCTTTCTGATATGGATAATTTACTAGAAAAGTAACATGCCCCTGATGAAAAGCAATTTTGTGGAAAAAGCTTTAAAAATAGAGAAGAAAGCTGGTATTTTCAAATACTTAACTTCATAATAAGAAAAAAAATCTAGCTAGCTGAGGTTACATGCCTGTTACATGCTATAACATAGTAAGAATAACGTCAGCTATATCTTCTTAGGAAACGGATATTGAACTAGACCAGGAATCAAGTGCAAAAATGACAAAGAGCACTTACTGCATATCCCAGCACAGCCAGACAGTGGAGAAGTGCCCCCATCCTAGCTTTCTAATAACATGATACCGACCATTGAAGAGGTCTCCAATTTTCACCGGATGATAGCCACCTTAAAAGAAAAGAAAATTCAGAATTCCAGGAAAATAGTACTATTTTCATTTCTTCATCAATTCTGGATGTCAAGAATGACAGGTCTGAAATAACAGCATCATTAAAATTTTTAAATTCATTTTTTTCAGGATTATCTTCCAACATCAGAAAAGTATCCTGTGAATTCCCATTAGGCTTTTAGCTAATTTTAATAAGAATTTTGAAGGGCAACAAATCATCCAGTACTCCCTAATAATAATAATTGAGGTTTTGTTTTTAAGTCAATGTATGTACATGTACACACCAATTCTTGACATTTATAAATGACTTTTCTTCTAAGTTATAAATTACACTCAATTATTTTTGCATCTGAACAAAGTTCAGGAAATTAAAGGATGTTTACTCTGCATAAATTTGTATACACCAACCATTTTCCTATATCCAATAAGTAATGGTATAACATACATCTTAATTTACCCTCCAAATGGCTTGTTCCTCTTATCACTCTTCCTCCAACCTGAAACTTTTGCATGGAAAAACATTCTTTAGAAATGAAGAAATCAATTGGCAAAGCAAGACTGGTACCCTATTTTCAGTGAACTTTTAGGGGAGGGAAGGGTGCCTCACTGACATCTGGCATAGAAAGTCCTTCACTCTGAATTTTTAAGTATAGGAAGTAGACTACAAAACAGAATTATAATATGGCATCAATTCCACGAAACATATAAAGAACAATCTAAAAGGATGTTAACATTACCCCTTGTTATAACATTACCCCTTGATATAAAATTAATTTTATTCTCTTTATCTACAGTTTAATCATCTTGTTTCCAAAACAAACATTGCTCTTTTAGTCTTAAATTTGATTTTTACTATGAAAACATTAATGTTCTCATATTCATATTCTCTCCTCCCTCTCTCCCACACAATTTCTTCTTTTATTTTTGGCAGTGTTAGGGATAGAACTCAGGGCCCTATGCATGCTAGGCAAGCATTCCATCACTGACCTACACCCCCAGCAGTGATTTTTTATTTTTTTTAGTATGCAGAATTCCCAAATCACTCAAGAAAGATATGAATGGTTCGTGCCTAGTGCTGAGAGGCCGAAACAGGTGCAGCAAGTATGTAAACTACATTTTTCAATAAATATTTGTGAACTCCCAGAGGGCTCTGAGTTACAATTCAATAAATACTATTAATATTTTTAAAGTGGCAAATTAATCAAGCAGGAATTTGAACAGACACTGAATTTCTAAGATTCTTACTGCTATGAACATTGTATTTGCTTTTCCTGGATTTTAACATCAAAATCTGTAACAACACTGTAAACTAGAACTATGAACTATGATATTAAGTCAGGAATAAAACAGAGCAAATTATCAAATAGCTTATTACTTAATTTTTGTTTAATTCTCTAAGTAATTGAAAGATATGGTCTCTGGATTTCTAGTACAGTTTTTAAACCATTAAAATTAAGAACTCAAAAGGAGAAAACAAAGAAAACGCTTATCAAGTATCAATTAGAAAAGGAACATTGTACTAGGCACTTTATTTTGAAATCTGTGTTCCAAGAAACAAAAGTGATTTATGATATATTACAACTGTTCCACACAGGGCTGGGGGGGGGAGGGAGGGAAGGAAGGAAAGAAGGAAGGAAGGAGTTGGGAAATGAAAAGTTAAACAAAGCAAAGCAGATTTTTTTTCACCACAGGCCTAATGTCTTAACATGCTTTGTGAACCTCTAAGAGCACAGGGCACATATTGCACATGCTACATGTTCCATACATATTTTCTCAGGAAATGACTTCCAGTTAACAAGCTTTTTGGAACATGGTATTGCAGGAAACAGTGATGTCTATCTTGCTCAATCCTTACATTCACCCTGCAAACTAGATGATATTCTTTCCACATTGCTGCAGAAGGCACCAAATGTCAGAGATATTAAGCACTAAGTTGGACACAAGGTGGGAAAAAAGGCAATTCCAAAGCCCATGGTTTTTTGCCCCTAGTAAGAAAGACACTCCATGTTTTAATAACTGGATGACTGTTTTCTAGACCTGATACACAGGGAACACTGAATGGCTTACTTAAAAAACCACACAGTAATTGGCTGGGGTTGTGGCTCAGCGGTAGAGCACTCATCTAGCACGTGTGAGCCCTAAGTCTGATCCTCAGCATCACATTAAAAATAAATAAATAAATAAGTAAAGGTATTGTGTCCAACTACAACTAAAAAAATAAATATTAAAAAAAACTAATAAGTACTAAAGTACTTATTACTGCTAACATTAACATCGAGACTTGAAAATAAGTTAATTATTTTATAATTTATATTTTTTTCTGGATACAAATTAAATTTATTACATAAATTCTATGTACTAGAGCTGAGCAGTAGTAGAACTGAGTAGTTAAAAGCAACGTAATTTTATTATTTATAACGTAATTTTATTTATTTATTTTTGATGCTGACTTTTATATTTATTTATTTTTTAATTTTTATTATTAGTTGTTCAAAACATTACATATAGTAGAGGATAGGAAAGGCAACAGAATACAACAGACACTAGTATGGCAGTATGTAAAAACGTGGATGTGTAACCGATGTGATTCTGCAATCTGTTTACGGGGTAAAAATGGGAGTTCATAATCCACCTGAATCAAATGTATGAAATATAATTTATAATTTATAAGTTAATTGTGCATAAAGAGAAGAAAGCTCTGTCACTAGTATGTTTCAGATTCAAGTTTTCAAATAGCCAGTGTGTTCTTGTGAGCAAAAAAAAAAAAAAAAACCC
>NW_026000142.1:25078648-25166869 GCF_001458135.2 Marmota marmota marmota | reverse complement strand
AAAAAAAAAAAAAAAAACCCAGAAAAGGCACCATCTCCACTGTAATCACTGCAGAAGTGCAGCAGCTCCTTTTCTCTATGGGATCTCAAAGTTGAACAAAAACAAATTACTAGTTCAGTCCAGTATCTCTGGAGCCCACAGGCAGCTAAAATACTGTCTCTAAAAATAGGCCAACCAAACAAGAAGAACACAGAAGTAATTCTTAAACACAAAGATACAAAATGAATGAAAGTACAAAAACATTTAGTTGACTTTTAATTTTGAAAATATGACATATATATTATCAGATCTATATATTATATATTCTCATATCCAACTCCTTGATTTCTATAGAAATCAAGACTCTCTCATGACCATTCAACTCTCACTCCCTTGTCACAGAATGATAATCTTTTTTTTTTTTAAAGATAGAGAGGAGAGAGGAGAGAGAGGAGAGAGAGGGGAGAGAGGGAGAGAGGGGGGAGAGAGAGAGAGAGAGAGAGAGAGAGAGAGAGAATTTTTTTTTAATATTTATTTTTTAGTTTTTGGCGGACACAACATCTTTGTTTGTATGTGGTGCTGAGGATCGAGCCCAGGCCGCACGCATGCCAGGTGAGCACGCTACCACTTGAGCCACATCCCCAGCCCACAGAATGATAATCTTGCCAACAGGGCATCTATTCTACCTAATAAAAACTATGCTATGAAAAGAGAGGAAGTATGTCCCCACACAGCAGACCCACACCAACCCAACCAACACCTGGGGAATTCAAGAAAATGGACACTCCAGTAATTCCATCAGAAACTCCTCCAGTTCCCTGTGTTATAACAGCCATCAGCAGCCATGTCATTGCCTACTGCATTGTCTAGCACATAAGGAATCTTAACAGTCAAACTGGACAAAGACCCCAATCACTCTTTGGTTCCTTTTGCTGTTTCATCAACTGACAGAAAAGGAATATAGGAAAACAACAGTGCTACACACAGACTCTGCTAATGGCATGAAGCAGAGTACCAGAAATGCTCAAATACTTGATGATTACATGACTCAAAGGTTTGATTGATTCATCTGTATTACATTATTATATTGTTTAATGTGACATTTATCACAAGTTTTTCTCTTCTTAAAAACAAATCTTAGTTTGAATTATAAACACAAAGAAAACAAAATACACTGTTAAAAGTATCATTAATTTCATTGCTCTGTTTTTTTTCTAATCCAATCCCTCCAGTGCACCCAAGAAAACAATAACTAAAGCTTTACCTATATATACGTAGTAATAAGACTCCAAAGAAGACAATTCTAAAACTTACCTTCTTAGCTATTTTGGGAGACTTGCTGGCCAAAGATAAAGACAATTCCCTTTTCTTTGCAAAAAATATATTCTATTTATTTCTTTATTTTTTTTTAAATTTTTTATTGTTGGTTGTTCAAAATATTACATAGTTCTTGATATATCATATTTCACACTTTGATTCAAGTGGGTTATGAACTCCCATTTTTACCCCGCAAAAAATATATTCTATTTATAATAGTAAATCAGAAGTTTAGAATTCCATAATAGACAGTAGTATGCAAGGATTTTCAGAAGTCTATTTTTCTACTAAAAATATTATTTATTTTTATGCTGACACGGTTTCTCAGCCTTCCAATTGTAGGGTGTCTTTAGATAACCACTGAAAACTTTCTAAGGGCTAAGGAAGGATTTCAAAAATCAACCCTAACACACAAGTCTTATTAAAAAGGGATGGTGAAAAAAACCTTGCTTATAGTAAGGTAATGGACATATTCTGTGTCACTTAAGATTTTAATATTCCTCCTCAAAAGTATACAAAAAAACCAGTAGGGATATGAAAGATTTGAACACACTACCAACCAACTTGAAATTTATAGAACCTAACTGACATTTATAGTACACTATACTCAATAACAAACACTTCTCTCAAGTGCATACAGAATATTCAGATAACATATTGGGCCATGAAACAAGACACAAAAACAGTGTTCTCAGTCCATATAGAACTAAGTTAGAAAGCAATGAGAAAATTAACCAAAATTTGGAAACTTATTCAAAATAATTCATGGGCTAAAGAAAAAAAATCATAAAATATTTTTTCACAAAATGACAATGAAAACTCAACATATGTCAATCTGCGAAACACTGCTAAGGCAGTACTCAGAGGGAAAATTATAGCATTAAATGCCTACAATAGAAAAGAAAAGCCAGGCATGGTGGTACACACCTGTAATTCCAGTGACCCAGGAGGCTAAGGCAGGAGGGTCACAAGTTTGAGGTCAGCCTCAGAAACTTCAAAAGATTTTGTCTCAAAAATAAAAAGGGCTGGGGATGTAGGTCAGTGGTAGAGTGCAGCTGGGTTCAATCATTGGGAGGAGGAAGGGAGGGGAAAAGGAAAGAGAAACTAGAAAAAAGAAGAGCAAATATAACCTGAAGAAAATAATAATGATATAAACCAGAATCAATGAAAGAAAAAAATAGAAAAAAAAATCAGTAAAACCAAAAGTTGGTTGAGACAAAAGAAAAAAATAAAATTTAATAAATTTCTGGCTAGGCTATCAGGTGAAAGAAATGAAAGAACAAATTACTAACATGAAGAATAATAAAACTGATATCAGAACATATTTTACAACTATTGAAAGGATAACAAGGGAATATTACAATTTATACCTATACATATTTTAAAAATACATGAAATGAATGAATACCTTGAAAGATACACACCACATGAATTTCAACAAAACAAATACATACCTGAATAATTTGTATTTATTTGAAAAATGGAATTTATTGTTAAAAACCTTCCCATAAAAAATGGGCTAGGGTTATAGCTTAAGTGGTAGAGCACTTGCCTAGAATGTATATGGTACTGAGTTTGATTATCAGCACCGCATATAAATAAACAAATAAAATAAAGGTCCATTGATAATTTAAAAAAAAGTGTCCTCCCAAACATTACCAAAGAAACGCAACCAATTCTAGAAAAATTCTTCCTGAAAATAGAGGAAAATATTCCCAGTATCATCCTATGAAACCAGCATTATTTGATTCCAAAGCCATATTAAGAAAACCACAGGCCATGATGTAAATATAAAAGTTTTAGACAAAATTTCAACAAATCAAATCAAGCAATATATAAAAAGGACAATATACGTTATGATCAAATAGGGTTTATTTCAGGAATACAAATGACTTAACACTCAAAACTCACTTAAATACTTCACCATAACTAAAATAGGAAATTCATGACTAGCTCACCAGACACAGGGAAAAAAGTGACAATACTAAACATTCCTGATCACAATTCTGAACAAAGCAGAAGTAGAAGGATGTCTAGGAAAACAATACAGAAAACATCAGACATCCCGCCTATGATTAGAAAGAATTCCTACTCTCACCATTTTATTCAACATTATACTGGCAGTTTTATACTAGGTTTTAGCTAGTATAATCACAAAATAAATAAAAACACATCAAGAGTATGATTGTACTTCTGTATTTAATTTGATTGGACAGAAATTTTGATGGCCTTTGATCTAGGCTACCTTTCAAAGGATTATACTGTTAACAACTTTGTAAAACAGAGACACTAGACACTATCTTCCTATGAAGAAGAGGGAAGGCTGATTTGTTGTCCAGAAAAATAAGCATGTCCTCCCAGTCAGGTATTGTTGTAGGCCCTTATAAAACACTGGGATTTCCTAAGATTGGAGTTCCTCAGATGGGACAACAAACCCATAAGGCACACAGTATCCACCTGGGCCTGAGCACACATCATCTTGGTTAGATTTGAGATGCAATGGGAATAAATATCAACGTGAAGTTCAAGTTGCTTGCAGTGCTATGAATAATTAAGTCCTTTGTCTCTGACTCATGACTTCTGCAAAACCTCATCAAACTGTGGCAAGTTAACTTGCAAACAGGATAAAACATCTTGATAAATTTATCTTTGGCACCAGAAAAAAAAATTTCTTTTTTCTTTGTACTATAAAAATTGCTAACTAGTTTTTCATCTTATGAAAACTGTCAGTCTTAGAACCATAGTCTTTCTTTGATAACTAAGAAACTCAGAGACAAATTTGTAACATTTTCAAATTGTACAGATCTCTATTAATAAGTCTTTATAATAACCATAACCTGACTTTATATTATTTCTCTACTGTATAATTTCTTCATCTATTTGCCTAATGTATTATGTATACCTATCTGTAAAATTTCTCAAGTTGTATGTGAAGTATTAGGATACAAACAACAGCCACTTATCCTTCAGGATAAATTCAAGTAAAGCCCACTCCTAGGAAGCATTTCCTGATTTTTCTTGCTCAAGAAGGGCCCCTGTTCTGCCCTTCTTTTATTCACCTCCAAAATGCCTCCTTAGATTCTGTTACACAAAATAACTAACAGATATTTCAGTTATTGCCTCACTTATCTTCCCTAGGAGATTATAAACTCTGGGGAGAGCTTTCTTTGGAGACAGTATCCTCAGCACCTAGCACATAGTACCTACATCATAATAATATGTATTAATAAATACTCAATATATGAGAACCGAAGTACAAGACAGATATGGATGGGAGGAACATGAGTTATTTTGTTCCCTAGCATGACATAAAAGAAAAGTGAAACAGGCTCCCCTGGTTTGAAATTCAATTTTAAATAATATTACACTATAATAAGAAAAGAGGACAGCCCTGAGAAACGAAGAGGAAAACACATGCACTGTGAAATAAATAGTTCTATTTGATGTTAAGAAAGAAAACAAAAATAGTATACTGAGATCAGATTTGAGTCCTAGAGTTGTGCAAAAGTGCTGACTTTACTATTGGGGCCAGGTCAGGGGGGCAGAGGGATTAATAAAGTATATCCTTTATTCATCTTATGACCAGCTTTGGGTGTGTGGGTGGGCAGGGAGTAAACCAAGAATCTAAATGTATCACAGGTAATATCATATAATAATACTGTAAAGAAAATTACGTAGTACAAATACTACATTTATTATTATTCTACAAAATTAAAATGTATAGTATTTAGGGAAATAGGTAAGAAAGATACTAAGCTGTGACAATATTGATGAGATCCTCAGCAAAACTATCATGGTACCCATGACATTTAAGGTTCAAGTTCTCTACTAGCTCTCTATACTTATAAAAGTTGGGATCAGATTCTAGACAATAAATAAGAATCTCTTCTGCTTTTATGATCAACAATCTACCTTACTTGTCATTACAGTGCTATAATTTTGTAGCTGCAGCAAACTGTTCTAATACATACTAATGACATTTCTATTTTTCTAGAGAAGATTCTAAAAAAACATTAAAAGCCCAAAATGGAAATGCAAGTCACATTCTGAGGCAAGCCAGTGTCTAAAATCCTCATCTGCACTCTAGAATCTAGAACATGACAATATCTTTTTCCCAAGCTCATGAGTGTTTTAGAACCCATTTTAAATGTACCATGGGTATAGGTAGGAATTGTAAATAAAATAGTTAGATTATAAACAGCTGGTAGTTGTTTTTAAAATACTATGCCTAGAGATTTATTTAACTAAAATAAATTTGGACTAAATCAGCCTCTCCATACTTCCCCCAAAGATTCTACATAGAGTGAAATGTAACCTAGCTTGTAGCGCAAATAAAGTGTAATCTAACCTAAGAGTATATCCTTGTAACCAAGCAACTAAGTCTCGGCCAATCAGAGGCTGAAAGCTACCAAAACATGACCATACAAAGCAAGGGCTAACTGCAGTCAATAAGGTTGTTTCTGTATGTCATTTCCATTTTTTTCTTGCTATAAATATAACCTGGATGTGTTGTAGGGTGGGCCATTCTGAACTATCTTTTGTCTACAATGCTGCTGGGTTCTAGAACCTTTCTCTTGCTCAACTAAACTTTGTAAATATAACTGCTCAGTTTTTTCTCTCAACACTGAAGTTTGTATCATAAGCTTATTCTCACGTATGCACAATTAAGTGTCCAACTTCACTGAACACACCATAAATATATTAATATCTCTAAATCTCATATTAACCAAGGATAAAGAGTTAATGGCATATTTTGTTTCCATTGCCGACATTTATCTATTATTTATTAAATTATATAAAGCCAGATTTCTCTGTTCAGGGTATCTTTTTTTTTTTAAATATTTACTTTTTAGGTGTAGATGGACACAACACAATGCCTTTTATTTTTATGTGGTGCTGAGGATGGAACCCAGGTCTGCGCCCATGCTAGGCAAGCACTCTACCACTTAGCCACAATCCCAGCCCCTGTTCAGGGTATCTTTGACAGAAGAATCCAAAATATTGCTCTATGAAATATGTCGTTACAAAATTATCCTTAAAATGGGGCTGGGGCTATAGCTCACTGGCAGAGCGCTTGCCTAGCTTGCATGAGGCACTGGGTTCGATCCTCAGCACCACATAAAAATAAACAAATAAAATAAAGGCATTCTGTCCATCTACAACTCCAAAAAAGCTTTTTTTAAAAAAAAAGGAAAAAAATTATCCTTACAATAAAAAACAGTAACCAGGTACAATGGTGCATGCCTATAATTCCACAACTAGGGAGGCTGAGATAGGAGGATCACAAGTTCAAGGCCAGCTTTAGCAACTTAGTGAGGCTCTGTCTCAAAATAAAAAATAAAAAGGCTGGGGATGTAGCTCAGTGGTAAAGTACTCTTGGGTTCAATTCCTGGTACAAAAACAAAAAACAAAAACCCAGACTATAAGAACCAAATACAGATTCTCTGAAGTCTAGTTACATGCCTACTTAAGATACCTCCTTAAGTATTTTTTATGTATTAACTTTGTCTTTTTATGAAATCAGTCTTCGTGTCTACATCTCTTTATTGATTCTGATTACTTCTATATAAGCTCAGTTTTGTTTTTTAAAAGACATTCTCCAGAGTGCTGATTCTCACAGTGCTTACACATAATAACAGTTTATATAAGACATTTCCAGCGGATTGGAGGCCCAGACAGAAGGATCCTGAGTTCAAAGCCAGCCTTGGCAACTAAGCAAGGCCCTAAGCAATTCAGTGAGACCCTGTCTCTGAATAAAATACCAAAAAAAGGCTGGCAATGGGGTTCAGTGGTTAAGTACCTTTGGGTTTAATTCCAAGTAAACAAAACAAAACAAACAGATAACTGAAGGTCAGTTTTAGCTAGATGTAAAATTTTTGGTTCACATTTTTTTCCTTGAGTTTATTATATATATTATTTGGGGGGGGGGGCGCTAAAGCTTTACTGTGTAATAAAACATAGAAACATCTGATTCTTCCCTGGCAAATTGTGCAGTCTTTCTGCCTAAGACTTTTATCACTGCCTCTAGCAGCAGGCTGCAATGTTTACTGGCACTCTATGGTTTTTATATTTTGTTCTGACCCTTCTCCTTACTTGCACTATGGGCAAAGGAGTCGTTAATTGGCATTATATGACATCATTAATCATCACATAATTAACTATATGAAAATCTCCATAATAAAGAACATATGCAGAGGCTGAGGTTGTGACTCAGCAGTAGAGCACTCGCCTAGCGTGTGCAAGGCACAGGGTTTCATCCTCAGCACCACATAAAAATAAATAAAACAAAGGAATTGTGTCCAACAACAACTAAAGGAATACATATTAAAAAAAGGTTAAAAAAATAGAACATGTGCAAATAAACTGCAATCTAAATAAGAGTACATCCTTGTAACCAAGCAACTAAGTCTCAGCCAATCTGAGGCTGAAAGCTGCCAGAACATGACCATACAAGGCAAGTGTTAACTGTAGTCAATAAGGTTATTTCTGGACAACCTTGGACAATGGTCTAGTTTAAGACTTTCAGCACATTTCTTGGTTCTTCACTATGTTCTGGATAAATAAAAGTATAATATATTGAATTATGAACTGAGTAAACATATTGATCTTAGAGTAAGAAAGTCTTAGGTGGGTAATAACTAGAGTTCAGAAATCAGAATCTACATGAGAAATACTAAAGTTTTCTTTACAACTAAAAAAATATTCTTTTTTTTTTAATTTTTTAATATTTTATTTTTTAGTTTTTGGCAGACACAACATCTTTGTTTGTATGTGGTGCTAAGGATCGAACCCGGGCCACACGCATGCCAGGTGAGCGCGCTACCGCTTGAGCCACATCCCCAGCCCCTAAAAAAATATTCTTTCAGTAACTAAACACTTTTAAAATGAAAGGATCTCAGAAAACAGGTCCTTGGCTATCTGAAACTAAAAGCCACAATTACACACATCCAGACATCAAAATGTAACCAAATAATTATTTCAAGAAGTCAAGGTTTACTGTTATTTTCAAGGCTCCTACTGTTTTTAAGTGGATCACAGCACATAGTAATGTCTGACTCAAACATACAATGAAAGACATGTTCCACGGCATTTGTTACATTCTCTTGTACAAAAGGGAAAAAAAAAAAAAAACATATAACACAATTCAATTTACATAGTGACTAATTCTAAAGAAATTCTCAATTGTTCTAAAAATGAGAAAAAGAATCTAGTTCATAGAAAGAAATTACCTACATGTAGAAAATAAAACTGATCTTTGTGCCTCATTCTAAGTCCCTACCTGGTTTCATAATCTAAGATTAATTAATGCTTTCCAGTTTAATAATCATCAGAAAGTCTAACTCATGCAACAACTTGTACATACTCTTGTGTTTGGCACCCAATGTAGGAATTTAGTCATACTTAATAGATTTTAGGCTTAGGGCTCATAATCTATACCAGATGAATACAGTGTTACATGAACTGATGTCCTAGGAAAAGTGGTTAAATTATTGTTTCCTACTCCACATCATTGATTTCTTGTGGCTACATTCTGACAGACTGTCTTCTCCAAAGAAGACCAAATAGTAACTCCCAAACTACCTGTTTTTCATTGACCCCTGACATTCTGTCAAGAAATGGACTCTAGGTCCCCTCTGAGTGAATCTGAATAGGGTTCTGATGTGCTTCTAAGCAACAGAATGTAGAGGAGTAACTGATTTCCATGGATAGGTTATAAAAAGAAGATAGTTTCCACCTTGCAAGTGTGCAATTTGCTTCTGGAACTTGGAGTACCCAGGTTAAGAAGTCTGACTCCTCCGGAGCTGCCATGCTGTTAGAAACCCAAGCCACATACAGAAGACAAACATAGGTATGCCATTTGGCAGAGTTGGTTTTTCATCCCTTTAGCCCAGGGACCAGACATAGGAGCTTTGATGATTCTGGTCCCAAGTCACTGAGTCATCTCAAGCCACTGAGATACTCAGCTGAGGTCTCAGTTATTATGAAGGAAAAACAAACCATCTCAGGTTTGCTTTTTCTAAATCCCTGATACATACAATCATGAGCAAAATTAAAAAAGAAGGTTTAAGGCAGCTAAGCTTAGGGATTTGTTAAGCAATAATAACAAACAGAATAGTCCCCTTACTCTGTTCACCATAACAGCTGGGCAAAACCTCCACAACTGATCTTTAATAAAGATGTGCCCTTGGGGCTGGGGTTGTGGCTCAGTGGTAGAGCGCTCGCCTGGTGCGTGCAAGGCCCTGGGTTCGATTCTCAGCACCACATAAAAACAAATAAATAAAAATAAAGGCATTGTGTACAACTAAATTAAAAGAGAGAGAGAGAGAGAGAGAGGCCCTTAATCTTTAAAAGACTAAACCACTATCTCTAGAAATCATTCATTTAATCTCTTCTTGCTAGCCTTTCCATCTTTTCTGAGATTTCTTCTTTTCTGCTTAGAAATACACTCAGATATTACATCCTGAAAACAACTTTTCTTTGCCCCTCTCTGACTCCACTCCCTATAAACTCCAATTAGTTCACTACTAAATTTCACTGAAGGATCTGCTATGCTGTCTTCTAGCATGTCCTCACCTTGACATCTGCACAATCCATCACGAACCCCAAAGAAAGGGTCACTAGAGATCCTCCCAACAGGCAGTCCACTGGCCTCATAGCCTTTACCACATCAAACTGTGGATTAACTGAATGCTGCTGTTATTAAATCCTTCCTTCATAAAAACTCTCCCTTTATGACTCCAGACCATCTTGGAGAAAACATCACCATCTCAGTATGCTCCAATACAGGTAAAATTACTATCATAACAAGAAAGAATTTGGTGCATCTGATAAGATATTCAGGTTTAAAGATTCATGGTGTGCGTGGATGATACAGTAAATAGAAGTCAGGAGATTATGTGTAAGCTCAAAGGTTAAAAAAAAAATAGGTAAAACTCTAATTAGAATTGAATTAGATAACCAAATAAATCACAAGAAAAAATACATAACAGGATGAAGGAGAGGAATGTATAATAATCAAGATACAATCGCTGATGGGAATGTAGATTGAGACAGCTTCTTGGAGAAACCATATAGCAGATCCTTGAAAAGCTGAACATGGAGGTACCATATGGCCTAGGATCTATCTCTAGATATACAGCAAAAGCAATGCAACAATATCCACTGTAACAGGAGTTACTAGAGGTGGACGGCATATTCCTAACAGCCCAAAAGTGAAAACAACTCAAATATGTATCAATAAAATGTGACACTCAGACAATGAAACATTATTCAGCATAAAATGAAGATTCCTATATAATACTACATGGATTAAATTTGAAAATATTATGTTAAGTGAAAGAAGCCAGACACAATAGAATACACATTATAAAATTGTTTGTATAAAATATCCTGAGTAGATAAATCAAGGGACACAAAGAAAGTAATTGTTAACCAGCAGTTCTCTTCCTTCCCCTCTAACAATAAGCTTCTTTGGGGAGTGCTAAAAAATTCTAGAATTAGTGAAGATAGTTACACAATTCTGTGGATATATTGAAAACAGCTAAACTGTTTGCTTTTAATAAGGGTGGTGGGATGTTATATGTATGGATTGTATCTCAGAAAAAAAAAGTGTGTGAGGGGAAAAAATAGCAAGTTTAAAATTACTGATTCCTAGTCAACATAAAACAGACCAAGAAACAAAAAAACATCAGCCGGGCACGGTGGCGGATGCCTATGATCCCAGTTGCTCAGGAGGCTGAGGAGGGAGGACTTAGAGGTCAAAGCCAGTCTCAGCAAAAGCAAGGCAATAAAGCAACTCAGTGAGACCCTGTCTCTAAATAAAATATAAAATAGGGCTGAGGGTGTGGCTCAGTGATTGAGTTTAATCTCCAGTACAAGAAAAAAATCTGAAACTTTTCTTTTTTTAAGTTGCAGATGGACAAATCATCTTATTTATTTATTTTATGTGGTCCTGGGGACCAAATACATTAAATAATAATAACATTAAATAACTATAATGAATAAATAATATAATAAATTAATAATAATAAATTAATTAATAAGAAAGTAGTGAGGCTCAGGGCCTCACTAATGCTAGGCAAGTGCTTTACCAGTGAGCTACAATCCCAGGCCCCCTGAAACTTTTCTTCATTTAACTTTTTCCAATTCCAGGTTGAAACAGGATGTAGTACAGAGAAAAATCATCACAATTCTACCCAATGCAAAATATCCATGAAGAGAAATCTGGATAGACTCTAAGGATATAGTCCATTTTTCTATTAGTCCAAGTGGGAAACAGAAAATACATAACTCTTAAACTTACCCCATACTAGGTTCTATTTACAAATGTTTTTAAAATCTAGGCTGGAGGTTGTGGCTCAGTGGTAGACCGCTTGCCTACCATGTGTGAGGAACTGAGTTAAATCTTCAGCAGCACATAAAAATAAAGATATTTAAAAAGAGAGGGTCGACTCAAAAAAAAAAAAAAAAAAGTTTTTGAAATCCTGAGACCCAAAAAAATAATCTAGGGTCTTTCAAGAGAAAAGGTAGATAGCCCCAAAATACAACAAGTGATTTTCAAGAGTGTTTCAATGCCAGGAGGATCAAGGATGGAATATTATGTTTCAGTGGATGTGAAAGGAGAAAATGACAGAATGAGTAAAGCAGTAGCCGCTGTGTTGACTGTGGACCTCTAATACCAAACTCCAGGGAGCAGCAGTAGAGGCCAGTGCAGATGAGGGCAGCAGGCAGGCTGAGATGTGGTGGGTGACAGAGGGGATGCTGGGGAGGCACTTGGACTGGTCTTCCTCACTTATGCCATGCAACCCTGCTGTGGCACTGAGAACAGTGGAGTCTGGCAATATGGTAGGAGAGAGGAGCAGGAAGATCACAACAAACTGTACATGGTGACTTCAACCCAGATCCTGTGGCTCCTTTCTGGGGATTGCAGGGACTCAGTAGTGGGGACAAGAACCAGTGACATTTAGAATGATTGCTATTTAAAAAAAAAAAAAAAACAGAAAATCTAAATTACACAATTCAATGTGTTCTGAACAAATTTTTCCTTCAGAATTATACGGCTGCCACCTTTAGTTGCTCGGTCTGCTCCATGCCAAGCTGAGCACAAATCCAGGTAGCTCTCTTACCTTCCTAATTACTAATGTCTATTACTTTTGCTAATTCTTTCTCTTCTTAGATTCCATGAAATTTCTCAGAGGCCATTGATCATCTTTATGTGATCTTTTTACCTATTACATCTGTAATACCTGTTTAAGATTTAGGAACAGTCCATAAGACCGTACCAGGGATTGAACCCAGGGGTCCTTTACCCCTGAGCCACATGCTCAACCCTTTTATTTTGAGACAAGTTCTCACTAAGTTGCTGAGGATGACCTCGAACTTTCAATCCTTCTGCCTCAGCCTCCCGAGTCACTGGGATTACAGTCATAGGCCACCAAGCCCAGCAAAACTTGGTAGTTTTTTCACCATTGCCCTCCATGTCCAATAGCCTGTCAAACTAAAGATGCTATCTCAGTGCACTTGTTTGCTTTAGTCCTTTCCTTAATTTTTTCAAATGTGTATATATAATCATAAATACACACTAACACACACAACTTTTGTCTCCAATATCAATAACTCAAAATTTCAAATTAATCTTCCTTACCTACAACAAGACTTCCATACACAAAATTTCCCCTTGTCCCTCACTGTTAAATCTTTGTTTTTTAAACATTTGTCCTTTTTATTTTTTATTTTCTTTGGTACTATCAGTTGAACTCAGGGGTGCTTAACCACTGAGCAACATCCCCAGCCTCTTTTTTACATTTTATTAGAGACAGGATCTCCTCAGTTGCTAAGTGCCTCACTAAATTTCTGAGACTGGCTTTGAACTCGCAATCCTCCTGCCTTAGTCTCCGGAGCTGCTGGGATTTCAGGAGAGCACTACCATGCTCAGTTCACTTGTCTTTTTTCTAATTTACAAAGAAATGCAGAAAAAGAAAACCAAAACAAAGAAGTTAAAGAAACAAAAATAGAAATCCTACAATCCAGTTGTAATTAGCTATTTGCTAATAGCTAATTAATTGAGGTAAAATTTACATATCATGAATGCCGTAGACCTAGTGTATAATTCCCTACTATCTGACAAATAAGTACTCCATTGTCATGTCAACTTGGCACCAACAGGTCTACCAGGAGTCAGAATCTCCTTAGTCTCCATAAAAGAAAATGTAATAAGGCCTTATGTAACAAGTTCAAAAGCCCCTATTAAGTTTGTGTGTAGCATTAGTGTTTTAACTAAAAGAATTGCGTATGAATAAAGGTTATTCTTATTTATATCAAAAAGAACAGAAACAAAAGATTACATCTCCATAATATATAATATAGGTGTATGACACCATTTTAATTAAAAAAAACGGGCATTTTGTAGAGCAGCGTTTTCTGATCTTAACACTACTAACATTAGAACTTGGATAATTTTTATTACAGGTAATTATCTATGCATTGCAGGATGTTGTACCCACTAAATGCTAGCAGCAACCTCAGTTATAGAACCAAAAACATCTCCCACCATTCACATGTATGCTTCTAGGGGCAAAACTGTCTCCACTGAAGAACCACTAAGATGAGAAAGCTACTGTTATGTGATTTATACACTATCATTTCTAAGCCAACATTATATAAGGTATATTGCTTTTTTTTTTAAAGAAAAAATAAAATTGAAGCTACAAAAGTGTTTTAAGTCATGAACTGTGGAGAGGGGGGAAAAGAAGGAGAGTAAAAAGTCAGTGAAAACTTAAATTTCATAATTAACTTATGAAAGTTAATTAAATTTTGGCTAGACTGAACTTTCCAGAGATGGATACTAAACACACAAGGATAAAAACTTGTACATAGAAAGGAAGTCATCAGACATGTTTCTAATTATGTAAATACTGATATTACTTATGTTTTGGAGAAGACACTTTCCCTAAGTTTCCACATACACAATCTGTACACCACTCAGATGTGTGTAATATACAAGAATCTGGAGAATTGTGGATGAATTTAAGATTGACAGCAGACATGAAGGCCCTGGACTACAATTTGTGGGTTCTGCAGGGCATGTTATCCTGTTTGTGCTGATACATCTCAGACACACAGCCAGCATCAGGTCTCTTGTAGTCTAATAAGAGACGGAATCGTCTCATCTGAACAACAACAACAAAAAAAATCACTGTGTCATGGATGGCTCAAATGCCATAGGGGTAACAAAATATAGAGTCCTTAACTGCAAGGAACTTTCAGAGTAGTGAAAGAAGATTATAAACAAACACAAAAATAAATGTGTAATTACATACTGTGAAAAGTACTATGCAAGAGGGAACTACTGTGAGCAATGAGGATGGGGACCTAAGATCTAAATAGGGTTTAAAGGAAGGCATTTCCAAGTAAATAACATGTTTTCATACACAGTCAGACCACAACTGCATTGAAATCAATGTCTCCAGAGATAATGTGATAAAACAATACAATGACCCCAACCTTAGAGCTAAGAATGCTTTAAGAGAGCTACAAAATGGGATCCCTGAGAAGTCTGTCAGAGCAGGCAGCCTGACAGAAGAAAGCAATGTTGCTGTTGTCATCATTTATCAGGTCCTTGCAGCAGGTATGTACGGAGGGTTCCCAAAAGAAATATAAAGTAGGTCAAAGCACTGTCTCCCTTATTCTGTGAGTCAGTATGGGGTGGAGTGAAGGGTTACTTCACTCTGCTGAAGCTTTGGAGTTTTAGAAGTATGGTACAAGTAGACTTCAACTTTCAACACGTAGAAAAATCATCTGAAGAAGTTCTTAGACCCAATCCCCAGGATTCCAATTTGGGAGCCTTCAGTGAAGCCTAGGAATGCTTACCAGGTACACTAATGACTCTCGAGACTCTAAAATCCTGTGACATACAGGAAGTGAGCACATATTGCGCAAGGCCTCCCACAGTGCTTGTTTTATAGGCTACCCTGGAAGTGGGATCTGAATAAACTTCATAACCTGCTGCTCTTTTCCTGCCCATGCCACTGACCACAGGTGACATATGAAAAAGACAGGCAGCACTGACAGTTCTCTCTCTCTCTCTCTCTCTCTCTCTCTCTCCAGAGGCTAAGGAAACACTCTCCCACTAGAAAGCTCAGGCAGGGCACTAAGGGAACCAGTACCAATGGGAGTAGCAGGAAAATACAGAGGGGATGCACTCAAGAGAAGAACTGTGGAACAAATACCACAAAATAGAAAGTAAAATTCATACTTCTTAAGAAATCTTCTAGTATACTATGCCACACACTTCACATGTTATCTCATTTTCATCCCCATAAAAATCTTAGCAAGGAAGATATTATTATATATTTTTACATCATAGATTTAAAAAAAAAAAAAAGGCAAGGATACAGAGCCAGAGAGCAGCAGAGTCAGATTCAGAACCCAGATCTCTCGGGCACCAGTCCACAATCCTCCTGTGGAGTTAAGATTAAACAAGCTGGCTACCAAGAAAGGAAAAAGAAAGTCCCACTCCAAAGACGATGGCAATGCAAGAAGACAGAAGTAATGAATAATAGGTTAGAAACATCAGAACTATAAAGAGGACCTTTTGGTAAGTAATAGTGGACTCACAAGTTTTGAATATGGGAAGACATGCTGCAGCAGTAAGGAGTTAAAGATCAAATGCAATGTGGCCAGTCATGAATGACTAAGAACAGCAAGGATCCAAAGGCTCATGGTAGCAGCTTCTAAGTGACAGGTTCCAAGAGACATCCACTAAAAGTGTAGTATTTCCTGTGATGAATAAATATTCCTTTGTGAAGAGAAAAACTATGTAGTATACTTTGCTGTTGATGCTTCATTGTAATTGGGGAGAAATGAAAGTGGCTGACAGAGCAGAAGTGCTTTAGGAATGAAGGCAATGACAACAAGAGGAACAAATACAGTGACAGGATCCAAACAAGACACCTCAGCCTAAGTAAAATATCCTCCCACTCTTGAGAGCAAGCCCTCCCCTTAACCCTTCCTTAACAATTTAGTCCCAAAGCCATTAGTCAGGGAAAGGCATAAAGGGTGTCAGTGCCCATGACAGGTAAGGAGGGAAGGGAGAGGTGACCAAAATGTCAATGATAGCAACAGGTGACTCATCACACACAAGGAAATAAATCAGCTAAGTAAATGTAATACGACAAGGAGAGCCTGGCCTCGTATAAATCAGAAAGAAGCCACAAGATCAAAGAGGAGAAAACTGAGAAGAATCCTCTGGGCTCCAAGGATTCAGGGTAAATCCAACCATCATAATAAATTGAGGGTAGCTGATTATAACCCACTGAATAAAACAGAAGTCTATGATGAGTTAATCTATTAACATCATTTCTGAAACAGAAATTCAGACAGTTGGGACAGGGGGTGGATATGTTGACTGAGATATTGATATGGTCTAAAATAGCTCAACAAAATAATTATTAATTAGGGTTCGGAAAGATTAACTGTACAGTAGAGATATCTAATAGTCACAATCTAAATTGATGGCACCACCTCTAAGACACTGAATCAAAATATTTACCATCTGGATAGGACGCACTGAAAAGACCTTACAACATCACTTGTGGGGTATTCCAAATTGAGAAACGTTATAAAATAATTGGCCTACAATGTTCAAATGTCAAGGTCATGAAAGCCAAGAAAATACTCAGAAACTGTTCCAAATAAAGGAGATGAAAGGAACAAGACAACAAAATGTAATGTATGATTCTGCCATGGAACTACTTTATACTGGGCAACTGTCAGATGCTAAATGGTGCCTGATGGTTAAATAATATTAACATGTTAACTTCCTAATCCTGATCATTGTAGTGTGGCTCATAGGAGAATGTACTTGATGGCAGGCTAAAACACTAAATACTCAGAGGTGATAAAGCATCTTTATTAACTTAAGAGACCTAAATCAGTTCTAGTGTGTGTGTGTGTGGGGGGAACTACCTCTTTCATCCAATATAGAAAGAAATTTGAAGTCCACAGTTCTTAATACTAGACATTCCAGTCCAATTCCTTGGACTCTGTTATTCCTTTGGACTCCAAATGTCTTCCAAAAGTCATGTGCTGAAGGCTTTGGTCACCAGCCTGTGGTTCTACTGGAAAGTAATGGTACCTTCAGGAAGTAAGGCCTAGTAGAAAAAAGTTAGGTCATTGGGGTTGTGCCCTTGAAGGGGAGGGACATTCGTTTCTCCTTTCTCCTATCCCGTTCTCTCTTTGCTTTACAGCTCTCTTGAGGTGAGCAGTTTTCTCTATTATGGCCTCAAGCCAAGATGTTCTGCCTCACCACAGGTTCATAGGACCATGAAATGAAAAGTGAAACTGGGACAAAATGAGCCTTTTCCTCCTTTTGATTATAGGTATTTTGCCACAGCAACAGAAATCTAACACAGACTCCTTAAATATATTTATGTCAGTTATCTAACACAAATTGTTATGATCTATACCACAAAATTCAGAGTATGGATGGCATCTGGCACATGTAATGCAAACTAGAGGCACTAGTTACTTACAAAATTTAAGAATGGAAAACAGTACATGTGTATAGGAATGCATGTGCATACATGCACATAGGGAGAACATCTAGCCATCTCTAACAGGCCTTGTTGAGACTGACTAAACTCTTTAAGATATTCAGAGTTCAGTGAGCGTTACCTAAAATCATCCCTGACTGCTGAACTTTCTAATCCTTGGCTCTGTATTTGAGGACAGGATATCCCTGTGCTGGTCCTCAGAGACGGAAGGGCAATGAGAATACTGGCTCCACCTCCTGACCAACAGACAGGACAGTCAGGTGTAGAGCAGGCAGTTTTCTTTCCAGCATGGTAGAGCCTATTGCTGAAGAGAACAGCTCCTGAAGGATGGTTCCATTGGACAAGCCTAATGCTTTCACCTCAGCAGTAAAATTAAAAAATAGTAGTCCACATTTCCTCTTTTAGCAACCTAATTTCCAAGCCAAGAAATGCAGATTAAGAGACAGGTTAGGGAATTTCTACTTCTCACCTTTCCAAACTATTTATTTTCTTTTATTAGACAGCATGGACCTAGACCTTTGGGGTCATGACCATATTTAGATAAAATGGTAAGATCCTCATTCTCTTTTCTAAAGGAAATAGTGATTCTGTGTGTAGATGCCTATACCTGTGGAAGAATTAGGTTTACAGTAGAAATTTAGTTCTTATACTTTCATAGCAGAAAAACGTCGTCCTCTTCTTAGCAGATTAACTAAAAGTATATTGTTTCTTAACTAACACAGAAA
The DNA here is from genome assembly GCF_001458135.2 of Marmota marmota marmota. Lineage (NCBI taxonomy): Eukaryota > Metazoa > Chordata > Mammalia > Rodentia > Sciuridae > Marmota > Marmota marmota. Next base: position 25,148,295 of record NW_026000142.1, on the reverse strand, counting down.
TAATATCATATCATAAATTACTAAGAAACTACAGTCCCTATAATTCCTTAATGCTTTAAAGGTCTGTTCATTTGTACATCTTCTGTCATCTACTATGTTACATGGAATCTGATTTAAATTTTTAAAAATCTACAGCAACTAAACTATCATAGTAGGAACTGCTCAGAAGCTCAGAATTCCAGGGAATTAAAATCCAAATGAGTACATTAAGAAACAGTAGCAGATGAATGGACACAACAACTTCCTTTTCTCCTAGATTCTCAGAGTCCAGTCCGTGAAGTATGGTATCTAGGTCACACTGTCTTCAGTATTCCTCATACAACATGCTTGCCCTCGGGAATCCAATTTTATATTTTTGGTCTTAACAAAGCATCGATTGATTGACTTGAATGGTTTCTATGTCTTCTGTGAAATCATAGCTGAAAACAAAATCTACTGTGTCACACAATAGTAGACTCCACAAAATGTCTTTTTCGTTAAGTACAATGCCAGGAAAAAATCTCTCTGTAAACAAATGTGTATGCTTTCTTTCTGCAGACAATGAATATTATGTAATTCAATGCTCCATAGAGAAGGGAATGGTCCCTTTTCAGTCCAACATCTAGAAGACTGAAAGTCAAATTCAAAAATTATAATCAGCTCATCTCAGGAGCCTGGTTATCTTCAACTCCATATGCTCTTCCTTAGATGGTTTACTACATTCTTTAATTGTATCAAATTAAAAACTTTCCAAAGTACCTAGAGTATGTATGTACATATTCTCATAACTTACAATTTGCTTTCTAATCTGGTATCATTCTACTTTCAATGAACAAGGAGGCTAATTTTAGTTAAGCCCAAGAGTGTGCCTCTCCACATCCATTCCCCAAGTTACTGGGTGACTGAGTGAGGAAAACAGGCCCGGCTGCTGTGTCTGCACAGCCATGCCCACACATCACCTTTGCAGTAATCTGCAGGGTCCTCTTGTTCCTCATCATCTGATCCCAGGATCTCCTCCTCTGGCTCTGGGGGTGTGGGGTCTGGCAGCGGTGGTGGTGGAGGTGGCGGTGGTGGTGGAGGAGGAACTAAAGGAGCTTTCTGTTGAGGCTCCGGCCTGAAACAGTGGAAAGAAAACACCTATTTACTCAGAAGTAAATCTTGCATTATGGATACATATGGGAGTTTCTTAATATAGGAAAAGAAAACTTGTCACATGCTAAGAAGAAATGCTGATTTATGTCACTTCATCCATTTTGATTGAATTCAAGTAGTATTTCAATATATAAATGGAGGGGACTACTCATATTAACTAAAGAGCATTTTTATAGGCATCTTTTCACTCAGAACTTCATATTTCTTGACAATGCTGTGAAATTGATTGAAATGAAAGAGCATCCCACGCTACACAGCTTTAGTTAGTTAGAAAACATGCCACAGCAACTATAAAGAGGTGCAAGCAGCACTAGTTTATAAAGGAGTTTGTTTTCTTCTGTTTGAAAATCAGAATTTCCTTCCCATAGAAGTAGAAGGAAGGAAATTATGTTTCTAGAATAACTCATAAAAGGTAATTAACACATACGTACCTAAAGTACAGTTACAGTTATTTTCACTTAAGAATTTAATTATCTATCAACTTTACTTATCAAGAACATTGGCCCAAATTGGAAATTAAAAAATAAATCTCCAGCAACTCAGGACGCTGAGGCAGGAGGATCTAATAAGTTCAAGGCCAGATTCAGCAACTTAGTGCGGTCTGAAACAACTTAGCAAGACCCTGTCTCAATATAAGAATTTTAAAAGCTGGGGATGCAGCTCAGTGGTAAATGCCCCTGGGTTCAATCTTCAGTTCCAAAATTAATTAATTAAATAACTAAAATAAAAAATAGATCTACTCTTGGTCAAACACAAATACAGTTCCTAGAGGTACAAGATTTGCAAAGGCCATTTGTAATTGTCCCAAAATGGTTCAATGATATTTAATATACTCTTTTACCAAAAAAAAACCCTATAAAACAATAATATACTCTTTTACAAAAAAAAAAAAAAAAACCTATAAAACAATAAAAGTCTGCAGTCTTAAAAATGCAAAATTTGAAAAATCTAGAAAGACACACACATATTAATTACATTTTCTTAAAAGCAAAACATTCATAATGGGATTCTATAAAATCAAACTTGTACTTGATATGAAAGTTAACTGCTATTTCTAATCATGTCTCAATGTGGAAAACACTAATGTCTCTACTTGGATGCCAGAAGCCCATCTGTCTCTTAAGCTGCCCTCCCAATAGAGCCACCACTGCTCTCCTGAACTAGTCTTGGAGATGTGGGTGAAAAGTAGGGTGGGAGCAGATATTTGTGGCAGGTGCAAGAGCTTGGGCTAATGAGGGTATTCCCCAGAGGCATTATCAGTAGGATGATGGGGGGAGGGGTTTCCCTAGTTATGAGGAATAAGAGGAATCTCAGTAGCATCAATATGGCAGACATGTGCCATTTTTTGCCAGTCCCGTATAAACTTTCTCTTTCTAAAAACACACCTGGATTTTCTTTGGGGCTGCTGACCGAAAGATGATTCCAGATCTTTTCCCTCCTCACTTTAGTAGAGCCTAATAAAGCCACGGCTCACTCTCCAGCACTGGAATCTTGACAAGGTGATCTGTCACAGGAGCCAAGGTCATCCTTAACTGCTCTAAAAAATCAGAAATAGAGGAGTGCCCTAACCACTGCCCCTATCTTTCTTTCTTTCTTTAAAAAAGTCATTGCCCTGGGCTGGGGTTATGTCCTTCCCCAATCTGAAAGTCCTCACACTTCCTCTACTACATTGCCCAAGCTAACTATAGCTATTAATGCATGTGGCTTGCCATCAAAAGCTCAAACTGCCACAACTGAGACAAAGGGACAAGGATGAGAGGCAGCAGAAACATCAAATATCATGAGGAAAGAGAAGGGATCATATACAACAGGTAAAGTGAAGCACATACTTGCTAGCAAGTATGATTACCTTTGGCAGGTCAGCTAAAGAAAGTAAAATGTGACTGCACTGATTTCTGCTTGCTTAATCTTATGAAGACTCCTAAAGTTACAGCTCCCTAGGTAACAGATATTAAAAGTGTGGCAGTGACAACATTCTGAGTTACCTGTCAGTCATGATGGGGCACTAAAAGGGATCAGTCACACATACACACACATGACTTTCAAAATATATCCAGAAATTCTAACAGGCCTTAGGGAAGTGCAATCATCTTTCTGGCAGTCTTGTAAAAGCTCATTTTCTTTTTAACAGATATAGCCGAGCTCAAAGTAGTCCTAGGCACAGGGAATTCTAAAGAAGGAGAAGCAGGCAGGGACTGCAACAGTCTTACCACTTCCACTAAGGGAAGAATGAGAAACAATTTCGAGGGACACTGCTATTCCCTGCTTGACAGAAAGCTGCTTCCAGACCCATGCTTCAGGGGTATAGGCACAATCTACCTAACAAATTGGCTCAATCAGATGTATTTTGAAAGCTATTTTTTCCTAACTTAGAAATTTTATATGAAAACAAAGTGAGTTGATTCTCTAAATGTAAAGCACATTGTATTCACTGTAGAAATGATTTAACAACAAAAGAAAGATCCAGTTCTAGTGCAGCACACCACTATGCTCAGCACTATTCACACCTGGGCCAGGTAATTAATTGTTGTGGGAACTGTTTGGTGCATTGTAGAATACTTATTACCATTCCAGGCCTTTAGCCCCTACATGTCAGTAGCACACATACACACACCCTACTGTGACCACCAAAAATATGTCCAAATAGAAAAAAATGCCCGAGTGTGTTAGAAGGCGGGGGGATCATTCCAACTGAGAACCACTGAACTAGTGATATTTTCTATTTTCTTCAGTGGAACAGACTGTATCTGGGAGAACAGAATAAAATTTTCATTGTCCATTTCCTCTCACGTCAGAGACTCAGGCACATTCATCATAAAGTGTGTGTCTCTTACCAAAATGCTGAGCTGCCAAAATAGCTTAACAAAATTCTCAGACCCTCTGGTCTAAGTGAGCAGTCATTTTACATTCTGCCAGTGAGAATGCTCCTCAAAGGCCAGTCAGTGCTACTAAGTTAAGTTAAAAGTCTGAAGTCAGGATATCATGAAGTAGAGAGAACACTGAGTAATGTTGATGTAACAGCTCAACTGGCTGTAATATCAAAATATCTAGAACTGCACACCCAATACATTAGTCACTGGTCACAGGTGGATAACAGGCATTTGAAATGTGTCTAGTTCAAAATTAAATTTGCTGTAAATATAAAATACATACTAGATTTCTAAGACTTTGTACAAAAAAGTAAAATATTATATTAGTAATTGTTACATGTTATCATGTTTTTGTACATTAAAGTATATTATTAATTTCACTTAATTCTTTTACTTTTTTTGAATGTGGCCACTGGAATCTCATATTACAGGAAGGCACAAAATGTATTTCTACTGGATGGTACTATTCTAGACTCTGGATTCAACCTGTACCACAATGGCAGCTCTGCTCACAGATGCCTGTTCATATCAGTGATTCTTTTTTCAAAAGCTTCTCTTACTGACCTACTATGTAGCAATTAGCACAGACTCTCAAATCGTTCAACTCATCATAGTATGTACTGGATCAATAGCCAAATGCTGTAGCTCCAAGCACTGATTCTTCTTCAACCCAATCATCCTGCTACTGCCTACGACACAGGAGAAACTTACATAGGTAAGTTTCCCTCAGGCAGACACAAAGAAGCCATGCCACACCATCTTCAAGTCACCTTCTAAACCTCTAAAAGAGGTTTCTAGAATAATGCAAAAGCTGGTTAAATCTCAAAAAAAAAAAAAAAAAAGTTGAGAGGTGACAGATTATCTAACCAAGTACATTTTCATGAAGGTCAGAAAAGAAACAACTCCCATTAATCCTAATGAAACCCCTCAAGAATTTATTTTATACAAGAGTTACTAGAAGCACATACAAACAGCCATGGGATTGGGGAGGATCCAGAAATATTTCAACAAGGGTATGAAGACAATTAAATGATGAAACACAATAGTCCTTCCAACAGATGGTACTGGACAAATAGATACCTATATACCCAGGACTATGTAACTCTGGAGCAGTTGAGCGAACAGGAGTTAATTTTCATGATCTTGGGTTAGGCAATGTTTCTTACATACAACACCAAAAGCATAAGCATTTATAGCTGGGGGAAAACAGATAAGCTGAACTTCATTACAACTAAGAACCTTTATGCTTCAAACGGTATTACCAAGAAAATAAAACATGCCCCCTGAATGGAAAGAAAGTATTTGCAAATCATATAATTAAAATGGGCTGGTATCTAGAATATAAAACTAAACAATAAAAAGACATAACAAGGGCAGGGATTGTGGCTCAGCGGTAGAGCGCTCGCCTACCATGTGTGAGCCTGGGTTCGATCCTCAGCACCACATAAAAATCAACAAATAAAATAAAGGTATTGTGTCCACTACAACTAAAATATTTTTTTTTAAAGACAACAATTTAGGAGGCTGGAGCATAGATCGGTGGTAGGACCCCTTCCCTATCATGCACAGACCCTGAGTGAAATTCCCAGCACCAAAAATTTAAGGGGGAAAAAAAAGTTAAAATGAATTAAATTTTTAAAAAATGAGTAAAGGACAGGGAGTATCTTAGTGGTGGAGCAACTTGCAACTTGGCTGTGGGTTTGATTCACAACACCCCTGCAGGGTGGGGGATTATAATGGATATTAATGAAAAGAAGATATATGAAATGACTAAAACATTAAAGAATGCTCATCATCCTTAGTCATTAGGGAAAAGGAAATCAAAATCACTTTAAGACACCACCTCACAACCACCGGATTAGTATTAAAAAACCATACAATAATAAATGTTAAAAGAAAGATGAAGAAATGAGAATTCTCATACAGTGTTGGTGAAAATGTAAATGGCACATTTACAAAAACAGTCTGGAGGGTCTTCTTAAAGTTGATATGGAGTCAACACATGACACAACGTATCTATCCTAGATCATATCCAAGAGAAATTGAAATATATCTCCACACAAAATCTTGTGCACAAGTGTTCCCAGTATTATTATTATTCATAATAAATAAAAGCAGAAAGAACCCAAATCTCCATCAGCTGATAAACGGAAAAACAAAATGTGATATAACCTTATAAAGAAATATTATTCAATAATAAAAAGAAACAAAAGTGTTCGTATATGCTACAATTTTCTAATGTAGTTATGGTTATATGATTCAGCAAACACATATGTTATGTTTTAAATATTTAAATGGATAAAATGCTTAGTATGTGAATTAAACCTCAAAAAGCTATTTTAAAAATACAAAAGAAAATCTATACAGCTATGTTATATTTTTGGAGCAAAATTATGCCTTCATAAAGTATATACTTTCAAGAAAAATTAGAAATATCTACATTCAGATTTCAGCATTCTGTGTGCATGGTCTCTTTTACAAATGAACACATAAATTCAGGGTGGAAAAGATAATGTAGTTCTTTAAAAAGCAGGCTGATGGGCGCAATGGCGAATGCCTGTAACCCCAGCAAATTGGGAGGCTGAAACAGGAGGATCCAAAGTTTGAAGTCAGCCTCAGGAACCTAGTGAAACCCTGTCTCAAAATAAACAAACAAATGGGGCTGTAATTCAGTGATAAAGCACCTCTAGGTTCAATCTCCAATATTAAAAAAAAAAAAAGCCAAGAGAGTCTGAAGTTTATACAAAGTGCTAATTTAAGAACATATTCTCACATAAGAAATACATCATATTTCAGTGACAAGAGCAAAAAATTTAAAAAGCCAAATTCCAACTGGCGACTTGAATTGTTCACAAAGAACTACATTGTGCCCTACATAAAACACATCCTAATCATGATTCCATACAGGATCATAATAAAAATGCAGTTTTAAAAAATCAACAAAATCTGTTCTTTCAATATTATACTAAAATTATCTTACTATGTTTATCAACTTCATAGTACATCTTGCATGTCCAATTGCTTTATAAGAAAAGGAAGGAAAAACTGAACAATCCCAGCAAAACACATGTATCATCTGCCCTAAACTGCCAAGGCAACTAGATGGAAGTGGAATTTCCTTCCAACTGTTTATTTCTTTTACACAGAGTAAAGAACAAGCAAACTATACAATTGGTAGAGAGAAAAAAAATTCTTTGTCACCAGTTTAAGTGGACACAATTTAAGAAATGCTGTCCAATTAATCTTTAATCAACACACAAAAGGTGTTCTAGGAGAATTCCCTCAGGAAAGTTCACATAAAATAGCTTCCTTCCTCCCCATATCCATCTCCAGATCTAAAACTCACTCTTCTCCCTCCCTCCTCCTTATTCTCCCTCTCTGTGGTAAACTGTTAGCTTGAGAAATAACCCAAATAGTGTTTCTAAGAAGAGATAAAACCAACCAATACATGCACTTTCTTACCTCACTCAGGGTTCAAACAGTGAGGTGAATGAGCATTAGAGAATTGCTTTTGCTGAAGAGTCAGTGTGTAGAAAGGGTAAAAAGAAAGAAAGCAAGAAGGAAATTAGTGAGGAAATATTGTAACTGGTGGTCCAAGGAAGAGACAATAAACACCAGAAGTTAGAATTAATTTGTTAGGGGTATGTGCCTCCTACATTTCTAGTAGTAAAATAGTGCTCCATTCATGTATATACACACTAAAGAGGAGGCAGCAAAGGGGGTTTCAGAGAAAAATAACTTCTGTTTGAGTCCATTTGAGTTTTAGGGGCAAGTGAAATACCCAGCAACACAGAATACAGTAAGGACTGCTTGACACAGAATTGATAACTAAAAAAAAAAATAACATGTTAGCTGCAAATGGAAGCAGATGTGATGAGCACGTAGCTGGTAGCTGAAGGCTTTCCAAGCATGTGAAAGTGCCAGGTTAAGGATTAACAAAACCCGGTTTAGAGCAAAGAACACAGGATCAAGCCACAAAGTCTAGATTCCTGGTCTATGATCTGTAGTTAATGACCCGTATCATCATCATCTTCCTCTTCTACATTTTTGGGAGGTGGGGCAGTGCTGGGGATTGAACCAGGGGCCTTGCACATGATAGGTAAGCACTCTTATCAATGAGCCAAATCCCCAGCTCTCATCAGCACCAATCTAAGTTTCAAATACAGATTTTAAAGAGCTGGGAGCATAGCTCAGTGGTAGAGGGCATGCTGAAGCACGCATGAGGCTCTTGGTTCAATCCTCAGCAAAATAAAACAGAGTTTAGAGAAACAGACAAGTACAAAGTACAAGTAAGCCTACCTTTTACTCAGCAAAACACATGTATCACAAAATACATTTACACAAAGTGCTAATTTAAGAACATACTTTCACGTAAGAAATACACCATATTTCAGTGACAAGAGCAAAAAATTTAAAAAGCCAACTTCTAACTGGCCACCTGAATTCTTCACAAAGAACTACATTATGCCTACATAAAACACATCCTAATCATGACTCCATACAGGATCATAATGAAAATGCAGTTTTTAAAAACCGGTTTTTACATTATATCAAGATATATACACACACATATATGTATATGTACATATATTAAGAAGTAGCAAACTAAGGGCCCATTTCCTTTTTTATCTAAAAGCTCTGTTTGGAGGGAACCAGAAGCCAGCGATGTTCAGGGTACACCACTACTAAAATGAACTGTTGATTAAGACCTGTACTGGTGAAATTTGCCGTAACCACTAACAATTGCCTCACGCTACTCAGGAAATTATGCAAATGTACCACTGTGAACAAAACTTCTGCAAACTTGAAAGCTTCAAGTCTAAAGACATCTACAATTACTAATACGAAATGAATCAACAAAATTCAAGTACAGATAACTCTCTATCCTCTAAGGTAATTTAGAACACAAACAGAAAAGAAATGAAATCCCTATGCATGTGTTATACATTAATTAAAACTGAATAAAGTTTTAAAATCTTCACTCATTCTACCCTTATTTCAAATGCTAAAGTCACATATGACTAGAGCTGACAGATTAGCATGGGCAGTACAAATATAGAACATTTTTCATGCTCGGAGAAAGTTTTCTTTCTTTCTTTCTTCTTTCTTTCTTTTTCTTTCTCTCTCTCTCTTTTTCTCTTTCTTTCTTTCTACAACTTTTATTTACTTATTTTTATGTGGTGCTGAGAATTAAACCCAGTGCTTCACACGTGTGAGATGAGCACTCTACCACTGGGCCACAACCCAGCCCCAGAGAAAGTTTTACTAACAGCAGTTATTTTGGAAATTTTTTAGTAACATAATCCTCTTCCAGTGTATCATTATTTTTAACAATAAGATGAGCTAAAATGAATTTAGAACATTTTTCTATAGAACTTAAAGGATTTATGGGAAGTTTTAAAATAAGCAGTAAAAAGATAAATAGAAAGAATATAACCATTTTAAATTAGAGAGAGAATTCCAGTGTCTGAATACCTTTAGCACATTTTATTACTGGCATTTACCCTCATGATATATTCAATGTAGCAACGTCTGCAAATTGCAACATACTGGGATCTAAATGTCCTTCAATAGAAACTTATTAATAACATTATGATAGATTATCGCACATTTATACAATGTAACTGCCAGAAAGAATGAGGCAAATGAAATTAAGGTAACAACACTATTCATAAGGACATCAAAACAAATAAAATACTCAGAAATAATTATAATAAAAGATGTCCAAAACATATTATAAAACTATATAACAGTGCTAAAACAAATTAAAGAAGACCTAAACAAACCCATCTCATATTATAAAAAAAATTAAGATGGCAATGACCCAATTATCTATAAATTCAATGCAAATTCCATCAAAATCCCAGCTGCCTTCTTTGCAGAAATTGCCCAGTCATTCCCAGAATTCACAAGGAAGAAAAAAAAAAAACACACAGTTCCAGGATAGCCAACAGTTCTTCTTGAAAATGAAGAACAAAAATGGAGGATTCACACTTTGCAATTTCAAAATTTCTTACAAAGCTTCAGTAATGAAGAGAGTGTGATACTAAAATAAGGACATATAAATCAATGGAAGAGAACTGCACATCCAGAAACAAGCCCTCACATTTACAATAAACTGATTTTCAACAAAAGATGCTAAGAACACTTAATCAGGAAAGAACAGTCTATTCAACAAATAAATGGTGTTGGAACAACTTAATATTCACATGCAAAAAAATAAAGTTGGACTCCTACCCCCACCATATACAAAAAACTCATTCATGCCAAGTACAGTGGCACACACCTACAATCCCAACAACTGCGGAGGCTGAGGCAAGAAGACAGCAAGTTTGAGGCCAGCCGCAACAATTTAACAAGACCCCATCTCAAAATAAAATAGGGCTGGGGATGTAGCTCAGTGACCCTGAGTTCAATCCCCCATACAAAAAAAAAAAGCAAATTAGTTCATAATGAATCAAAAGTTTTAAATACAGAAGCTAAAACTATAAAACTACTAGGAAATATGATCAACACCCTTCACCAAGAGAAAAATAAAAAACCAAAACCACAAAGAGATACTACTTCACACCTATGAGAACAGTGATTTTTTTTTTTTTTTTAAGGTAATCCTATGATGTCAAGGTTGTACAAAATTCAGAATCCTCACTGCTGAGCAAAGTGGAAACTGGTGAAACTACTTTGGAAAATTGTCACTCTCAAAAAATTTTCCAAACAGTCCAAAGAGGAAACGACCAAAATGTCACTTAACCAATGAATAAATAAAAGGATGGCAAAACCATACAATAGAATATCACTTGACCTAAAAAAAAAAAAAAAAAAAAAGAAAGAAAGAAATTAAGTATTAAAAAATGCTAACACATGGATGACCCTTGAAAACATATAGTCCATCAAAAACGCCAGTCACTGAAAACAATATTTGATTCCATTTATGATAAGTGTCTAAAATGGAGAGATTTGTGAAAACAGAAGATAGGATAGTGGAGAAAATGGAGATGACTGTTGAAGTATATGGCTTTGGGGGATGGGGCGAAAATCTCCTAAAATCGGCAGGATGATGGTTGCAAAACTGTCAGTGTACTGAAAAACCCCAGAATAGTATACTTTAAGTGGGTAGATTTCATGATACGGGAATAATCTCTTAAAGCTATTATACAGAAATAATGTGGTAGTAGTTCTATATGTGCTATTATGAAGGAAAGGCTGTGGATGAATGAAAAAGTGAAGAGCATTGTGGATGACATGTATCATTTATTTTACACAGACATATAAAGCATGTGCCATGTATTAACAAGATGACTAGATGAAGCAACAAGAAACAAGACAATAATAGATCACACCAGGAAAAACAATTCAGTGACTAACAAAAAAGTAAATAAGCTTTACTTTTCAAGATGTTAATACTTCTACCATACTTTTTCAATTTAATGCTTCTATGTCTACAGAAATAAATTATTAATTTATGAAGACAGTTTGAACAGGAAAATAAAATTTAGGAAGCACACTCACTTCAATGAGATGAGCCAGCATTAGTACTGACATCCACTTCAGGCATTTGGACATCCCTAATCACTAAATCTAATAGAAGGCCTACACAATTGCATATCTGATAGGCACACCAGAAGATATTGATGCAGATGGTTCAGGGGCCACACTAAGAAAGGTCATCACCCACATATGCTATCATCATAACTATTATATTCAAGGCCCTCAGTCTAATTTTTTACTTTAATGCAGGGTCCCCCCCCCCACTTAAAAAATTTCTGTGTTCAGCTTGGACATTAGGGGTCAAATAAATCACTAGTCAAATATAACATGCCAGTGTTGAGATCTTCAAAAAAATCACTCTACAAAATTAACACTCATAAATCAAAGGCATTTCTGCATATCAGTGAAAAACCAATGAAAAGGAAAAGAGAGAAACTACCCAATTTACAATAGCCTCAAAAAATATAAATTACTTGGCAATCAACCTAACCAAAGATTTGAAAGACCTCTATCTACAACAGAAACTACAGAACACTAAAGAAAGAAATTAAAGAAGACCTTAGAAGATGGAAAGATTTCCCTTGTCAAAATGACCATACTACCAAAAGCACTATACAGATTTAATGCAATTCTGATCAAAATCCCAATGGCATTCCTCATAGAAATAGAAAAAGCAAGTCATGAAAATCATCTGGAAAAAGAAGAGACCCAGAATAGCTAAAGCAATCCTTAGCAGGAAGAGTGAAGCAGGAGGCATCCCTATACCAGACCTTAAACCATACTACAGAGCAATAGTAACAAAAACAGCATGGTATTGGCACCAAAATAAACTGGTAAATGAATGGTACAGAAAAGAGAACACAGAGACTAACCACACAATTATAGTTATCTTACATTAGACAAAGGCGCCCAAAACATACACTATAGAAAAGGCAGCCTCTTCAACAAATGGTACTGGGAAAACTGGATATCCATATGTAACAAAAAAAAAAAAAAATTAAACCCCTATCCCTCACCATGCACAAAACTCAACATGGTTCAAAGACTTAGGAATTCAAAGACACTGCACCTATTAGAAGAAAAAGTAGGCCCAAATCTCCATCGTGTCATATTAGACCCCAACTTCCTTAATCAGATTCCTATAGCACAAGAATTAAAATCAAGAATCAATAAATGGGATGGATTCAAACTAAAAGCTTCCCAAAAGAATAAACAATCAGTAAGGTGACTAGAGAGCCTACAGAATGGGAGAGAATTTTTACAACACGCACATCAGATACAGCACTAATCTCTGGGGTACATAAAGAACTCAAAAAGCTAAACACCACGAAGAAAAAAAAACAAGTAGCCCAATCAATAAATGGAACAAAGAACTGAACAGACATCTCTCAGAAGATGTTATACAATCGATCAATAAATGTATGAAAAAATGTTCATCATCTCTAGCAATTAGAGAAATGCAAATCAAAACTATTCTAAGATTTCATTCTCACTCCAGTCAGAATGGCAGCTATTAAGAACACAAACAACAATAAGTGTTGGCGAGGATGTGGGGGGAAAGGCACGCTCATACATTGCTGGTTGGACTACAAATTGGTGCAGCCAATATAGAAAACAGTATGGAGATTCCTTGGAAAGCTGGGAATGTAACTACCATTTGACCCAGCTATCCCACTCCTCAGCCTATACCTAAAGGACTTAAATAAAAACAGCATACTAGGAACACGGCCACATCAATGTTTATAGTAGCACAATTCACAATAGCTACACTATGAAATCAACCTAGATGCTTTAGTAGATGAATAATTTTTTTAAAAAAGTGGAATATTACTCAGCTGTAAGAGAGAACAAAATCAAGGCATTTGCAGGTAAATAGATAAAGTTGGAGAAGATAATGCTAAGTGAAGTCAGACAATCCCCCCCCCAAAAAAAAAAACAAAAACAAATGCCAAATGCTTTCTCTGATATAAGGAGGCTGATTCATAGTGGGGTCGGGAGAGGGAATATGGGAGTATTAGATGAACTCTAGATAGGGCAAAGGGATGGGAGAGGGCATGGGAGAAAAAAGATGGTGGAATGAGATGATATCATTACTCTGAGTACATGTATGATGACACGCATGACGTGAATATACTTTATATACAACCAGAGACATGAAAAATTGTGCTCTATATGTATAATATGAATCATAATGCACTCTGCTGTCATATATAACAAATTAGAAAAAAAATCACTCAAAAAAGGGCTCTCGCTCTGCTTCCCAGATGCCACAAGCTGAGCAACTTTCCTCAGACATATTTATCAACTGAGATGTGCTGCCTCACCTCAGGGCCCAGAGCAATGGAGCCTGCTGACCACTGACCCAAGTTGTGAGCTAAAATGAACGTCTCCTCCTTTTAAAGAAAAAAGAAATCACTCTAGAAAGGATAAACTGTGACTAAAGGAATATTAATCAGCAACAACCACACAATGAGCAAAAAAAAAAAAAAAAAACAACTTGAACTCAAACGGACTGTGCTAAGCAAAAGAAGTCAATATTAAATAACCACATGGTATATGATGCCATTGTGTTTGTTTGTTTGTTTAGTTTTGGTACCAGGGACTGAACCCAGGGGCACTTAACCACTGAGGCACATCCCAAGCCCTTTTACCTTTTTATTTTGAGATAGGGTCTTGCTATGTTACCTAGGGCCTCACTAAGTTTTGAACTCTTCTGGCCTCAGCCTCTCTAGCCGCTGGGATTACAAAATCATGAACCTGGCCAAGATGCCATTTTAAAAATTCAAAGCAAGGGGAAAGGAGATCCAGGGTTGCTGAGACCCAGGGAGTGGGAGCAGGGGAGCTTACTGACTGTAAAAGGGCTCAAGGAACTCTGGGTATTGAAATGTTTCCTCACCATATATTTGTATATTTATCACAACTCATTGAATAGTACACCTAAAACTGATGAATTTACATTTTATGCAACTCCTCCCCCTCCCCAAAAAAAGGCCACCATAACCATGAGCAAATTCTTCACTGTAAGCTGATCATAACACATGTTCCCATCACACTCTTACTGGTTAAACGCCAATACTTTAAAATCCTGTAAACCCCTCACAGTCATTGACATTAACACATGGGAAACTCAGCCCTGACTTTCACTGCCTAATTTTAAACCATTCATTAACTTGCAAGAGCAGTATATAATGAGAAAATAAAAGATTTAAAGTTAAACTTAAAAAGAAACTTACCTAAGATGGAACAGAAATTCAAAACATAAGGTGGTACTGAGACTGGCAACCATGAAACCAAGCACTATAAATCTCTCCCCCTTGCATTCATAGAAGATATGGTTCCACATCAATTCGAGTGTAACAACTGAAAACTATCCTGAAAACCATCAACTGCATTCAATTGACAGTGCGGGACTAAAGCCCCTCCAGTCTGGGCATCCCACGAACATGACCAATGAGAACTCAGAAACTATCATCTCAGAACTATTATTCTCTTTCCCTTATGTCATGAATCTTGGGATTCTTTCTTACCATTCCAAATTCTGCTTGATAACCCAAAGTATAGAGGAGATCTCTCATTTATTTCTTCATGCAATATTTATAAAACTATTTTATTGCTAAAATGAGTACAACATGAGTCTTCTCTCAGAGTCAGGATTCGCCTGACAGATTAGATCAGACAGGGCATCTTTTTAGCTGCTGTGACTGAAAGACCTGACAAGAACAATTTTAGAGGAGGAAAAGGGCTCACAGTTTCAGAGGTCTCAGTGGAAGATCCATTCCTTGGGGCTCAAGTTGAGGCAGAACATCAAGGTGGAAGAGTATGGTGAAGGGAAGCAGATCATATGATGATCAGAAAGCAGAGAAAGAGACTCCACTTGACAGAAAAAAATAGATACCCAAAAAGGCACACACCTTTGACCCACCTCCTCTACCCATACCCTAGCTACACTGTGAAACCAACCTAGATGCGTATTGGCGTTTAACAGAGTTACCCTTCAGTTAATTTTATCAGGGGATGAATTCACTGATTGGGTAAAGGCTCTCATAACCCAATCATTTCACCTCTAAGCCTTCTTGCACTGTTTCACACATGAGTTTTGGGGGAACATACCATATACAAACCATAAAACAAGTATACAAATAACAATACAAAATAAGGCAGAAAATGTCTTGATAACATAACTTCTTTAATTAATTCAATACATACTCAAGGCATACAGTTTCCTGTGCTGTATTAAGGTCCAGGAGATACAACACCGAAAATAAAATATTTCAAGAAGGGAGAAATGTTCTCTGGATGACAGAATCTCTAGGAATGCTCTGAGAAAGGAAAAAGAATTAAAGAGACATACAAAGAAGAAAAGGTGTCAACAGAAGTAGGTGCCAAATGCTGGCAGGAGGCAATGTATGAACAGAGGTATGGCAAAAGAAGAGGGCTTGTTATTTTTTGCTGCTGTTCAAGGAACCCGAAGAATAATATTGGAAAAAATTCTAGAAAGGTTGAAACCATAGTTTGACACCATTTCATGAAGAATTTGGAATTTATCTGGGAGAAAATAAAATGCAACACAAAATTAAATCTACTATTTTGGCCACTATAACACAACAGTTTCTAAAGAGAACTATACACCATAATCCACCACCACCCCAACCCACAAATACAGAAACTAAAGCAGGAGATCCTGACCCAGGTCTGTCTGGTATGTGGCCTGGGCACACGTCAACAGATTACTGATACACACCCATGATTATGCACCATTACTCTAAGGAGTCATTATCACTAATGTCTACTGGCAATTTACCAAAGTATGCTTATGATCCAGATTCAAAAAAGGAAAGTAAATACAAATAGACAAAGACAGATAAAAATGACTGATTAAGACTGCCCAATCGGGTGGACCAATGGTACAGAATAGAGGACACAGAAACCAATCCACAAAACTACAACTACCTTATATTTGATAAAGGGGCTAAAAGCATGCAATGGAGGAAGGATAGCATCTTCAACAAATGGTGCTGGGAAAACTGGAAATCCATATGCAACAAAATGAAATTGAATCCCTTTCTCTCGCCATGCACAAAAGTTAATTCAAAATGGATCAAGGAGCTTGATATCAAATCAGAGACACGCCGTCTGATAGAAGAAAAAGTTGGCTACGATCTACATACTGTGGGGTCGGGCTNAAGGGAAATTGCATGGAAATGGAATGAGAGCCTCAGAGTTATACAAAAGTAGATACAAGAGGAAGTGAGGGGAAAGGGAAAAATAATACAAGGGGGACAAATGAATGTCAGTAGAGGGGGCAGAGAGAGAAGAGGCGAGGGGAGGGGAGGGGAGGGGGGATAGTAGAGGATAGGAAAGGCAGCAGAACACAACAGACACTAGTATGGCAATATGTAAATCAATGGATGTGTAACTGATGTGATTCTGCAATCTGTATTTGGGGTAAAAATGGGAGCTCATAACCCACTTGAATCAAAGTGTGAAATATGATATATCAAGAATTATGTAATGTTTTGAACAGCCAACAATAAAAAATTTAATAAAAAGACTGGCAATTTATCTCTTATGGAACCATACCTATCAATCAAGGTGAACATCACAGAGCATTCCCACATCACTCCTTAAACATCTAACCCCTAAATCATGAGGCTGCTTCCCTGGTGGGTATCCCTTGTCCATTCCCTCTGCCTGGAGCAGTCCAAGTACCATCCTTTGTCATCTTCTCTTATGCAACATCCCCCTTTCCCATTCTACCCTTCTTCCTTTAAGAGCTAACTTTCCAAAATAGAGATATGGCCTCTGATTTTTCTGCATGAATAGTTTTATTCTTCAGATTTTTTTCTTAAGAATCTGTAAACCAGTCGGGTGTGGTAGTGTACATCTGTAATCCCAGTGACTCAGGAAGCAAGAGGACTGGCAAGTTCAAAGTCAGCCTCAGCAACTTAGCAAGACCTTGTCTCAAAATAAAAAATAAAACGGGTTTAAAGGGTGTGTCTCAGTGTTAGCCTGCCCCCTTGGGTTCAATCTATCATGGGGGGGGAAATAATCTGTAAACTACAGAGATATAAATAAACTAATAAACTAAGCTATAAATAAACTAGACTTACCCTAGTCTCCAGTCTCCAGAGGTAAGTCCTAATATCTCAATGTATTTCCTCACAACTTTTACCCAGGTATATTCTATAGAATTTGAAATACTTCTTTTCATAAGCATATCCTCGTGTCATTAAAAACTCCGTAAAATATCACTTCAACAGGCATATGCTACTTCATCACACAAATCTATCAAAATTACTTTGTTTCCAGTTCGGGGAAGTCTGCACACACTGTCAAAAACATCTTTTGTTAGGAACCTTTGTTTATTTTTTACCAATTTTTTTCTTAGGACATAACATGAATAAAATGAACAGATCAAAGATTATAGACATCTAAAAAGCAAACGCTGCCAAAATGCTATACAGTTCTGTACAAGTTATGCTCTCATCAGGAAGAGTTTTTATGGACTATTAACTGCTCAAGTTGGGGTCTCCTGAATATACTCTAATAAAAGCATCCCAGCAACAATGGAAAGCATTCTTCCTTACAGTTGTGACATTACTAACATGTAGCATTCCCTTTTATAGAAATATTTAAAGAATTATTTTACACACTTTTTTCACTAATCTGACCAAGAGAACTGAAAAGAACAATTTATAAGTGGAAAAGTTTATTGTTTCAAAGGCCTCAGTCAATAGACTGTCGGCTCCATTCCTTGAGACCAAAGATGAGGCAGAATATCAGGACGGAAGAGTACAGTGGAGGAAAGCAGCTCAGGATATACCAGGAAACAGAGAGCGAGACAGACACAGGACTCTGCTCAAGAAGGACAAAATATATACCCCAAAGGCATGCCCCCAATGATCTACTTACCCATAGTCCCTACCTAGTTAATGTAGTCAATTGGATTAATGCACTGACTGGGTTAAAGCTCTCATAACCTAATCATTTCACCTCTGAATTGTTCTAGTATTGTCTAACACTTGAGCTTCAAGGGACACCTCATATCTAGACCATAAGAGGCACTGTGTAATTGATAATATTTGAAATTTAACAATTTGAAGGAAAATCTGACCAAAAACCAAAACTGAAGACAATATTCTAACAATGTGAGTATGTTAACCAGAAAATAGTCTTTGACAGGAAAAATCATAAGCCACATTATAAAACTTGCATTTTTTGCCTAAAGATACTGATATCTATTCTGGGCATTGCTAACTTGTGACATTGTGCAATATAATTTGGCCTTAATCCACATTTTCCTGGCATACAGCTCCTAAAACCCTTGGAATCTTCAAAGTGGTATGTGTATTTATTAATGAGCTGACTGATGGCTAGCAGCCTCTAGATAGCTTCAGGATGGGAACTAGTCAATATTGGAAAGACCATGGCAGAATCAGAAGGTTCTAATCTGAAGAAGGGAGAGGGGCTCTAGAGAAGAGATGAAGGTTAAGTTGATCACCAATGGTCAATGATTCATCAACTGTGCCTACAAAATGAAGCATCCAAAAAACCCAAAGGACAGGTTCAGAGAGTTTTTGGATAACTGAGCACATGGAGGTTCCTGAAGGATGCTGTGCCTAGAGAGGGTATAAAGCTCCGCTTCCCTTTCTCCATACCTCATCCTATGCATTTCTTCATCTATATCCTTTGCGATATCCTTTATAATAAACTGGAAAATGTAAGTGCTACCCTGAGTTCTATGAGCAGCTCTAGCAAATTAATTAAACCTAAGGAGGGAGCTGTGGGAACTCTAATATATACCTGGTATGTCAGAAGCACAGGTAAAACAAAACCTGGAACTTGAATCTGGCACCTGAGGAGGGAAAGGCAGTCTCAGGGACAGAACCTTCATTCAACCTGTGGGAGCCCACACTATCTCCAGGTAGGCAGTGTCAGAACCGAACTGGATCACAGGATGCTCAGATGGCATCTGCTGTTGCAGCGAGGATGGGAGAACAGGGAGTTCACATATCTGGTGTCAGAAGCATGCTCGAAGAGCATAGGAAAGACTGGGTTTGGTTTTTTTCTACATTTATAACTCTTCAAACACTTATCTCACAGAACTCCTTAAAGTTTTTCACCATTATAATGTTACATTTTTCCAGAAAAAGCATTGTGGTATAAATACAGAAATTCAACTGATAACAACAGTAATTTGAAAACATACTTCAGAGGGGCCAGGACTGTGACTCAGTGGTATGGTGCTTGCCTAGCATGCATGAGGCACTGGGTTTGGTCCCCGGAACCACGTAAAGATATTATGTCCATCTACAACTAAATAACATTTTTTAAAATTCTTAAAAAAAAAAAAAAAAAACATACATCAGGGCTAGAGTTGTAGTTCAGTGGTAGAGTGCTTGCCTTGCATGTGTGAGGCACTGGGTTCAAACCTCAGCACCACATAAAAATAAATAAAGGCACTGTGTCTATCTACAACTTAAAAAAAAAAACATACTTCAGAAAGACTTGTACTTATGGCAACTATGAATACAGAGGAAATTATATACTTTTGTTTCATTATAAATAAAGTCACGCCCACAGAGGTTATCAGAATAACCTCTGATTCTATGGATTATCCTGTGGAACTACGCTGGAATTAAAACAAGGAAATTTATAATTTACTGATTTGAAAAGTCAGGTAAAGTTTAGCACTTGCTATGAGCCAGGCATTAGCTATTTCCTTTCACATTTATTCAAATATATTTTTAAGAAAAATCAATTCTTAAAAAGGCACAAATAGTATAAGAGAAATTTCAACTGGGGATGAAAATACTCTTTGAACAAAATAATCTAGGTATAAGATAAAGTGGCCTTTTCTACCACTGACTACACAGAGAGCTCCAGAGCCCCATCTAGAAAAGCCCAAGTAGGACACTATGATCTCACAATCTAGCTCCACCTGCCAGACTGGGCACACAAGAAGGCATTCCAAAATGGTGTGTGTCTCTCTCTCCAGCTAAAAACACCTCAACTGCAATAGCTATTCCTCCAGATCCTTTCCCCAACATCAGTAAAAATTAAAAACCTCTGAAGACGTTTTTATGTGCTGACCAGACAGTCACAGAAGATTCATTTTCACATCTGAAGAACTCAGCCAGTACATACAATTTAAGGCTGTTCCTTCAGTTTGTTCCTGATGCCCTTCCTGAACAAATGTCAAAAAAAAACCTCTCCTATTTTAGTTTAGATATGAAGTGTCTCCCAAAAGCTCACCTGTGAAGACAATGCAAGAACATTTGGAGAAATGATAAGATTATCAGAGTTGTAACCTAATTGGTGGATTAATCCACTAATAAT
The DNA here is from genome assembly GCF_001458135.2 of Marmota marmota marmota. NCBI lineage: Eukaryota > Metazoa > Chordata > Mammalia > Rodentia > Sciuridae > Marmota > Marmota marmota. Next base: position 25,127,467 of record NW_026000142.1, on the reverse strand, counting down.
GACTAATTGGGTAGTAACTATAGGCACACAGGATGCGCTAGAGGAAGTAGGTCATTGGGCTTCGTGCCTTTAGGGTTTATATTTTGTCCCTGGTGAGGAGAGCTCTTGCTTTGAGGCTATCAAGTCCTGTTGATGTGCTTTCCTCTGCCACACCCTTCTGCCATGATGTTCTGCTTCATCTTGGGCCCAGAGTTAGGGAGGCTGCCAACCATGGAATGACTGAACCTCTGAAATGAGAGCCAAAATAAATTTTTCTCCTCTAATTTGTTCTTGTAAGGTCTTTCAGTCAGAAAGATACAAAGCTAAAACATCACCCATCTCAGCTCAACTTTGGTCCATATGCCTTATAAAAGCCATACTTTAATCTAGCCAGATTCTATTCTTCCTTCAATAGTCAATTCAAATTTGATCCACTTCTGATGAAATCTCTGTATCTCCCACAGATCTCAACTCCAGCACTTACTGCAGTATCTCTTATTTTTCTTGCATTTTAATTAACTAAATGCACATTTTCCTCTCCCACTAGAGGTAAAGTACTTGCAGGGTTTAGCACCACCTCCTCACCACCTGGCTTACTGCCCTGAAACACTGCAGAATTTAAAAATCATTGGCTTATGTTTGATAGTTGGGAAAAATGAAATAAACCTGGAAAACCAAGTTCTTATTATACAGACACTTAATCTTTCTATTAGGTCAATATAACACTGTAAATGTGCAAACATTTAACTATTTTAATTAAAAAATATGAAGTAGTTTCTTATTTTTAAAAGTAAAGAATCCTTTTCTAGACTTAATTTTTAAAAATAAAACTCCTAGGTAATATGAATTTACGCAAATAGAAAAGTTTTATCTGTCAATTGTATTAGCACTTTATGAAAGTGCCTGTACTGAAAAGGGGTCCATACAAACAAGGCTTGTGCTATCATAAATTATGCCAAAGGAATATTCTAAATCACTTAATTTAATCCTACGAAACACTGCCTGCTTTATTATTATAAGCATATAAGTTTTATATGCTTCTAAAAATGACATTTTATTTTCAGAAAATACCTGGAGAAAGGAAAAAAAAAAAAACTAAAAACCATGAAAGATTTAAATGCAAAACATGTTGGACCAGGGGCAGTGGCAGGCCTGTAAAGCCAGCAGCTCAGGAGGCTGAGGCAGGAGGATGTCAAGTTCAAAGCCAGACTGAACAAATTAGAGAAACTCTTAGCAACTCAGTAAGATCCTGTTTCAAAATAAAAAAACAAAAAGGGATGGGGATGTGGCTCAGTGCTTAGTGGTCCTGGGTTAAATTTTTCATACAAACAATAAAGAGTTCATAATACTCTTTCATTCAACAATTAATCACTAAAGACCAACTTATTTCTCAGCACCATACAGGGCATTACACTCATTTACAAGCAAGAGGACAGAATCTCTGATGATGAAACACAGTGTAATAACCAAATGTGTTTGCATGGATGCCTACTAATGTCATCCTCTAAAGATTCTCAGGTACCAGCTTCAAATTTATAAAGAAAGAAGCAGGGAAGCAAAGTAGGTTTCCATTCCACTATCAGGTATATTTCCAAAATGTCCTACAGAAAAATGGTTTGTATTTGTAGTGTCAACTTTGGCAACATTGGTTTTTATCAAAAGGAAGATAATAACAACAAAAAAGAATAAGATGCAAAGGAGGTTTCTTGGAACAAGTTGCAACTGAAACTTAAGAAACTTGTAAACCTAGGAAACAGTAGTAGAACATTAAAAATTCTTACAATGCTTGAAAAAGCTACCTTCTGGGGGTGGGGAGAGAGGGACAGGACACACAACTTGCAACCCTATACATAATGTTGTATCTAAGATTTCCAGAAACAGACTGCACTATGAGGCAAAATCAATTCTCTATTATCATTCTGGATAGCTCCATGACAATTCAAGCATGTACTTTGTTAGACAATCTCACCTAATCCCCATAAAATTGCCTCAGTGAACATTAAAAACAATAACTATCTTTTTTTAGCTTTATTTCTTTCAAATGGTGAAGTTGATAATTACTAACATAATCCTCTTCCTTCAAAAGACTTTGGCTTATATTTAGTTCTTTGCGTTTATCACTCATGACCAAAACTAGCTTTTCTGTTTTCCCTTCCAGGTAACAGCACCACCATTTGTGTACCCAGATGGAGAACAGGGAAAACTGGGCATTATCCCATATCTGATCAACCACTAGCCTGCCTCCCTGATGTCCATCAGACCCTTCACCTTTCTACTATCCATGCCCTACTGTGTTTCAAGGCCAACAGCCCTCACTGAGATTATGATGTTTCCCTCAGCCTCTGCTCACCCAATTTATTCTATACATCTTAGTAGACATGATCATTCAAAACCACAAATCTGATGGACACTATGGTGCACAACCTGTAATCCCAGCTACTTGGGATTACGAGGCAGGAGGATTATAAGTCAAAGGCCAGCCTCAGAAACTTAGCATCTTTTGAGATCCTATCTCAGGAGTAAGTCACCTTACTCTGGAACCAAAGCCCGAAGGTCTAGCTCAAGACTCACAAGCGGCTTAGCAGAATAACCTATCAGCACCTCTGCAGAACTCCAGACTGCTCCACTCCCACTCAGGTCGCTCAGCCTCTAACGATCCACAGCACAAGGCCATCGCCCAGCTCCCAGAAACCCCGGTGCTAGAAGCAGAATGACTCCATCTTGGAAAACCTTCCTTGCCATTTGTTGGTGGGCGTGGCTATCAGATCAGATCGCCATCTCAAAAGTATATCATCCCTACGCCTGACCCCCACTTCATTGTCCACAGCCAGAAACTGTAAACCTTTTTATGAAACTACTCATATATTTTAAATAATAATCGAATCTAACATTTCTGGACATTGAAACTACACTGTAAATGTCTTAATAACAAAAATTTGTTCATAGGAGATGTATTGTTGATATTGGGATCTGGTAACATTGTCCATCCCCACAAGGAGAGATCTTGGAACCCTACAAGAGCACTACAACTCTATGGGGTAAAAACAATGACACACCAGATCCACAGAGGTGAAAAGGAAGACACATGAGCAACATGAAAAGACAAGGGAAGAAAGTACCACAAAAAAAAAACAAGACAACATGTCATTAGAAGCATCGGCAGCTACAGCAGGGAAAATGACAGGTTTCAGGATAAATATGGTTAAAAGGTTTTGAGATCTCAAAGAAGACGTAAGAGAATAAAAACAGGCGGTGAAAGAACACTTCCACAATGAGCTACATAAACAAATACAAGAAGCAAAAGATAACCTCAACAAGGTTATCAAAAGATAACCTCAACAGAGGTTCTACAAAAAAAAAAAAAAAAATCTCAAAATGAAAGTAATAATGAACCAAATTAAAAACTCAAATGAAAGCATCACCAACAGGGTGGACCACTTAGAATATAGGACATCAGATAATGAAGATCAAATGAATCATTTGAAAAGAACATAGACCACACACACAGTGAAAATGATAAGAAACCATGAGCTGCACATTCAAGAAATATAGGATAGGATAAAAAGACCAAATTTAAGCATTATTGGGATAGAGGAAAGCATAGAGGTCCAAACTAAAAAAAAAAAAAAAAAAAAAAGAACAATCTATTCAATGAAATAATATCAGAAAACTTTCCAAACAATAAGAATGAATTGGAAATCCAAATTTAAGAAGCATACAGGATGTCGAAAGTACAAAATTACAACAGATCCACACCAAGGCACATTATAATGAAAATGCCCAACATGCAGAATAAGGAGAGAATTTTAAAAGCCACAAGAGTAAGGAATCAGTTTACATATTACATATAGGGGAAAACCTATTAGGATAACAGCAGATTTTTCAACACAGACCCTAAAAGCTAAAAGAACATACATGGAACAACATATATCAAGCTCCGAAAGACAATGAGTGCCAACCAAGAATCTTGTATCCAGCAAAATTAAGCTTTAGATTTGAAGATGAAATGAAAACTTTCAAAGATAAACAAAAGTTAAAAGAATTTATAGGTAGAAAACCAGCACAACAAAACATCTTTGACAAAATATTTCGTGAAGAGGAAATGAAAAACAACAAAGTAGATTTATGAAGACTTGAATTGGGTGTCAACATACTTTATATATAAATAAATATGAAAAATTGTGCTCTATGTGTAATAAGAATTGTAATACAAAAAAACACAAAGTACATATATAAAGACATGAATTGGCATGAACACTCTTTATATATAAAGATATAAAAAACTGAGCTCTATATGTGTAATAAGAATTGTAATGCATTCCGCTGTAGTGTATTTAAAAAAAATAAAATCAATTAAATTTTTAAAAATGGGGAGGTGGTATGGGAAGAATGGAGAAACTTTGATTGGTCAAAGGGGAGGGAGGAGTGGGGAAGGGACATGCGGGTAGGAAAGATGGTGGAATGTGTCAGACATCATTACCCTAGGTATGTATATGACGGAACATATGGTGCAACTCTACATTGTGTACTACCAGAGAAATGTGTACAATGACAGAAATGCATTCTGCTGTCATGTATAACTAATTAGAACAAATAAAAATTAACACGCTGGTTCTAAAAAAAAATAGAAAAAAACAAAGTACATGTATAAAGGCATGAATTGGTGTGAACATACTCTATATACAAAGATATGAAAAACATTCTCCATGGCCAAAAAGTTTCAAATGTTTGCTAAAACAAAGTTAAAATTTTTGTGGGGAAAAAAAAAATCCCTGATTTCAAAACACATGTAAACTTCAATATATGAAGAGTGTTAAAATCGGTCAACTGGACTCCCTCTCTCTTTCCTGAAGTATTCATGAATCATGTTAATAAAAGTAAAATTTACATAGAAGATTGCCAATTTCCAAACACTCTCTCCAAAATTTGGCTTGTTTTTCTTTCTATAAAGGCTATGGCTATGTAAGTTCAATATTATTTAAGACCAGCAACTATCCTCTACTTTTACTGTAGAATCTTTATGGTTGCTACCCCTGAAGCAAGCTGTCTTGAGCTGGTAGCCAGCAGTTAGGACGTTGCCTGTGACACCATTAGCTGCTCTCTCCATTCACGCCCTTCCTAAAGGAAGAGCAATAATCACCATGCTACCAAAAACCACTTTCATGGTATATATAACATACAGTCTGTATTTTCAGTTGGAACATTCCATATCTAAATTTGGTGAAAATCTACCAAGCCTTTTTTTTTTTTTTTTTACATTACAGTTAGAAGACACAGAAATAGAAGTTTAATTTTACTTACAAAGTTTAATAGGCTGTGTCTAGAAACAAGCACTTTTAAGACTATAGTAAAAACAGGAAATAAATGTAGTAAAAATATTTATCAAAAGTATCTTTCACTGAGCTGGGGGTGTAGCTCAGTGGCAGAACAGTTGCCTAGCATGGGTTCGATCCTTAGCACCACAAATAAATGAACAAATAAAAGTATTCTGTCCATCTGCAACCACCAAAAAATAAAAAAATAAAGTACTTTACACTTATTTCTTACAAAATCTCTAACAAATTTTAAAAACAGGAGCAACAGATTACTGACATTCTAGACCCAGTTGTGCTGGTAAACTAGCCACATGTGATTATTTAATTAATTAACAATAAATAAAATTAAAATTCAGCACAACAGTTTTACAAAGCATATTTCAAGTATTCAGCATGTTGAGAAATGTTACCACACTGGACAGAAGATGACAGAGAGTTCTACAAAAAAAGGCCACTGTGTCATTTAATACAAGTTGTAAACCACATTCATAAAAATTATCTTCAAGTACAAATCTTTATTACCAAGTACAAATCTCTTTTGAATCTCAGAATCTAAAGACCTCCCAAAACATGTTGTTAACATGTCAAAATATTAAATATATTTCAATAAACAAATTCATATGTTTGTGAAGTATCACATTTAGATACTTCCCAATATACAAAAAACAGGTTTGTAGTTAATTTTTGCTCAATTTCTATAAAAACCATTGCATATATATTAAGGAAGAAATAAAATTCATGCTTTAAAAGGATATCCAAGTTATTGGCTGCAAAGAACTACCCTTTCAAAAGAAAACCTTTTTTCCCTTCATATTTAGAGTTAATCAAAAGAATATCTTGATTGAGGTATAAGGATAGGAAAATACTTCTTTCATCTACTCAGCACGAAATCCTATTTTTCATCCATGGCTTTCTCTAACCCTTCTATGTCAAATTACTGGAAACATTTCAACAGTGGCAACTGGGGCTATAAACCACTGCCTGCTCCTTTTCCCCCCTAAAATCTAAGACACTTAATTCTCAAACAGAATTGCTTAACGCAAATAAAAGAACTCTTAAAACTGGGTAATAAAAAGATAAATGAAAAAGTTTCAAAATGAGTGAAGTATCCAAATAGACTTTTCTCCAAAGAAGATATACAATGGCCAATAAGTACATAAAATGATGCTCAACAACGTAAGTCTTCAGGGATACGCAAATCAAAACCACAAATAACATATCATTTTACACCAAGCAGGAAAACTATCATCCAAAAGAGATACCTACAAGTGTTGATGAGGATGATTAGAAATTAGAATCCTCTTACACTGGAGGCAGGAACTGGTTTAGTTGATTTGGAAAACATTCTGGCAGTTTTTCCAGAAAGGTCAAACATGAGAGTTAACATATGACACTACAATCCTACTTCTAAATATATGCCCAGTAGAAATAAAAACATGCCTACCTGAAAGTTTATACATGAATGTTCAAAGTCACATTATCCATAATATCCCCAAACTGTAAACAAGTATCTATCAGCTGATGAATGGATGAACAAATGCTATCTGTACATACAATAGTATTCAGCAATAAAAAATAACCAATAACTTATGTTAACTCCATATCCACATGCTATTTTTATTATTTCTAATTACTGGTTTAAAAACAAAGATCTTGTAGCCAGTGTGGTAGCACACACCTGTAATTCCAGATACTCAGTAGGTTCAGGCAGTAGGATCACAAGCTTAAGGTCAGTCTAGGCAATTTAGCAAGACCCTGTCTCAAAAACAAAAAGGGCTGGGGATGTAGCTCAGTGGCAGAGGACCCGACATTCAATTCCTAGTAACCACAAAAAAAAAAAAAAAAAAAAAAAAAAAAGTGTATGTAAAATAATAATGAAGATTTTAATAGTGATTTTATGAATGATGGCCAAAATCAATATCCTGAATTCATATGGGAAAAGTGATACAAGAAGAGATAAAGGCTCACCATGTATGGAAAATTAACTAGCTGCTATCAGAACAATATAGTGCATAAATTTAGATCTTGTGAACATTTAGAAAGCTTCCATTTAAAGTGCTGTAAGAAAATTCACATTAACTTTCTGAAATTATACATCAAAAATGTTGTTTCAAACAGAAATTTCTAAAATTCCAACATCTGGATACTAAAGGGATCATGAAAAAGACAATAAAAGTTTACAAAATACATCATAATGGGCCCAAAATAAAGATGACACCCAAAACATCTTTTTTTTAAACTTTAGCATCAAAACCACACATATAAGGTTATATATCATTTTTATATAGAAACATTTTAGTTTACATAGAAATATTTTCATATCTGCTGTGTTAACTAATGCTCACAGAAGCAGCAATCTCCTTTCTGCTTTTTTTACTTTGGAACTTAATCTGGAATGGCAACAGTACAAGCACCAACAGCCATTTAAGATCCTGGTACATAAAAGCAAGAGAACTTAAGTGTCTTTGGCTCAAGAGATAAAGCACATAAACCCACCCAAAATTTTGAAGGGCCACAGTTGTTTTAAAGGGCCATCCTTTTGTGCTATTATATTTAAAAAAAAAATTAGACATCTACATATCTCATCTTTATAACATGCATTACCCTTAATCTTTGCTATGAAGAGACATCTTTCCCTCCCTCTTAACTGAAGATTGAGGGGGAGAGTGGAAATAAATCCTGAGTCAGACTACCTGACCACAAAGTAGGAATAAGTCCTGGTTGAAATACTGTACAGCACTGAGGTTATACAATGAGAGATTTCACTCATTCACATACAAATCAAAAACATCTACATAACTTCCAAGGGAGAAGCACTGCTTCATTCCACTGCAGGCCAGGGAACTGCAATACATGAAGCCAGGAAGCAAAGCTGTTGTCTGGGGATACAGTCCAGTAGCCAAGGTAGACACTGCACACAATCTTCAGGTACAAGTTGGTTTTAATCATTAACCCATCAAATGGATCAAACAACCAATTAGTTCACAGCTTTCATAATCTAATCATTTCATCTATGAATATTCCTGCATTAACATAGGAGCTTTTGGGAGACACCTCATATGGAAACCATAACAGGAAGAAACCAAAACCACAAAATCCTTAAAGAGAAAGGTACAATGAAAATGGTACTTAGGACGGACCTCAAAGGATGTGTAAGACGGACAGAAATGGAGGTTGGAGCAATTCTGGCAGAGAGAAAAAGAACCAAAGTAATAAGAGTCTGGCTAACAACTATGTCCACCCATCCGGACATCAGCATTCTGTACGTAAAATTCAACAAGCTTAGTGAAAAGACAGGATGGGGGGAGGGTCTGAGGAGTTTGACAATGACACCATCACTAATGCCAAGATCATCGCTAACAAGGTAAAAGTACACAGAAAGGTATAAGTAAGCAGACACATGTGACTTACACCATCACTAATGCCAAGATCATCGCTAACAAGGTAAAAGTACACAGAAAGGTATAAGTAAGCAGACACATGTGACTTAGAAGGATTACTATAGCATACAAGCAAGATGACTTAAGAACAGTGAAAGCTGGTACCCAGCTAGTGGATTTTTTTCCCTATAAAAGCATATACCAATGCTATCCACCCTTCACTCTGTCCCAGTTTTTTAAAAGACATACATATAGGTAAAGGTGCACCAAATTGGGCATTCATATACTGCTAATGAATCTAAATTGCTAAAATAATTGGATGTTTTCAAAACTCTTGGGAATGGACATATCTTGTGATTCTTAGGAATCAAAACTTTTTCACTTAAAGAAAAAGTACACAAGAAGTCAAGCACAGTACCAAGCACCTATAGTACCAGTAACCTGAAAGACTGAAGCAAGGAGGATCACTTGAGACCAGGAGTTTGAAGCCAGTCCAGCAACACAGTGACACCCTGTCTCTAAATGAATGAATGAATGAATGAATGAATGAATGAATGAATGAATAAATAATCACACAAGAATTATCAAAAATCACCCATCACTTATAGCCCAGCATGGTGGTACATGCCTATAATTCCAGTGACTCAGGAAGACTGAGGCAGGAGGATAACAAGTTTAAGGCCAGCCTCAACAATTCAGCAAGACCCTGGCTCAAAACAAAACAAAAAGGACCGGAGATACACTCAGTGGTAGAGTAGATGCCCAGAAGGCCCTGGGTTCAATCCCCAGTAACACCTAAATAAATAAATAAATGCGGTAAACATATATATGACCCAATGTACTAAATATTCTAGAATTCATTTAAAATACATTTCAAAGCTTACAGTTTGTAAAATAAAAATGTCAATAAAAATTAGAGTTAAAAGATTGCCAGAATGCAAATGTTTATAATCAAAGTATCTGAAGTGAAGGTTATAAAATGAAGTAAAAAGAATTACAGCACAAAAATATTCATGAAGGAAATGATCATTCATAAAATTAGACCCTATTCAATTATCTCTTCCCCCTTTAAGACACAACCTGTTTAACGGAAACACATATCAATTGTTTTAAACAAACTAACTATCTACAGATACAATTCAATAAAACTGATCTCATGGTGACAATAAAATGTGCTGACTTCAATAACACGCAAAGCTGCTGACAAAGAACCTAGCAGGCTAAGGATTGTGGAAGATAAAATTAGCCAAGGGAATGCACTGACAGACTCTTCAAAAGAAAACTTGCATAGGGTGAGAACTGCAAAAAGAGATGAAGCATCCCAAGTATTTTCACAAAATAAGGCTTCAAAACTTCAAAACTTCATACCTATAGATGCCACTGGAAGGTAAACTTGTGGGGGTTTTTGTAAGGGAAAAAATTAAACACTTTAAAAAAATGCAAATATATTCATTAGTAAATAGGATTTTAAAACATATACATACAACTATTTCATCTATGAATTACTGTTGTTTTTAAATGTATCCATAGGTAATTAAACTTCATCTATTTCTTATTTTTTTTTCATCTATTTCAAAAAATATTTCTCGGGTCCCTGTGTTGTGCTACAGTGTTAAGACAGAATTTAAGGACAGCATTATACTGTTGTTTTTAAATGTATCCATAGGTAATTAAACTTCATCTATTTCTTTTTATTTTTTTTTCATCTATTTCTTTCAAAAAATATTTCTCGGGTCCCTGTGTTGTGCTACACAGTGTTAAGACAGAATTTAAGGACAGTATTATACTGACACTTACTAAGTGCTACTTCATTCTATCCTTAAAATAATCTAACAAACTATTATTATCAATTTCTGGATAACTTGAAAAAGATTAAGGAACTTGACCAAGGATATAAAACTAAATAATGAATAAACCATCCTTCAACCAAGACTGTCTACAAAAACCAAGCACACTTAACTACTTAGCTATTCATGGCTCTAAAGAGATGGCTTTAAAACAACTTACACATTACTGAAGAAATGAAAAAGTAAAAAGCACCAAAGTAGTAGAGATAAAACTGATGAAAGTATGCACAGATACTACAGGGAATAGAAAAAGGAAATTCTTAAATTGAGAACAGAGGAAATAAGAAGAAATCACACACATGGAAGACGGGGTCACAGAGTTTCAAAGAACACATGTATCCCACAAGACAAAGTGGTGGTAGAGCATTCTAGGCAGAGACAACGCATTTTGGGGAAATATTACTTGGCAATTGCTTTCCCAAAAGTCTCACCAATTTTTAGGAACAGAGATGAAAGTCAAATGTTTATTTACAATATTTAATTTTTAAATTAAATACATATATATATTTTTTTAATTTATACTATAAATGTTGGTATGGTGGTATAGGCCTATAATCCCAGTAACTCAAGAGGCTGAGGTAGGAGGATCCTAAGTTTGAGAACAGCCTCAGCAATTTAGTAAGACCTTGTCTCAAAAAAATAAAAAAATAAGGGCAGTATCTGTAGCTCAGTGAAGAACACTCCTGGATTCAATCCCCAGACCCCAAATAAATAAATTCCCATTATAGAATTTTAGAAAGTTTTTTTTTTTCCTACCGTCATGAAGCAAGTTTATTTCTCGTGCTGCATCACATTCACCTTTTTTACCACTGTACTCAACAACATGTAATTTCTTTGGCCTAATCTAGACTCCATTTTCCACACTGTAGCATCTTCATTTCTTGGTTGAGTTAGAGGTCTTGATGTGTGTGTGATTTGTTTGTCTGTTTGGTGAGGGGTACCAGGGAGTGAACTCAGGGACACTCAACCACTGAGCCACATCCCCATCCCTGTTCTGTATTTTATTTAGAGACAGGGTCTCACTGAGTTGCTTAGAACCTTGCTTTATACAGGTTTTGAGCTTGTGATCCTCCTCTGCCTCAGCCTCCAGAGCCACTGGGGATTACAGGAGTATACTACTGCGCCCAACTACATATATGTTATAAGCACATATGATAATACGACAGGAACTGTTATCCCAAGTCAGAAAGAACTACTCATTCATGTCAGCATTATACTGTTTTTCCATTTTATATCAAAGATGAGGGTGAACACACACACGAATACACACACATACACACAATTACCACATCACAACTTCTGAATGTTTTTGCTTTTTTATGTGATTCTTTAAAAGGCACTAAGAAGACATTCACACATGCAATGTAAGAAATAATTACAAAGTCAGTGTAGTTATCAATTAAAAAGGCAAAGACATTCTACTAGTGAATTCTAAACATACCAAAAACTACCAAAAGTTAACTATTTCAATCTGTAATATAGTATCACAAGAATTCTTTGTTATTCAAAACAGTCCTTGGAGAAAATCCCGTTTACATGAGAGATGCTATATAGTGCTCTTTTCTGGAGGACAATTCCTTGAGGAAGGTGTCATTTCCCTTATATTCTAACATTTTACAGACTTCTACATTAACATCTATACGGACACTGGCAGGGTGGAAGGACGTGAAACATTTTATCTAGTTCAGCATTCTCACACTTTGGCATGTATCAGAGCCTCCTCCAGGCGGTGGAAACTATTAGGCCAATCCCTTCATTTCTGGGGTTTGGGAGGGTGCTTTTCTAATAAGGATTCAGGTGCTGCCAATGCCACACAGTGATCTGGGTTATGCTAGACCTTGTACACAGAGGCATCTCAGGCAGGGAAATGATGTTACAAGATTTGGGGCTTTTAAAATATCACTCTGACACCAAATGGAGAATGGAGCTTGCACATGAAACAACACGTTTCGTGTATTTTTTCATGTTCACAATTTCTGGTAACTGCCTTTTCCAACAGTGTACATAGCTTAATAAGCGATGATTTTCTTTTTGTAGCAGTACATTAAGTATTAGGATGAATTATAATTTGCAGGCAGCTGATTTGCTGAAATACCATGATATCCCTTCTGATGCAATGGTGCTGTGAGAGGGAAAGCAAGTTTTATTATTGTTTTACAAATGTGGAAATACACTTCAGGACAATATACAAGACCCATTCAAAATCACATAGTTAGCAAATGACAGGCCCCATATTAGAAAATCCAAAACTTTTGCCATACATAAATCAAACATCTTTCCCATATATGATATGGCTTAAAAACAATCACCTGTAGTTTTCTGTCCAGGAAAGAATATGAGGTCAAACCAGTGCACCCTTACATATTAACAACAGAAGCAAAGAAAAGAGTTTATGGGCATTGAGTGTGAAATACCAAATTTGAGCAATTTCAAGATGAAGTGCTTCAATATTTTTATTACAAAACTATAAATACATGAAAACAGCCAAAGGAACCACCTCCACAAATGCCCAGATAGAATCAGACCAGCGGTGTGTGAACACTGTTTTCACACAGTGATGCAAGATGTAGAACATGATATAATGTCTCCAAAGGGACAGACACTGGTTTTGAAAGTTCACTTTAAATTACAGTGGGTGATACCATGAAGTCAGGTTTGTGCCAAGATGGGCACTGGATCGGGAGAGCAGCCAGAACACCATGCATGATCAGCTTTCTAAAGAGAGAATACCAGAAACCCAAGACATTCAGCAGCAGCAGAACTAACAACTCTGAAAAACACAAGCTTAGCCTCTGATTAAATGAGGTTTAGAAAAGTGTGACTTTCTGGGATATCATTTTGTAGATAGCCTTTTTAAAAAAAATTTAAAGAAAACCTCAGAATAGAAATCTAACCAACATTATTTGTCATAACATCCTGCATATTCCCGACTCCCTACTGTCAAGTCGCCTAATAAAAAAAAAAAAAAAAACATTAAATTATGCAGTCTACTCAGTACATTCTAAAAAGCACACTTACACATTTATTTGACTCAATTAAATGTTCTAATTCCTAGGAGAAGAATGTGTAAATATTCTTGTTCATCAAACCTTCCTCACTAATACAATTCAAAGGTAAGAGGAGTGAACAGTCTGAAGTGATAATTCCTCTGGGGCCCAGATAGAATATCTTTCAGACATGAAAATTACCACTTAAACCTCTCATTCAACTTCTGACTAGAGAAATGAAAAACAGACTTGGAGAAGGCCACAAAGCGTTTGCTGTGACTATTATGCCTATTTTAAAACTTCAACATACATAAAAAAGAGAGTTATCACAAAGAGGGCATGGAGATACGGTCCACAACCAGGCATGAGACACCTGAGTGCTCCATCAAAGCGGCAACACACCTTAACAATGTAAATAGGCACTGTCCAGAGCAATTAACTCAAGATATTTCTATTTTTCCAGCTTGGCTTTCAGGTCATTATATATGTATAAATCTTGTACTGACTGATTTGGGGGAACTATTTAAATGTCTGTAAGCTGACAATAATAGCACTAAAAGAATTACAGTATTATATTTGACACTCTCATGAGCAAAATAATCCAGACTTGAAGATAAGGCATTTATCCAAATCAACTCCTCCATTGAAATAACTATTTTTACTGCCCCAACCAGACAAATGACAAGAGGCCCTGTGTAATGGCTAAACCATGTGTGGCAAATAACAGAAAAAGAAACCTTACTTAAGATTAATTACTAGTGGCAATTAACAATCATTTTCATTAAAGGGAGACTGCCTTTAAAGATTGTGTTTATGTTATTCAAATCTTTGATAAATCAATATTAAGATAACAGAAATTTTATTATTGTTGTTATTACTATTATATTCGCCTCATCCCTTGGACATGAAAAGATGCTAAACTCAGGTCAAAGAAGAGTCAGATACAGCACTGCTTCCCACCAGGAGCTTCAGGAGATGTGGTCTGCCCTTGCTCCCTGACAGCCAAGGCACATGTCCAAGGCCAAGGCTCAACTTGGAAAACTCCCAGTGGTGGATACAAATGTCTGAGGCAGAAACTCAAGCTCAGAGGAGCTAACAGTCTAACCACAGCAAAATCACAGGGGAAATTCACAGTGAGGATGAAGAAATTCAACAACAGTGGTAGGCTATGCCAGTGGTGGTCATGGTTCCCATGGGTGATCCAGCAGCATGACTGTGGCATGGTTGTTGCCTGTCCACTTGTTTCCCCAGCTTTTCTGCTGATTCTATCACTTGCTTCAATCATTCCAGTAAAATGTATTTCTAGTTAAAATAGCAAAAGTTAGCTTGTATTTTTTGGAACCCAGAATTCTGATTTACAGGCTTTTACCATAACAGTCTGAATTTTGGTTTTGTTAAAATTAACAGTTTTTAAATATTTGTAGTTCAGCTATTTTGTTTTAGATTAATAACAAAATGATTTCATTTAGTAGAAAATTATAAAGTAATACTTTAGTAGATGGAATTACTAAAGTAATACTTTAGTAGGGGGAATGTCATATTTAATTCATGCTATGTAACTTTGGAAGCAATAATAACCCAAAAAGATGTAGAGTTCTATTAGGAATACATTGATAAGAATTTTTGTAAGAAATAATTATTATCCTGTTAACTCTGTGAGTTCAGTATTTTCTTGTGCTTTCCTTTCTACCAACTATTACTGTTTTCATCTTTTTTGTTTCTAAGTTAAGAACTGATAGAAGGTTGTGCCAATTGGTATTAAGAGTAATAATATCAACTATTCATGTTCAGTTGTTACATGGAATCAAACTCAGGGCCCTGCACACTGCTAGGCACATGCTCTATCACTGAGATATATCTCCATCCTGAAACAGAATTTTAATTGAAAAAAAATTTCAAAGGGAGAGGAAAGAGGAAGAGGGAAGAAGAAAATTAGAAAGTAAAGATAGGTATAATCAAGTAATATCATTTATAATCCTATCACCTAACCAGAAACAACCACAACCATTTTGGAGGCACACCCTTTCAAACTTTTCTGAAATGGACATTTTGACACAAAGGAACAAAGCAAGAAGGCAATAACTGTTACCAACAGCCAAATCAAGAAACCTGCTTGGATCCTGGCTGGTGAAATAAGCAAATGCTATTGAAAGGAAAAATGAATTTATGCAGTCTCATCATACTTAAAAAAAAAAAACTGAACTAGAGTCCTTTTGAAATTAAAAACTCATTGTTTCTAAACTTCTTCATGATGAGGATGGAAACTGAAAAACTATCCCTGGTCTAGGCGGATGCCAAGGAAGCTGAAACTGTCTATCATACTCCCAGGCTAGGACAGCTTAGCTAAATCTACACGTGTTATTTCCTGGCTTTTGTTTCTACACAGGACCAGGGAATAGACAATCGAATTGCTTCTCCTCAGACTGATCAAACTGCACTACATTTATTTTTTCTTTTTCCATAATTTGTTTATTTCCTATGCAGGAGGGCAAATGAATCCAGCAAGCAGGGCTTAGCTACTGGAAACAGAACTATATTGGAGATTAAGAGTCTTGAAGCAATGGTAACCACATAACTGATTTTTCAAGACACTTCTGAGAGTGAAGGGTCTTTGATTTCTTTCTTAGGGTTCTGTAGTTTTCATTCTATAGATCTTTCACCACTTTCATTAAGTTGATTCCCAAGTATTTCTTTTTTTTTTTTTTTTGAGCCTATTATAAATGGGGTAGTTTTCCTCATTTCCTTCTCAGAGGTTTCTGTCACTGATATATAGAAATGCCTTTGATTTATGGGTGTTGATTTTATATCCTTCAACTTTGCTGAATTCATTTACTAGTTCTAGAAATTATCTGGTGGAGCTTTTTGGGTCCTCTAGATATAGAATCATATCGTCAGCAGTGCTAATTTTAAGTTCTTCTTTTCCTGTAAGTATCCCTTTGATTTCTTTCACCTAATTGCTCTGGCCAGTGTTTCTAGAACTATGTTAAATAGAAGTAGTGAAAGAGGACATCCCTGTGTTGTTCCAGTTTTCAGAGGGAATGCCTTCAATTTTTCTCCATTTAGAATGATGTTAGCTTGAGGCTTATTGTAGATAGCCTTTACGATGTTGAGGTATGTTCCTGTTATTCCTAGCTTTTCTATGTTTTGAACATAAAGCGGTGCTGTATTTTGTCAAATGCTTTTTCTGTGTCTATTTGAATGATCATATGATTCTTATCTTTAAGTCTATTCATGTGATGAATTATGCTTACTGATTTCCCTATGTTGAACCAAACTTGCATCCCTGGGGTGAATCCCACTTGATCATGGCGCATGAACATAGATGCAAAAATTCTCAATAAAATTCTGGCAAATGGAATATAAAAACATATCAAAAAGATCATGCACCATGATCAAGTGGGATTCATCCCAGGGATGCAAGGTTGGTTCAACATATGGAAATCAATAGATTTAATTCCTCACATGAATAGACTTAAAGATAAGAATCATATGATCATCTAAATAGACACAGAAAAAGCATTTGACAAAACACAGCACCCCTTTATATTCAAAACCCGAGAAAAATTAGGAATAACAGGAACATATCTCAACATCGTAAAGGCTATCTACACTAAGCCTCAGGCCAACATCATTCTAAATGGAGAAAAATTGAAGGCATTCCCACTAAAATCTCCAGGGATGCCCTCTCTCACCATGCACAAAACTCAACTCCAAATGGATTGAGAACCTAGGAATTAAACCAGAGACTCTGCATCTAATAGAAGAAAAAGTAAGCCCTAATCTCCATCATGTCATATTAGGCGCCAACTTCCTTAATAAGACTCCTATAGCACAAGAATTAAAACCAAGAATCAATAAATGGGATAGAATCAAACTAAAAAGTTTCTTCTCAGCAAAAGAAACAATCTGTGAGGTGAATAGAGAGCCCACATCCTGGGAACAAATTTTTATCCCTCACACATCAGATAGAGCACTAATCTCTAGGGAATATAAAGAACTCAAAAAGCTACGCACCAAAAAAACCCAAATAACCCAATCAATAAATGGGACAAGGACCTGAACAGAAACTTATCAGAAGAGGATATACAATCAATCAACAAACATGAAAAAATGTTCATCATCTCTAGCAATTTGAGAAATGCAAATCACAACTACTCTAAGATATCATCTCAGTCAGAATGGCATCTATTATGAAGACAAACAACAATAAGTGTTGGCAAGGATGTGGGGAAAAAGACACACTGATACATTGCCAGAGGGACTGCAAATTTCTACATACAATATAGAAAACAGTATGGAGACTCCTTGGAAAACTGGGAATGGAACCACCATTTGGCCCAGCTATCCCTCTCCTCAGCCTATACTCCAAGGACTTAAAAAAAGCATACTACCGGGACACAGTCACATCAATGTTTATAGCAGCACAATTCACAATGGCTAAACTGTGGAACCAACCTAGATGCCCTTCAGTAGAGAAATGGATAAAAAAAAAAAAATGTGGCATATATACACAATGGAATATTACTCAGCATTAAAAGAGAATAAAACCATGGCATTTGCAGGTAAATGGATGGAGTTGGAGAAGATAATGCTAAGTGAAGTTAGCCAACCCCCAAAAGACAAATGACAAATGTTTTCTCTGATATAAGGTGACTGACTCATAGTGGGGTAGGGAGGGGGAGCATGGGAGGATTAGATGAACTCTAGATAGGGAAGAGGGGTGGGAGGGGAAGAGAGGGGGCATGGGGTTAGAAAGGATGGTGGATTGTGATAGACATCATTATCCCAAGTACATGTATGAAGACGTGAATTAGTGTGAACATACTTTATATACAGAGATATGAAGAACTGTGCTCTATATGTGTAATAAGAATTGGAATGCATTCTGCTGTCATGTATTTAAAAAGTAAAATCCATTAAAAAATAAAACAAAAATAAAAAATGTTTTAAAAAGGGAGTAAAGGGTTTACTTCCTTCCCTATTAATAAGTTAAGAACACATACATAAATCAGGGCTGTCTCAGGCAAACTCAAGTGTACAATTGCCCTACAAATCTGAATAAACCAGCGTACTGGTTAGGAAACCTTAGGTTTTTTTATTAAACACACACACACACACACACACACACTTCTCAAACAAAAACCTACAATATAATTTAAGGTTAAAAAGTGCATAATATAAATACCACTTTATTAAGTTTGAAAAAATATTGAGACAATTTATCTTTATTCAGGAAATCAATAAAAAACATATGGAGAACAAAGGAATTTTTCCCCCAATTATCAGAGTAACATTGAAGAAGTTACATCTTGTTTTTTGCCACCAAATAATACATCTTTGTCGTTTCCCTCCTCCCGTAAATGGGTCAGAGAAGGAGGCGAGGAGGAGGAAGCAGACAGAACATCCATATGCATTATTTCAAGCAGACTGCTAGAAGCTAACCAGATGTGTTGGGCTGAAAGCAAAAAATGAGCCAGGCGTAGGAATAGTGCACTGCAATATTAAGCAACAGAAAAACCATTATAATGTCCAGATTTAAATATACTCATACATGATTGATAAGAACAAAAACCAGGCTACTGAGCTTAATCCCCTTCCCTGTTTAAAACCAGGATTTTGTACTGTAGCAGCTTTCCTTTTGGCTTCCCGTCTTAATCAGAAACTGCTCCTTACCTATAAGCTATCCTCAAACCTATTGTCTCAAAGTATTCTTTTCTGAAAGTTGATCCTGATGAAATTCCCCATCTCTACCAACCAAGTTTTATTTATGGAGTAAGTTCAACCTCTAGACCAAATATACTGGGTACAGCATAAAAGGTCTATCTTAAGTCCATTTGCCCTGCTATAACAAAATGCCATGAATCAGGTAGTTTTAAAACAACAGAAACTTATTTCTCACAGCTCTGGAGGCTGGAAGTTCAAGACCATGATGCCAGAAGACTGAGTATCTGATGAGGGCCTGCTTCCTGGTTCACAGAAGGGCCTTCAAGCTATGTGGGGCACATGGGGCAAGGTCTCTTTCTCAAGCTTCCTTAATTAGGGCACTAATCTGACAAAAACATACACACTCTCCCTGTCTTTTGCTTGTGAGGCTCTGTGTGGCATCTTGGGACTGCCAGGAAGAACAAACCTAGATATGGGCTCTGAAGTCTACACATTCAGAACTAGAAGCCAAAATACATCTCCTTTCTCTGTAACTTGAAAATAAATAAATAAAGGCACTGATGATACTTCTGAGGGTTCTGTCTTCATGATCCAATCATCTCCTTAAAGCCTCACCTCCTACCACCCTCAGCTGGATGCAGTGACACACACCTGTAATCCCAACAGCTCTGGAGGCTGAGGCAGAAAAATCATAAATTCAAAGACAGACGCAGGTACTTAGCAAGACCCTGTCTCAAAATAAAAATTTTAAAAAGGATTGGGGATGTGGCTCAGTAGTTAAGCACCCTTGGGTTCAAGCCCTGGTATTAAAAAAAAAAAGTACAGAAATCATGTGAGTTGCCTTGCATATCACACCTGGGTTTAATATTCTCGACTTATAATCCCCAGACAGAAACTACAGAAAAAGAAAAGAAATAGAGAGGGGAGAAAAAGAAATTGGAAATTTTGAAATATTTACAAGCCTAAACAGATATTGTATATGGTTTCAGGACGTATTGGATAAATTAACAGTTAACCTTTGAGCTGCACTTGACTCTAAAAATGTATGGGCAATGACAAAAAATACTGCTTTGATATAGTTCTTAAAAATGTGTTTTTGGGGGGTTGGGGTCATGGTTCAGTCATATAGTGCTTGCCTGGCACAGGTGAGGCACTGGGTTTGATTCTCGGCACCACACAAAAATAAATAAATGAATGAATGAATGGCATTGTATTCATCTATAACTAAAGATATTTTTTAAATGTATTTTTCCCCCCTCTCTATGTTGTATTTTATGTATGACACATTGATTTATTGTGGGCCTTTAATTTCCATACATGAAAATACTTATCCAATATTTACCAAAGTATTTATTTGCCAAATATTACCAAAGTGTTGAAGTTACTTCATTAAAATACCTTTTCCAATTTACAGACTGCAATGCTTTTTCTTTTTTGTCTCTTAAATAATGTTCAAGACAAGTTTTCAAAAAGCTATGAGTTAAGTAAAAATACAGAAATGGTGTCAGAATAAAAAATAAATTAACTTTTTAAAAAGACTGCACAGTAAGAAAAGGATACAAACTTCTTTTTGTACTTTTGCCTCTAAAGAACTCTAATTCTGATACCAAAATTAGATGGTGACATATTGAGGTATATACAAGGACTGCTAAGCTAAATTTAGATGTTCCTTCTTTGAAGCATTCACCAGCTTCTAGTCTATTTATTGAATGGCTGTCTTGTCCTAAACACCTTATAGACATTATTCTGGTTAAATTTCATGATTATACGATTGATATGCATTATTATATTTGCTACATGGGTGCTCAGAGGTAATCTACTTGCTGAAGGTAAACAAAACAATTCTGTAGCAAAGCTCATTTAAAATGTGGCCTGACTCCAAAGAGGTGATCACTCTTCTCATGTCAGGTTGCCTCTCATACCACCCACCATCTCTCTTCAGCATCCACTTTATATGCATTATCTCTGTATGAGATTGGTAACACCATCTTTATTTTAAAGAAAACTAAGACTTGAAGAGGTTATGTAGCTTGCCAGGATTTAATTTCTGTTTGATGGGCCAAAGCCCATATACTCTTTCCAGTATATCATGATTCTTTCAGTTCTAACATTCTATAAATTTATCATCACAAGATCATCCCTTCCTTTACAGGAAATTATCTATACAGGAAAATTAAGTCAGACCTGACCTTTCATTACCTTTCTAGCTCTCTACTTTTCTCCTCTTCACCAAGGAAAATGACCATATTCTCAAGTATTTGCATTATTGTCAATCATTCCTTCTATCACCCTTTTGAGGCAGCTGATTATACACAATGGGGAAAAAAATCAGAAGAAAATCTTCCCTCCAAGAAAAGGTCATTGGGTCCACTGTCATGGTCCGATAATCTTAATCTAAGCCCAAGGACCAATCCAAATTATGTATATTTTTTGTTTTTAGTTGTAGATGAACACAATACCCTTACATTATTTATTTTTTAATATGGTGTTGAGGATCAAACTCAGTGCCTCACACATGCTAGGTGAGCACTCTGTCACTAAGCCACAACCTCAGCCCAAAAGTATGTACATTTTTAAAATAAAAAAAAATTAAATATCTCCCTTCATCATTTACATCTCGTGTCATTATCACATGGCTGACAGCAGGCAACATTTCTAGTTCTGCTACTTCATCTAAAATGAATAAGATCTTAAATAATCCTTCCAAATTATAGCTCTCAATTACCTGATACTTGTGAGAAAGAGGGTAGAAACTGACTGATGGGGACAGACAAACCCCATAATAAGTAAAGCAAAGCAATCATTAGGTCTACCATACACACAAAGACCTCCTCACTGACTCGTGCACACACAAGGTCCAATCTGAAACAAGAAATAAAATAATCTAGGACTTAAGTTTCAACTAAACAAATCATCTATTTTTAATCTCACATACACTCAAGGCAGGGCCAAGGGTAGTCTACACCAGTCAACTTAACAGGACTCATCAGTGCATCTGGAAGCCAGCCAGATCTCCAATCCTAAGGAGTGACCCCTGACTTGACTATAGGGTTTAGTGGAATGTGAAAATGGAAAACTATGAAAGTCTAAAGCTTGGAGTGAAAGTAGCATTTCAAATATACATTTTATTTGTTCTGGAAGAAGGTATGCCCAAATGTTCAAAGAGCATGGGTATCTTTACCTGCTATTCTTAAGTTTCTAAGTCTTGATAAGGACATTTCACAGTTGAGGAGCATGAGACCAGATCAGAGATGGCAATCTTTATTCAAACAAACATTTGTGTTCAGTTTATGAATCAGAGGATGTGCTGGGCAAATAACTTTAGGATTTTAATTAAAAGCTTAAAAGAATGAATTGAAAATTTGGGGCTGTGAACAAAGTTGAAATTTTTAATAAACTCTAAATTTCATGAAAGGTAAAAAGAACTTTAAAAATTCAATTATAGGGCTGGGGCTGGTGCTCAGTGGTAGAACACTTGCTTAGCATGTGTGAGACACTGGGTTCGATTCTTAGCACCAAATTTAAAAAAAAATCAATAAATAAAATAAAGGTACTGTGTCTATTTACAACTATTTTTTTAATTCAGTTATAACGATTATATTATCTCTAAATTATAGCATATTAATAAACATCTGCAATTCAGAAGATGACTTAAAAGTGAGAACTGATATAAAGTAAATTTCATCAGTTCAATTTAGAGAGCTCTACCTGGTATTCTGGCTGCTGGTATCAGCATCATGGAAGGGAAACACCACTCATCAAACAGGTAACCTAAACTGAAACTAAAACCCTGGCAGGAAGGAACTACAGGGTATGCCTTCAAGGTTCAGAGATCCTGGGCAACTGGACATAAGTGGGTTCTTCTACAAACAGAGCTACCAGAAAGAATCCAGAGGGGCTGAAGTGACAACAGCAGCAGATGGCCCGAGTCCAATCAATTTGTCAGAAGGCTTTTCTTATAAAGTATAGCATATTTGTGAAAAGTGTACTTTCATGTCTGTTTGAGGTAAACGATCCTTCTTGTGTCTTACAGTAAAGCTGGTATTGACACTTATCATATAGGCTGTTTTGGTTTAGATCTGAGGTATTCCCAAAAAGCTCACATGTGAGACAATGCAAGAAGGTTCAGAGAAGAAATGACTGGGTTATTAGAGCCTTAGTCCAATCAGTGAATTAATCACCTGATAGGATTGAATTGGTAACTGAAGACAGGTGGGATGTAGCTGAAGGAGTTGGGGCATTGGGGGCATGGCTATGGGGTATATAGTGTGAATCTGATGAGTGGAGTCTGTCTATCTGTCTTTCTGCTTTCCTATCATGATGTGAGCTGCTTCCTTCTGACACACTCAGAAGGTGGCAAGACCATGATGTCCTTCCTTGAGCCCCGAGGAATGGAGCCCGCTGTCTCTGAACTGAAACCGCTGCAACCACGAGCCCCCAAATAAACTGTTCCTCCTCTAAAATTGTTCTGGTTGGGTCTTTTAGTCACAGTGGCAGAAAAGCTGCCTAAAACACAGGCACATGCAGAAGCTTTCTCAGTAGGTCCCCTAAAGCTCAGGAAATAATACCAAGAATTAATAGATGGGATGGCATCAAATTAAAAAGCTTCTGCACAGCAAAAAAAAAAAAAAAAAAAAAAACAAGAATGTGAAGAGGACCTGCAGAATGGGAGAAAATCTTTGCTAGCTACTCTTCTGACAGAGGATCAGTATTGAGAATATATAAAGAACTCAAAAAACACTACCAGAAGAAATAACCCAGTTAATAAATGGGCAAATGAACTAAACAGACAGTTCTCAAAAGAGGAAATACAGATGGTTAACAAATATATTAAGAAATGTTCAACATCTCTAACAGTTAGAGAAATGCAGATCAAAACTACATGGAGAACTCATCTTACTCCAGTTAACAGTGGCAGTCACCAAGAATATAAACAATAAAAAATGTTAGAGAGGGTGTGAAGAAAAAGGAACACTTTTACAGTGTTTGTGGGGCTGTCAGTCACTATGGAAATCAGTATGAAGATACCTCAAAAGAATAGGCATGGAATCACCATATGACCCATTTATACCACTCCTAAGTCATCATTCAATACTGACACATACATAGCTATGTTTATATTAGCACAATTCACAATAATTAAACCACACAATCAGCCTAAGTGTCCATCAGTGGATGAATATATGAAGAAAATACGTTACATATACACAGTGGAATTTTATTCAATCATTAAGAAGAAGAAGAATGAAGTTATGTTATTTGCAGGAAAATGGATGGACCTTGAGACCATTATTTTAAGCAAAATATGCCAAATGCAGAAGGTCAAGGGTAGTGTGTTCTCTCTCATAGTGTGGAAGCCTCTTAAGAAACAGGAAAAAAGGAGTGTGGGGATGGGGATCTAATGAAAATCAAAGGGAGATCAGTAGAGAAAAGGAAGAGGGGAAGGAAAGGGAAAGTGTTTAGGAGTAATACTAATGGCAGCCTAGCAGAAATGATAATGGTTCCAGCAGTTGCTGTAAAGAAAAGCATAAAGGTTACACATACACATCAGCAAAAATCCTAACTATTGCCGAGCAGGTTCAGAGAACTTCCTTCCTTCTTGCACAGACCCTAGGAAGCTTCCTTCTGCCTTTTACTTTTTTCCAAAGTTATTTATGATATTCATTTAAACCCAGAGAAGCAAGTTATACACAGGGTAATTTTTGTCACTGACCCCACAGATCATAAAGGCAGCTATAAACTAAAAGGATTACTTCCTCTCCCTTTCCCTGCAACCACATTTTATAAGAGAGAAAAGTGAATGAAGCAAACACTGGCCATATAAAACCTATCTGTCATATGGTTTGGAAGGATTAAGCAAGATAATGCATTTGGTTTAAAGCCATTTAAAACTGAGATGTCAACAGACATTTAGGTAGTAAGGTATATACATGTGTAACTCAGAATGCAGAGCTATAGATTTAAACGTGGGGACTCACCATCATGCAGATGGTGTTCAACACCATGGAAACAAATGAGCTCTTCAGAGGGAATGCAGACAAGAGCAAAGGACCTCAGACAGAAACACTCAGGAAGAATGAATAGATGGGATTTGGATAATGGAGAACCCCCAAAAGAAACAGAGAACATTGCTTTTAGTTCTTCATCTTCTCTCCAAATTTCTTCACTAATCAAAGACAGAAACCTTTTATATTACAAGATAGGCATGGGGGCACACACCTATAATCCTAGCATTTGGGAGGCTGAATACAGGAAGATCACAAGTTCAAGACCAATCTCAGCAACTTAATGAGACCCTCTGCAACTTTGTGAGACCTTGTCTAAAATAAAAAAATTTTAAAAGAACTGGGGATATGGCTAAATGGTAAAGCACCCCCTGGGGTCAATCTCCAGTACCAAAAATTTAAAAATAAAAATTAAAAAGAAGCTTTTTATATTAAAGCACAAATATGTATATATTTCAGTGATGGGTATGTTGAGTACTAAAGACAATCAACATATATATGTTTTACCCATTACACTAGTGTTGCCAGGTATTGGCATTAATTTTTCATTTGCCCAGAACTGACAAGAATAAAGGAATCCACATAAGTGACATTTACTAATGACTGACATTTCTAGATAGAGGAAGCTTTTCCCTATGTTTAAGAGTCATAGCTCAAATGCTTCAAAAATCAAGTAGGTATTATGTGCATGTACAATTTATAATGACAAATCCCACCATTATGCACAACTATAATGCATAAATTAAAAATGTGAAAAAAATAAATAAAAATAGAAGTAAGATGAAACAGTAAATCCTAGGTCCTGGTTCTCCTGGAATAGATCTATGCCTCTTAAGGGCATTCAAATTCAATATTTTGTAATGAAAACCAGAGAGCCCTGGTATTGAAATGAACCAGTATGAAAATCACACCTCCATGTTTTAAGAATACTGCACAAGGCTGCATGTTAACAAATTCTTTCTACACAAGCTGAGCATCACTACTAACCTAAACACCCAAAATCTGAAGTATTCCAAAATCCAAAACATTTTAAGTGCTGACATTAAGGCCTCCATGGAAAATTCCATACCATGAAATTGTATTTCATGCACAAAATTATTTAAAATACTAAAATTACTTTCAAGTGATATGTATAAGAAACAAATGGATTCCATGTTTAGAATTAGGTCCCATCCCCAAGATATCTTTTTATATAGCAAATATTCAGAAAAATCAAAACACTCTGGGTTCCAAGTATTTTGGATAAGAGATACTCAATCTTTATTTAATATCTCTAAAGTCTTTTCTCCTGTCATTAAGACTTTTCACGATAGATAAAATGCTAATAAGTTTTGCATTGTAAAAGCTAAGACTTTTAAAACTGGTCAGCTCTATGACTGGGGAACCAGTCACCTCCAGGCCTCAATTTTTCTTCACCTGTAAAACAGAGATGACAATTCTGCTAGGAGGACTAATAGAATGCTAGGAAAAGGTTTACTGCTCAATAAAAGTAAGAGAAGGAAGAGAGAAATGAGCAGATGATAATGGCCTTTCTTGAAGTATATCACTGATTATTAAAGTACCAATAACGCCTAAGCTGCTACAAGAATCACCAAAGTGATTCATATTATACCCCGAAAGAGTGGACATTTTGTTGTCTTTTTATTTCATTGGTCAAAGCTTTAACTATTAACTGAACAAAATATAACATGAGTTAATTGTGCCTAATAAAATGTATTAAACAGCTATTAAATGAAGAAGTTAATTCTTGGCCTTTGAGGAGGCTGTACTCATCATCTGAAAGGCTGCTACTAAAACAATGGAGATTTTACATTACTAAAGAGAGTCAAATTTATATTTAAATGCTGCTCTCCCTGCCTAAGAAATTGTATAGTTCTGTTCAGATTTTCAATGGATATACTTTTAAAACATTAGCAGAACCATAAAATTTTTTTTTAGTTGTCAGTGGACCTTTATTTTATTTATTGATACGCAGTGCTGAGAATCGAACCCAGTGTTTCACACATGCTAGGCAAGCACTCTGCCACTGAGCCCAATCCCAGCCCATAAAAAACAAGAAAATTTTGACAAAATTTCTGGGAAATGGTTGATCTGCATTAATAATATAACTTTTCTACAAACAAACCCCATAAATATCTGATATGAAGAATCAAAACATTATTAAGGTGCTGGGGTTGTGGCTCAGTGATTCAGCACTTGCCTGGCATGTGTAAGGCACTGAGTTTGATCCCCAGCACCACAAATTTAAAAAATAAATAAAATAAAGGTATTGTGTCCATTTTAAAACAAACAAACAAAAAAATGCTATTAATGTGACCCTCCTGCCACAGCCTCACTTCAACCCCCCACCAAGTTCAAGACCCAAAGAAAGAAATTAATTCAACGCTTTTGCCTTAATATCCTGTTTTATGATAGTAGAACTTAAAGAAGGCTTGAAATTCAATAAGTGGTAAGATGGTAAATAACCAATATTTTTCTTCTTAAAAGAAGATAAAAGTAGTATCTTCTGAAATCAACTCATGGTAACTATCAAAAAACAAATGAGTGAATGCAATTTCCTTTAAATCATTAATGTTACAATAAAGGAAATAAACCACTTTACCCAGACAGTATTATACTGTCAGGATAGCTGGGCAAATGAATGAGAAAATGGAGTAGGATGAGGCTTAAGAAAGACAAACCAATAAAGAAAACAATATAATTTTCTAAATAAAAATAAAGATTAACAGAGTGCACTGGCAAACAATGAGAATGGTTAGCTCAATGGTGAGCCTTGAATAAATTTCAAAGCCTCTGTTGGGTAGTCCATTTCTATGTTTAATACTCCCAGTATCAAGAAATCCATCTATTCTCTATAACTCAAATGCCAAACACTATCATAGTTTTTCTACCCATTTTCAGAGCAGATGAATAACTTCTTGCTATTAAGTCTACAAGCTATCTTATCTTACAACATTCCATTCTAGAAAATATATTTCTTTAGACTTTCTTAAGACCTTTACTTTGTGCAAACAAAGGTGTGTGCATTATTTTTAATACCATCAAATATCTCCCTTGCTAAAACCTTTCAATGTTTCTTGGTGCACTTCAGCATTAAATTCCAAAGACCATTTTGGCCACCTGAACACAACATCCCTCCTCCATATTTTCATTCTTCCCTCCATCTCCATCCCAGTCTTATGAAATTAAATTATTTGAGTTTCAAGATGGTCCTACCATGCTTCACTTCACCCTGACTTTTCACAAGCTGGTTCGTCAGCCTAGAATGTTAATCTGAGGAATCTGGACTTAGATTCCAACCATCATCAGAATATATAGAGCAACCCTTCCCCAAATAAAAATATTCAAATTCCAGCAAGAAAAATGGTCAGGTCGTAACTATATAAGTTATTGAATTTTGTAATAAAAATAACTTTACTGAATATTTACTGAACAATCACAAGGCCCTGGTTTAACATAGAAAGTTAGAGGGGCTAATAATCCATGCATTATATTTTTTAGAACAGCAAAAAAACAAAGAGAGTTAACCATCTGTGTTAAATGTTTTGTCATCTGTCTGAAACGAGAAGCCTGAATCAAATTTCTTAAAATCCCTTATAAAATTAACATTCATTAGCATAAACAGAATACCTAAATTAGTTTCTCATTGACTGAATTGTCACTTAACAGCGTCTAACAAATGGCACATGAAATACACCTTTCATAAATGCTTGACCAAATTTAAGAATCTATGCAGTCTTTCATCTTGTTAAACCTGACTGTACTGACTTGACTTTACTTATGCACACAAAAGAAATATAGAACAAACCACACTATCACTTGGCTTTATTAGAGGAAAGAGCTATAGGGTAGAGAGACTGTTATGTCAACACAGGTTAGCATGTTATTCAATGCCACCTATAAGACACTCAAAAAGAGACTGTTTCAGGATTCTCAAATGAGGGTAGTAAGTTATAAAGGTTCTGGGGCTGGAGTTGTAGCTCAGTGGTAGAGCGCTTGCCTTGAATGCATAAGACCCTGGGTTCAATCCCCAGCACCACATAAAAATAATCAAATAAAAAAAAAATAAAGACCTTGTGTCCACCTACAACTAAAAAAATATTTTAAAAAAAGTTATAAAGGCTCTTTTGTGCACTGCCAGGGAAAATGTAAAAGTGTATGTACCTTTCTGAAGGACAATTCAACACGGCCTATATCAAGAGCCTTATACATTAGCTTTGCAAGTGATTCTTTTTTTTTTTTTTGGTTGCAGTTGGACACAATACCTTTATTTTAATGTGGTGCTGAGGATGGAATCCAGCGCCTCACACATGCTAGGCGAGCACTCTACTGCTGAGCTACAACCCCAGCCTTGCAAGTGATTCTAAGATTAAGAATCAATAAATAAAATTATGATAGTACATTAATCCATATCATGAACTCAATCCTATGCAGCCTATTTAAATTAAACTATAAAAAATATGCTACTGCTGGGCACAGTGGCACAAGTCTGTAATACCAGTGACTGAGGAGGCTGAGGTAGAAAGATCCCAAGTTCAAATCCAGCCTCAGCAACATAGCAAGAACTTGTCTCAAAACAAAAATTTTTAAAAGGGCTAGGAATGTACCTCACTGGTAGAAAAATCTTGGCTCAATACCCAGAACAAAAACTGGGTGGGCCAGGGGTTAGGGGTAAGATTACTTTAAAACATAAGAATACTGTAGAAATGTACAAGAAAGCCAATTCCCAAACCACTGGTCATTATGATCTGGACTTCAATGTTGGTGATAGTTTCACTATTATACTACATCTGCTTTTACAGATCTACTTAGACTAAAACAAAAAAACTGAACTAAAAACAAAATAATGAATTATGGTAACTGCCCTTTAATGATAAAAGCATGTGCTTTATATAACCTTTTTAACTGAAATTTCTAAAATAAATAGCATTTCTTTCAAAATATATGAAAATGGTTACATTAACAAAATATAGTTAGATGAAAAGGTTTGGTTCTTCTTTTGGGAGAAATAATTTCTTCTTTTTTTTTTTTTTCCTTAAAGGCAGTGCTACTTTTTTTCCTTCACTTGGCTATCAGTAAACAAAGTTAAACTTGTTAGTCACTTTTAGTAGCTGACTAGGCAAATACCACATATCTGAGTGTGCATCTTACTATTCTCTAACATAACCTTTTACCCTGACTTCCATTTTCTCTGACCCCCGTTTCTGTTGCATTGTGGGTAGTCTTTCAACTAGCCACCATGTTTTTTCGGGAGTGGGGGACAGAAAATGAAGGAGAAATGAGAAAAGGATGAGGTGGCAGCTCTACAAAAAGAACACTATTCTACCTCTGTAATTTCTAAATTATTTCTAAAAGTATAAGTTTCTCAATGGTAGGTACTGAATATTTGCAAACAAAAGAATGATACTCAATTTGAGAAATCTGTATCTATAGGTAGCCCCTTCTCTTCCAAACAGCTAATATCTTATTAAACTGTGGTATCTTAGTATGTTCTTGGATCAGTGATCATGAGTGTTTGGCACATCTGAAAAGTTGCAGAGTTGTAGAGACCTGCCCCTCAGTGTGAAGTTTCACTTGTATGCCTTCAATCTATAGATAATGCTTAGGATTTGAAAATCCCTCACAATAAGTCTGTGAATCACATATTGTGAACCAATGTGCTATAGCACAGAAGAAAAAACATTTACTGTGAGCTGAATCTTAGTATTAGATACTCTATTTTTGAGACTGCACCACCATCAAATAGATTTGACATGAAAATCTAAACTTCCAACTTCTTTTAAAAAAAAAAAGCAGAAGAGCTGAGAAACCTTGGCCTGTATTTCCACACAGCAGTAATCAGCCAGAGCAGATCAGGAATCACTCATTTGCTATGGCCTTGGTAGGCAGCTGTGTTTGTGACCCTTTTGCCACACCTCTGATCTTTTAAAGTTTCCCAGAAATGCAATTATGGTTATGTGCAATGTACCCACTGTGGCACCATCCATGACACAGTGTTCAGAACTACATGCCAAAGAAATGAACCAAGCCATTAAGGGGCAAGTCACTCAATAACACATGTTCTGTACAAATTCTGTACACCAACAGTCTGTATGAATCCTACATTTCTGTGCTGCCTTTGTGGCCCTAATCTAGATCTCAAAACCACTGAGTATAGTCTAGAGCAGTTGCTGATAAATGCTGGATAAATTAATAACAAATATAATCTACTAAAATCAGTCTTGATTTTTTTCTAGCCCTAGTACATAAACGATTCAGCCACTCACATTTGTTCACAACAGTCCATGATAAATTTATCATAATTATGATAAATTCATCATAATCATAATCTTGAAGGCAAGACCATTACAAAGTAAAGAGGAGGTGCAAGTATTGGTACACAAAATGATATGAAGTGGTATCTGGGACTTGGTATTGAATCATACTGAATCACATATGGAAGAGGCTACTTCTTTAGTCCAAGGTTCTTTTGAGTCTAGCAAAAAGCAAGTCTCACTTTCATGCTAACATGTATTTACTCCCAATACTTGACAATTTAATTTCCCCTGTGAAAAGAAGAACATGTGGCTGAAGCATGAAGTCTTTATTAGACAACAGGATATAGACAAGATATGATAATCACTATTTTTACAAGGTAATGATACTGTTTCTCCATTTCTAGTAGAATACAAAGACTCCTTTTCAAAGATTAGGTTTTTAAAACATTAAAATTTGGGGGTATTTTACCACAATTAAATGTAAGCAAAAGGGCATGATATCAAGTACATATCGGTACAGTGTGGAGTGCAAATGTGACAAAAACCAACAAAGTGATACACAAAATGCTGACATTAGGGAACAGATGAATATGGCTTAATGTTGCCATTTTGGCAAATATATAAAGTGGTCAGATTTAATTTCCATCTTACATGAAAAAAAAAATGCAAAAAAGGTAACGTGTTAAACTACATTTTCATGGTGATTGAAAAACTTAACATTTGTAACCCTGACACTTGAAAATAGTTAACGTCAATTAATTTAATAATTTAATGATCTATGCCAGTACCATAGAAATACACAACAATCCATACCAAAAGTCTTCCCGCAAAATCTGTAACATGTTAACTGCAAATGATAATAACAGCTGTGACAAATGCTACCAAGGAGAGAAACATAGTCCTGGAAGAGCTTATAATAGGTGTAATCTGACCTAGGCAGGGCTTCCTTGAGATGGAGAATATAGAAACATAATCTGGAGCTGGGGTTGTGGCTCAGTGGTAGAGCACTTGCCTGAAATGTATGAGGCACTGGGTTCGATTCTCAGCACCACATAGAAATAAATGAACAAAATAAAGGTCCATCAATGTCTAAAAAAAATTTTTTTAAAAATAATAGAACTGTGAGACTGAACTGGGAAGACCAGGACCTTGGGGGCATAGGTGCTCACTGGTCCAGACAGAGTTTTACCTTTATCCAAAGAACCATGGGTAAATGCTTTTAAAAGCAGAGCGAGCCAGGCATGGAGGCACACACTTGTAATCCTAGCTACTTACAAGGCTGAGAGAAGTGGATCACAAGTTCAAGTCCAGCCCTGGGAAGCTGATGTCATCATGGCCTCAAAATAAAACATAAAAAAGGGCCAGGGATATAGCTCAGTGGTAAAGCATCCCTGAGTTCAATCCCTAAAATCAAAAATAAAACAATAAAACTTTCTTAAAAATTTTAAAAATAAATAAAAACAGGACTGAGGCTGGGGCTCAGTGGTGAAGCACTCACCTTGCACAAGCACGTGTGAGGCGCTGGGTTCGATCCTCAGCACCACATAAAAATGGATAAATAAAATAAAGATATTTTTAAAGTATTTAAAAAATAAAAACAGAATGACCAACTTAAATCTATGTTCTAAAAAGTTTGCTTTAGCTGTATTATAAACAATGCTCTGGATGAGCACTAGAAATCAGACAGAATCAAAATTTAAATTGATATCAAAGAGAATAATTTAAAAAGTACTACCTCTAAATCAAATAATGATCAACAGAAAGGCAGCTCAGACAATCGTGCTATTGGTTTTTTTAAACCTGAAATTAATCAACCTAAGATGGCCTACCCACTACCTCAGGGTTTGGGTTATCAAGCTTGGAGCTCAAAAGAGGGGGCTCCAAGGATGGAACAGCAAAGCACCAATAACTGATGCTCAGATTCTCTGAGCCTCAATCCCAGTTTCTAAACTGGGATTTTTCTTACATGTTTTAAGGTAACTTTCTAATAAGGTTTAACTGAGGGCTGGGATATAGTTCGGTGGTACAGCACTTACCCTGCATGCACAAAGCCCTGAGTTTGATTCCCCAGCACTTGGGGGAGAGGGAGTTAACTGAAGAAAGGTTTTGCTAATAAAACCAAACCAAATCTGAAAACTAATGTTAACATATATAACCTCTAGGACCTGAGATTACAATCAGCCCATAGGAAACCAGTACTCAGAAAACTACACCTACAGTCCTTTTCTGGTTAAATTTCTAATGCTGATCTTTGTGTAAGTCAGTGCCCAGAAACATTCCTCTGTTTCTTCTCCTCAAAATGGCCCAAACTCTGAGTGACGCTGGCACACAAACCAGAATGCTACAAGGAGAAAGAAGGAAAAGAAAGGAGGAAAAATATACAACACCAAGTTGGCAAAACCCTAGGGCACAACTGCTGGGAATACTGGCACATTCACTTTGAAAAACCAGTGATATCCAGTAAAATTCACCAACTACACTCCTAGGAATACACTCAAGAGAAATGCACACCCAGGTTCATTTACCAAAACACATACATACAGATGCGCATAACAGCACTATTACTAATAGCCATAAACTGCGAATATCCCCAACACCCATAAATAGTAAAATGAAAAAACTGAAGTATCCTCATACAATGAACACTGTAAAGCAATGAAACTGGATCAACTGTAACTACACGTAACATGGATATCTCTCACATAGATATCAGTGGAAGAAGACAGACCAAAAGCACATACAGAGGGTTTCTATTTACAAAACTGGTCAAAAACAGAAACTGCCAGTTATGATGAATGCCTGTAATTCTAGCTACTTGGGAGGCTGAAACAGAATTATCAAAAATCCAAGGTCAGCCTGAGCAATTTAGCAAGACCCTGTCTCGGAATAAAAAGGTCTGGGGATATAGCTCAGTGGTAGGTGCCTGCCTAGCATCTGCAAGGGCCTTGGTTTTATCCTCAGGACTAGGAAGAAAAAAGAGGGAGGAGGAGATTAAAAAAAAAAAAAAAAAGAATCACAAGATTAAATATCAAGAGCCTACAAATAAATATAGCAAGAAATCTTACTGACTATGTGTGGCAAAGACTTTTTAGGTAACCACACAAAAAGCATAAACTTAAAAAAATTTAAGCTGAATTTCAAAATGATTTTAGGATACATGTGTTTTCCCATATGTCTTCAATAAAATACTAATAAAAAATTAAATAAAAGCCGAACACAGTGGTGCACACACGTAATCCCAGCAGCTCGGGAGGCTGCAACAGGAGAATCACAAGTCCAAAGCCAGCCTCAGCAACAGCAAGGTCCTAAACAAGCAACTCAGTGAGACCCTGCCTCCAAATAAAATACAAAAAAGGGCTGGGGATGGCTCAGTTGGTATAGTGCATGCCTTGCATGCACAAGGCTCTGGGTTCAATCCCTAACATCACCACTCCCCAAAAAAAATGCTGAGAATGTGGCTCAGTGGTTGGGTGCCCTCTAGTTCAATCCCCAGTCCCCCACCCCCACCTCACCAATTAATAGAATAAAAGTAAAATAAGCATAAGAATTGAGTGGAGAAAGAACAACACAATCATCCACTGTGCCATCTCATTCTACCATTTAGGGGGAAAAAATCTGTGCTACAAGTACAGACAGAAAGGGAGCAATGGCAAAGTGTGGATTCAAAATTTGAACAATCGTTATTAATAAATGTTTGGCCTGGTCTTTGGGTTGGGAAGAGGGGGAGAATCTGAACAGAAAATAAAATCTTAGGCTTTCCTGCCACTAAGTACTTGCCACACAGACATGGAGAAAAACACACTTAACATAAGAGCAAATGAAGTAATGGACCCTTTTTTTTAATAGAACATCCTTCTTTCTTTAACTTGGTCCCTTCCTTTTTTTTTTTAAATTCTCTCCCTGCTACTTTCCTACTTTTCTCCAGGGTTTCTCTGTTTGCCTTCTGCATCTGTGCATCACTATCATATGTCCTTTGTCTCTTCACATAAGAAACTCCAAACAAGAAAAGGAATTAAAGTATACACATGAAAATTTCACAGGGTATGTATCTGAAATGCCCTTATATTGTGCAAGGAAAAATATAAAATCTTTATTACTTCTCACCAATCCTGTTTATTCAGCAGTGGTAAAATATAGGCCACAGTGTAATATTATGACCCTTTCTCCCTCTCCCTGTTTCTCCTCTCCTGAACAAGGCAGCTAGCAATTTGTGAACTCAGTATTTGCCAGCTATATGGGACAGTAATGAAATAGAGTATTTCTTATCTGTTCTAGCATAAAGGCCCACCCTTTATATTTAAATATATTGAACATCATCCCCACAACAACCACACAAAGAAATGATCCTGTTAATGTCTGTTTCCTAAGAAAATGCAAACCTACTGGGCCTTGTTACTTACTTATCAAATGTTAGCCAATTGTGCGCTTTACTGGTTACAGTATCAGTTTACATTTTAACAATAAGCAGATGGACACAAGGTTAAGTGTAAGAAACCCTCTGCTCACAAACTCCTCAGCTCTGCTTGGGTCTACCTAAATGGACTGGGAATGATAACTGAACATTCTGGGTTCAACTATTCCTTATTAAGAATTGTATACTCTTGTTAACAAGAGTTCACTGGAAAAGTAGCAATATAGTTTAACAAAAATGTTAGTACAGCATCATCAGGATCTTCTGGGATGATCTGTTAGAATCCTCCAATAGAAATTCCTTCTACACACCACACACAGGTTCAACTCTTGCTCATTCTCCTCCCTTCTTCCCTCTTCCTGTAAAGAACTTGGAGATGGAATCTGGACAGTTTAGTAAGAGATCACTACCTTTTTCCCACCTATTATGGCTATTACTATTCCTCCTCTTTCCCATCTGCTTGATCTCATAAGCCCCAGGAGTCTGCAGCTAGGGAAGGACAAAAATAAATAACAAAACTTGGCAACTTTTTTCATCAAATATTCAATTTATTATGATCAATGGAAGTACACAAGGGGGAAAAACTGCCCATCACCATCTTTACAATGTTTAAAATGCATTCATTCATTCAACTGGCACTCAATTTTAAGAATAAAAGAAATACTTGAGCACTTGGGGTGTAGCTCAGTAACAAAGTGCTTGCCTAGCATGGGCAATGCCCTGGGTTTGATACCATTTTGGGGGGGGGTGGGGGGAACTGTATGATTTACTCCTAAAATCTCCTGAAGGTACTCTCTTGCAGCAGATATGGCTTCCTCTTAACTGGCTTATAATGTATGTTTTGTTTTTTATTCATCATCAGGTATTTAGTTTTATTATTATTATTTATTATTAATTCAGTGAAGTTCTCTAATCTTGGGGTGGGGGTAGGGGACAGGAGTTACTGAGGATTGAACCAAAGTGTACTTTACCACTGATCTACACTATCAACCCTTTTATTTTAAGACAGGACCTCAATAAGTTGCTCAGTCTGGGCTTGAACTTGTGATCCCCTATCTCAATCTCCTGAGTTGCTGGGATTACAGGCAGGTACAAATGTTCCTAGCTTCTGCTCTTAATCTGAAAAATGAATAAGTTAAAATTTTTCCATTTTCAAAATATAAAATCAAAAACTAAACTGTGACTTTTTGTAAGCCCATTAATTTTGGCCTATGAGTCGACCATTCTAAACAGAAGTACTTAATTCATCCCCTACAAAATAATGCTCCATGGACTTCCAGTTTTATTAAAGCAAAAAACAAATTTCAAGGTGGTATTGAGATTTTCTAGGATAACATTATTTTCTAACTTAGCCCCCAAAACAAACTCCAAAATTCCATAATAATTTCACTTGAAATCATATTTTTATTTTTCAATGAAGGAGGTCTCAGAGTCTACAAAAATAAATTAGGTTTAGTTTTTATTTTGCTTTTCTCATTTTACAAAATTGCTTAAACAAAAATAATTCAACTAATACACTTCTCACAAGACTAGCAATTTCCTCTTAGGTTAAAAACATTAGTAAAACCATCACATCGCAGCTTCCATACATATTACATTTTGTATTTAGAAGTGTTATTTCTCTGCTTGGTTCCCTGAAATATCAAAAGATCATTCTGCATTGCAAAAACAAAATCAGCTGTGCTGAATAATGACTTTTGGTTTCACATAGCCAAGGAGCTTCTCCTCTCCTTTAAAAAAAAAAAAAAAAAGCCAGGTTTCTTTACCCTTTTCTCCAATAGATACACAGAAACACTGAAAATCCTAAACACCTTTAAGATGCAGAGGTTACCATGCCTGAAACTACTAATTTTAAGTTTTAAAAACAGTCAGCCAGGCATGACAACACACACTTGTAATCTCAGCAACTCAGGAGGCTGAGGCAGGAGGATTGCAAGCTCAAAGACAACCTGGGCAACTTAAGGAGACCCTGCCTCAAAAATTAAAAACACAGGCTGGGGTTGTGGCTCAGTGGTAGAGCACTTGCCCTAAGACAGTTGAGGCCCTGGGTTCGATCCTCAACACATTAAAAGAAAAGAAAAGAAAAGAAAAGAAAAACAAAGGAACAAAAAATAAAGGTTAATTTCTTTAAAAATTTTTTAAAAATAAAAAAGGTTGAGGCATACATCAGTAGTAAAGTGCTCCCTGAATTCAATCCCTAGTATCATAATAAATAACTAAGTAATAATAAGAAAGTAAGAATAGAAAACTTTAAGAGTCAGTGCAAAGACTAATAAATCTCTATAACATGATCACTTAGCTCACTAACTAGTGAGCTAAGAATTGAAGAGTGTGAGTAAATGCTTATGATACTGTGAGGTATGACAATACCAAGCAGGACATAGTGTTATGACATAAGTTTTCTAAAGAAACTTCAGATTCTTATTTTTCAAGTTCTTTCAAAAAAGCCAAGTGATCTAACTAATCATTATAGTATGACTTTAACAAAATGGAGGAATAAAAGATATTTTCTGTTTTTAATATACTTATATTAATAACAACTCCTGTGCTTACAAATGTTAGACTGATCCATAAGCTACATTTATCAGCATGTCACAAACACCTAAAATACCTTTAAGAACCTCCAAAATAATAAATAATAAAACAATAAAGTAAGCTCCACCAGAACTGCTTATAAAGTTATTGGCACAGTGGCTGATTTCTAAACTTTAAAGTCAGGACCAAATGTGTCCTGGCTTTCCTTCAAGTAACCACAAGAGCCTAAGCTAGTAAATAAAATCACCAAAATATATTAGAATATTTTCTTTTAACTTTACCCATTCCTAGTTCATGTCTCAGTAATACTCATCCATTCTGTTCCCCCCTCAATTTACCAAAAGAGAACGTGTGATACTACAGAAGGCTAACATGATCATTGCTGCCATCTCATTAAGTACATTCTTCCTAGCATCAAACTCTAACTCCACAGCTGCCACCTGGACAGTTCACTACTCCACTTTCTCCCCTCTCACCACCACCATTTTAATGGCAGAATATTCACAAGGCTGAAAACTGTTTTTCATCTCAGCAAACAGAATACTTAAAATCAGATGGTCGTCCACAAATCAGAAGTTAGAAACCACAAAAAAATAATTAAGTAACTAAACTTTTCTATTTTCAGTCTCCATAGAAAGCAGTAACATCTAATGATGCTAATAAATCTCTATAACATGATCACTTTGCCATCAAATCATCTCCTTCATAGACTAGTATACTTTAATTAAATACATTTTGCTGTGGTAGGTCCTTCAACTCCTATTTTTTTCCCAGGGGTTTTCCTGCATCATTCTCTAATCACCAAATTATTTCTCCATAACATTTTCTTTAATTTTAAATCTATGAACAAAAAAAGATAACCGTGAAAAATTACCATAGAAGAGATATATCAATACACCTTAAATACAAAACATCAACATTAAGTATAAACTGCTGGATAACCAAGAAAAAGATAAGCATCTCTGGTATGACCAAAAACCTCACATTAAAACATTATGTACTATACATGATTTTGGTAAATAGAAGCAAACACAGTATTTACATATCAAAATAGGGAACTGCAGACTCATTTCTGAGTTTAGATAAAAATATCTTAACTCTGTTTATAAGGCAAAATAGTTATTTTAATGAAATATCTCCTTACAGGTATAATCATATGATTGACAGGTAAAATAATTGCTTTAAAAATACTTCTGAGTCATTTTGTCCTTACCTGCAGGCATGAACCATTACTGCATGCAGTGACTGTTCCATTTCCTAGCACAGACTTGAAGAAGCATCATATCTCTCTTACAGAATGTGACTAATCTGTGGGTTTGCAATTCCTAAGCTATTTACAAATGGCACTCCCTTTCCACATAAGAAAATATTTGTTACAACCAAAAATCAAGTATTTTTAACCTAGATCTCTTACAAATAACCTTGGTAATTCTGTACAGCAACAACCTCAAAATACAGGAAGAAAATCCAACAGTAGTATTTCCTTAAAGAAAGCAAGATTTTTGTTTGTTAGATTATTTTGTAAAGCCTTCACAGCTGTCACACATGAACCAGCAGTCCGCCGTGTTATGGTGTGCATGCTGCAGCTGATTAGGCTTCACTATTTAAAAAAAAAAAAAAAAATCAATTAACCTTCGCAAAAGCAGAACCACTTCCCCAAATACACATCTTCAATACAGCACAATACCAGCATGCAGTACAATACGTTATGTAGCAAACTTGACAAGAAAAAAAAAATGTCCTGTTTGTTTCTTAGTAAGGCTACACCATTAATTGTTCATGCAAGAGATGTAGCTGTACCTTTCTGAAGAGGACGACTTCTCAGAGTTAACTGACATCAGCAGCTCAATCTTCTGCTTGATTTCTGGAAAAATCAGAAAATATTCACAACCAAGATTGCCTGCCCTTGCTTCCAAGCTTTATATCAAGAGATTTTTCTTCTCTAATCCCTTTTGTTCCGAATGAGGCCACAAGATTCACAGTACTTCTGTTAGGACTGGGATTCAATGGTGCTATAAAGGGAAAAAGCTCCAGAGGCATCAGGCCTTGCTAAACTATGCACATGACTGTTTATGAAAGCAGGAAGTACCATTTCTTTTAAGCAGAGGGGTGTTTTCTTTTTTAAGGTAGAACTTACATGGTTCTAAAAGATGATTTTAAATTTAGCAAATTATAATAAAAACAAAAAATGCTAACATCAGAATTTAACATACTGGATTAATTTGAGAAGCATGGATAATAATGTTTCTGACTATAGTGAACAAATATGCAACCCTTGGCTGCTTCTATTTCACTAGCCCTAAAAAATATGGCTCAGTGAATCATTTTTGTCACTTAAGAATGAAATATTAAAACAGAATTCCAATTTAACAATTAAAAATGCTCAACCTTTGTTAAAATTTCTTGGTTTTCATTAAAGCTATATCTAATATCTAGTCCCCAGCTCCTTTAGAAAAAGACTTGTTATTTTACACCTTAAT
Source organism: Marmota marmota marmota (assembly GCF_001458135.2). Taxonomy (NCBI): domain Eukaryota; kingdom Metazoa; phylum Chordata; class Mammalia; order Rodentia; family Sciuridae; genus Marmota; species Marmota marmota. Next base: position 25,086,607 of record NW_026000142.1, on the reverse strand, counting down.
TTTCCCCTCCTCCTTCACAGTACAGTACAAGTGAACAGCAACACCCAGTTACCGAGCAGAGATAACATTCTTGTCCTTTTAGGAAAGGACTGGCAATGCCACCTACAACAGAAAAGTAAGCACCAGTTCAATTTAATTAAAAGATAATTGCTCATACTGATTTGGAAAGGAGATAACAGATTAAAAGGGAAGAGTGAAAATAAAGAGGGAGAATAAAGAGAAAAAAAAAAACGCTTCCTTTAAAATACCAACGACTGATCTAGTGCTCATAATTTTAAGTGAATAAAATTAACACGATCTTATTATTTTTTGTGCAAGTCTGTTTTCCTATTCCTAAAAAGTATTTCTAACTGCATTTTAAAAATTATGTTTTCATAATAAAGACTTCACATACTAAAAATAAAACACAGTGCCACTGAAATACTAAGAAACAGTCTCAGAATTTCAAAGTAGAACTCAATTATTTTTCCTTTTTTAATTTTTAGAGATAAACTAATTATGATCTTTAAAAAATGAAATCAAAGTGGAATGAGAAAATTTAAAGGAAAAAGGAATAACATGCATAAAATGCAATGGACTTGTGGAGGAATATCCTCTCGATGTTATTTATAATGAGGTTTTTCCAATTGTTTAAGCTTATTTTCATCCAGTGGGCATTACAGAGCTGGTAACTACCGGGATGAGAACGAAACTTACCTTGAACATGCTAAGGTGGATTACAGAGCTGTACACATGATACCATGGTGAACATTCAGTAAAGACCCCTTCTCTGGCACTGTCCTTCTGCCCCATACTAAAAAGAACAGACTGTTTAAGCGCTCCAGCTCTGCATTGGATTTAGGAACAGGCTTTTCCATGATTTTTAAAAACATGACCTTGGGGAGATTACATAAACTCCAAAAGCCTTTCTCTCCTCCTCTGTAAAATGGGGATAATTCCTACTTGAAAGGCTGCTGTGAGGATTTATTGAAAGAATCTATGAAAAGTTCAATAAGTATTGTGCTAGGCATGTGGTAAGCCCTCCTTGCCTATTATTCCGCAGTGCCTATTGCCCTCACTATTTACTGAATGAGTCAATGAAGTATACAAGGTCTGCCCAATTTTAAATAGCTTTCCCTAGTTTAAATTCCCCGCCCCCTTATAATCAACCTCAACATAAACCTTTTTTTAATCACTTACAGTGTTACTGTATGTGGAAATTTAAATTTAATCTGTAGCTCTAGACAATTATTCTTACTTTATCAACTAGCTACTTTGAAAATAAGATTACACTTAAATCCATCTTCATTGTGACTATTTTTTTATTCCAAAAGGATAAACAGTTCATATTTCAGTATATTTATATAAAATCAGTGCACTTAAGATTAAAAAGCCCAAGATTAAATTACACAGCTCTATTGACATTTATGCTCATCTTGTAAACATTAAGAAGAAAAGTTCAAGCTATAAACCATTTTATGGCTAGTCACTTTGGGAACCAAAGAGAATTCTAATAATACATGAAAATGATTCCAACATTATTTCTGCCAAAGAGTCAGATTTGTTCAGAGTTCCAAAAGAATTGGAAGACTCAGGAACGTCGACAAATACTGTATCAATATCATATCCCGTGAAACATATGTATTCCATCTAACTATCTATACTCTCCCTTAGTATGTTATTCCCCACATTCATTAAGAATTTCAGGGTGTAGGATTTTGTAGCTCAGTGGTCCAGCACTTGCCTAACACATGTGAGGCACTGGGTTCAATCCTCAGCACCGCATAAAAATAAATAAAATAAAGTTGTCCATTTACAACTAAAAATAAAATAAGAAAGATTTTCATTTTACTGACTTCAATTCCACACAATATCCACCAAAATCCTGGGAGACTCATATCCATACTGCACTGACGAACCTTGGCATCCTCAATCTATGGTCTTCTGAACCTCCGTATCACCTGAGTCACCCATTCCTATGGCTATATTTAGCACACCCTCTTATACATACTACAAATATTTTCCTCCAATTAGTTATTTTTCAATTTTATTAATTACTCCCAGGGTAAGATCTGGAACCCTATACTCTATTTTTCTGCAATTAAGTCAACAAATCCTTTTCTTTATAAGTTCTAGTCTCCTATTAAACTTGGAAGACCTTCTCCACATCAAAAATTTTTAATGTCCTATTTTATGATAACATTCTGCATGTATCCTTCTAGAATTTATTCTGGTCCAAGAATTGATATAGAGGTCCAGTCTGCTTTTATAAGTCACATTTTAAAACCATACACCACACCCTACCCTCACAATTTTAAAGGACTCTCTTCACCACCACTCCTTGGTTCTTCCAAAGCAGCGGTCTTACCATCTTACAATTAACCATTAATTTAACCATCCACCATCTTCATTTATACTTTTAGACCACTTAATTTTTTAAAAAATGTTTATTCACCTAATGTTTCCCTGCATCTTTCATCTGCATTCCCTCTACTATCTACCCACCACACTGCTATACTACAAAATGCTTGCCAGTACACTGATCAGCTCCTTCTGTATCTCGCCATCTTTAATCAATCCTTTACCACTCCCCTGATGATGCCATTCCTACTCTCACCTAAAGACCACACTTTCTTGCCAGGTACAGTGGTGCACACCTATAATCAACTTGGGAGATCTGAGGCAAAGAGGCTCCCAAGTTCAAAGCCAGCCCCAGCAACTCAACAAGACTCTATTGTCAAAATAAAAAGGGCTAAGGAATAGCTCAGTGGTAAAGTGCCTCTGGGTTCAACCCCAGCACTACCTCCTCCTTCCCGCCCCGCCCCCACCAAAAATAAAACAAAACAAAAAAACAACTTACTAATTGAACACAAAAAATAAGCAAGTGATTCCTGTGTATGTTGAATAAACATTTTAATTATGGTTAATCTGATTTAGTTATAGAATTTTGATTTCAATTTCAAGATAACATTATAGGAAATTATTTTTAATTGGAAAAAATTATGAATTTTATTTTCTATGTTGCCCAGGCTAGCCTTGAACTCCTGGGCTCAACCAATCCTCCCGGTCTTCTTGCCTCAACTTCATGAGTAGCTAGGACTACAGGTGTAAGCCACCTCACCCAGCTAAGGTTTATTCTTTTAATCCCTTTGTTTTTATGATTCTTCTCATACTCTAGGTCCTTTACATGATCATCATCTTCCACTTAGTCCTTAAATGCTGGTCATACTGGTAGGACCCTCTAAGTCATTCACCAACCCTTCTATTAAAAAAAACCCTTGATTAAAAAAAAAAAAAAACAACCAAATGACACTGATGAAGATCATACATGAACTGCTAACCCAATATACTGCTACAACCCAAAACAACACATCCTCCAATCTCTACTAGACATTTTCTTCCAGTCACTGAATGCCTTAAACACAATGTCTACAAATGAATTCATCATTTCTCAACCTTATGTTACTCTTTATAGTTCTGTGTGTGTGTGTGTGTGTGTATATATATATATGTGTGTATGTGTTTGCACAGGCACACTCAAGGGATTAAACCAGGGTCTTGGCACTCTATCAATGGGCTCCACCCCCAGCCCATACCCTTTGTAGTCTTCAACTCAGTATACTGCATCGCCACTGCCCTTCCAAGCCACAAATTTCTGAAGAATCCCAGGCTAATCCCCTATCTTTAGGGGGATATAATTTCCACGTTCTCCCTTTTTTATATATTGAACGTTAGTGGTAGTTCCAAAATACATCAAGCTTTTTCATACCACTAAATCTTTTGTTATACAGTTTCCTCTTCCAGAAATGTCACTATCAAGTTCATCTCCCTTACATACCCAACTACTTTTCTAACCTCAACCTCAAATGCTACTTCCTCCTAAATGTCTTCCCAGATAGAAGACCTATTCTGCCCCTCTATATATTGTAAATACTTGCATTACACAATTACTAAAACATACCATTTTTTTAACTGTTAGCTGCCTCAAGGAATGGGACTGAGTTCCCATTTCAATTCACAGAATCAGACATATCAGACACTTCATAGTCTTCTTAGCCAGTTCTAGTAAATCTAATTAGTATTAAAGTTACAATCTACCTAAGCTAGTTTACTTTTCCTTAAATGTACACTTCTATATATGCACAGCTAAAGCACATGAATTTATAAAGGAAAAACCTGAAAAAAAAATACAAATAACTGGAGTCAGACACATTTTTCAACTTTTTCAAAAGATTATTGTCTCTGAGACCTAAGGCTAAATTTTCACAGACCCTAGCAATCCAAGCAAAACATTCTGCATTCTTTTAAAACATTGTTATGTATCTCCAATCGATTAAAATCATCACTGATTAAAACAACTAATTGGTCTGTGACACCATATTCTTACACATCACCTTATATGCCATTAAAAGAAAAACCAGTTCAAATTCCCCCATTCAATCTCTTGTACCCAACCCACAGACTTTCCTATGATACCCTTTTGTTCTTATTTTCCTTCACACCTTAAGAGACACTCAAATTTCATGTGACAACAAATAGTTTAACTCTTTAGTTAATGGCTTCCAATCTCTAATATGTCCTTTTCCGTTATGTAACACACTGAGGTTTAAGACCTCTGTATTAGGACTAGGAGTTTCAGAGCTGAGACAATTCCCAAGAACGCTGACAGAAGGTGGCAAATAACCAGTAAATCCTGTCAGATGAAGTCCAATAAAGATAGCACCACAGGGGCTGGGGATGTGGCTCAAGCAGTAGCGCGCTCGCCTGGCATGCGTGCGGTCCGGGTTCGATCCTCAGCACCACATACAAACAAAGATGTTGTGTCCGCCGATAACTAAAAAAAATAAATATTAAAATTCTCTCTCTCTCTCTCTCTCTCACTCTCTCTTTAAAAAAAAAAAAAAGAAAGAAAGAAAGATAGCACCACAAAGGTGCTAACATCCTAGGAAAGGGAATCAGGCAATCCTGAATCCACCCAGAATTCTGAGTGTTGGTAGCATAAGAAACATGAATGTGGGCTGGGGCTGTAGTTCATTGGCAGAGCCTAGCACATGTGAAGCACTGAGTTCAATCCTTAGTATCACATAAAAATACACAAATCAAATAAAGGCATGCTGTCCATCTACAACTACAAAAAAACAAAGAAAGAAACCTGGGCACCATGGACATGATATGATCCTGTATCATCTCCACCACTACACATCTAAGTGTGGCCCCTGACCTTTTGTAGAATCTGAAAAAATATAGTTACTATGCAGACAGTTCTACCTAAATTCTGACAAATGTAATAAACTTCCTTTCACTTGCCAGATTCCTTATATAATCATTCACAAATTTGATTTTATTTGGGATGTACATAACAAAGGTTTTTAAAATTTAATTGCTGCTTTATATTTATGAGGAGTCATTTTGGACTACAAGGAACACATGTGCAAAGGAAACTCAGATGATAGGGTAATAAAGCAAAACTATGAGTTAATGGGAAAGTGCCACAGGAAACCTCCAAACAAGGATCTTCTTCAGAAGGCAGGGAAGCTCTTAAAACTTAGTTTTTTGTTACTAGGTACTCAATGGGATTTCTCTCTACCATTATGCTCCACCATTCTAGGATTATAATATGACCGACTCCAATTCCATTTCTCTACTGCCTCAGGATGCACACTGATGGCCTAGGAGTATCTTTGAAGGGCTTCCACTGAAATGCAAAAAGCCTGCTTTTGGGGTTTTTCTGACTCTCATGTCAAATCTTCAATGCTACCTTCAGGAGCCAAGATTTAACATCCTGACTCAAAACTCCAGAGACAAATAAGAGACCCTTCACAAAAAAAGAAAAAATAAAGCAAGTCCTATGAGATATCTAAGAAGATTTATAATTAACTCACCAACTTCTCCAAAGGTCATTCTAACCTAAAAGGGATACCCTTGTTTTTGTAGCATTTATTAAAGTCTCTGTTATGACAATACACAGAAAAGCAAAAATTGTACAAACATAAAAATAACATTAATAAGATAATCATTCAAACAAATGTCTCTGATTATCACTAGCCTTTATCCCCACTCTTCAAACCATTCTTTGTCAAGTCTCTCAGGGATCGGCAAACATTCCAACAACTCAGCAAAATGCAAATCCAGAATAAAGTGAAAACTTAAAATTTGTAAATAATGTAACATTTGATGAAAGGAATAGAAAATACTAAAGTTAGGCTAGAATCCCAGGGGGAAGAGGGGAAACAAGGACAATAATATGCTAAGTGCCTCAAGAATTGGGGGTGGGAGAGGTTAGGTGGGCACTAGGGATCAAATCCAAGGCTTTACACATGCTAGGCCAATTAGACACATCCCCAGCCCAAGAATGATAATAATTTTTTTAAGAGAATTATAATTACTTGATTAGCAGGGCTGAAAGAAGAAATAAAACCTTTACATATTTACAAAATAATCTTCATTATGACTGCATTATAACCAAAAAGACGTCCAATCATATTGTTATACAACATATCATTCTTTAATTATTATGATATAAATGCCCAAAACAATCAACACTTGATATATTCTTTGTTCATTTTAACAAATCAGTGCACATTTTTCAACTACAACTTAAATTTTGTTAAATAAACAATCCTGAAATTTTTATATCCTTTTTCAAAATAAATTCCCAATGTCATTCCCTTTTGTAAAAATAGCCTTTTTCCATTACCAATTTTCCTCCTGCTATAAATCCAAAACAGGATTGTATTGCTGAACATGGTAATAATGTATTTACTCTAAACTACAATGGAATGGGGATGGAGATAAGGGAGAAGGAAAAGGAGGTAGTCTCAAACTGGTTAAGGTTCAGATTTAGGAAGCCAGGCACTGTGGCACATGCCTGTAATCTCAGTGGCTAGGGAGGCTGAGGCAGAAGGACCTTGAGTTCAAAGCCAGCTTCAACACCTTAGTGAGGCCCTAAGCAATTCAGCTAGACACCGTCTCTAAATAAAATATTAAAAAGGACTGGGGATGTGGTTCAGTGGTTCAGAGGCCCTGGGCTCAATCCCTAGTACCAAAAAATAAGTTTCTGATTTAAAACTTCTATAAGGCAGCTTCTATGCCACTTATCAGAAACTTCATTTACTAGAGGAAATGTTTTTCTGTCACTTTTTAAATTGTTATCCCGAGTATAATTTATAACCCAAGAGAAATACTAGTTTAAAAACTTTGCTATTTATTTCTAAATTCTAGTCCAAAAAAAAAAAAAAGGTGTGACTGAAAGCCAGCAAGCCGGTGAACAGAGAAACCCTTGTTTAGATTGTCTATGCCATCCCAGACCTCACATCAGTCAGCCTAAACACTATATTGGATATGTTAAAACTTTTCAGTTCATCAGACAGTATTTATTACTAGTGTTTTGGTACTGTAGAACTCTGAGAACTAAATATGAAAAATACAGTAAAGTACAAAAATAGAAATGGTTAAATAAATCCCCAGTTTTATTAGCCTTACCATCATCACACTGTAAGCAATGAAATGTAATAAAACTAATCCCGGAAAACTGTTACAGGTTTCTCACCACTGCAAAGTATCATTAATAGTTAATCTAGCCTCTCAACAGAACAAAGGCACTCTAACCCTACTAACTGTTGGTAAGACAAAGTAACACAAGTGAGGTGACATTCTATGCTCTACTCACTATGAGGCCAAATTTTAAAGCTTCCTCTGCAAAACTCTCATATCATTTGCATATTTCTCATATACAAATTTTAGGAATGAAATCACAGAGAATAAAGGCAAGCACTGTTTAATTTAGACAGTTTTTCATATTAGATTTTAATAGACAAATTACTTTGTTCTCTAATACAGTGATTCACAAAGTCACAAATTAAAATATTTTCAACTTTTGCATATAAAGGACTGTGGCGCTGGGGATGTAGCTAAGTGATAGAGCAAGCACTTAGCACGTGCAAGGGCCTGGGTTCAATATCCAACACCCCCCCCCCCCCC
>NW_026000142.1:25033500-25078343 GCF_001458135.2 Marmota marmota marmota | reverse complement strand
AAAAAAAAAAAAAAAAAAAAAAAAAAAAAAAGAGGGATGGGTCCCTAAATCACAAATCACAATGTTTAAAACTTAAGGAAGGAAACTAATGAGATATGGTCTTAAAATTTCCATCTCTGCATTTCCTTAGTACCAACTGGCACTGAGCTAGTTTGCTATCTTTGGGGAGGGGGGGGGCATGTAAGATGCTTCATTTCACTTAAACCATCAGTCTTACCAAAGTCCTTTATATGAACTCATTTAATCCTTTCAACATGTAGAAATTGAATCTCTCAAAGTTGAAGAAATTTGCTCAAGACCTCAGAGCTAAACAATTCCAGTTAAAACAGCATCAAAAAGAATAAAATTCTTAGGAATAAATATAACTGTAACAGTAGTCAACATTTTGAACATGGCCCTCCCTGCTCTGAGGCCTATTTTAAGATACTAGGGGAGAGGAGTAACCCAGGGATTGGACAAGGGAAGCTTAGCCACTAGCCTATCCCATTTTTAAATTTTTATTTATTTATTTATTCATTCATTCATTTATACTTATTTATTTATTTAGAGGCAGGGTCTCTCTCCTAAGTTGCTCAGGGCCTCTGAGGCCAGTTTTAAATGGAACTGTTTTTCTTTTCTCTCTCCCCCACTTTCCTAAACTGAGGGCAGGGAACAAGATTGCCTTTTCCATCCTAGAATTATCTGTCCTTGAACACACACCCACCACAGGAAGGAGATGTCCCCAGAGTATCTAGGAAGTGACTATCTCCCAAATTAACAAGTAAATTTCAACACACTACCAGGGTGCAAACCCACCCCACCCAGTCAGGGCACACCTGGAATGCAGCCTGAAGAGATACTTTCAAAAGCCCTCTGTTTTTCCTGATAGGCAGAATCACAGTCTCTGGAACTGGAGGCAGTTCCCTGTGCTTCTCCTTTACTAGCAAAGCAATAAACCTTCTTTTTCCTTTTTCTCAAAATTGTATCCTTCTTATTAAATTGGCATCAGGTACAAGGATGGAGCTTTTGGTATCACAACCAAGAAAGTGTAAGACTTATACACACTTCAAAATAGAAAATATTTTTGAAAGAAATTAAAGACCTAAATAAATGTTTGACAGATACCCAGTGCTCACAGATTAGAAGACTTAGTATAAAGATGTCACTATTCCCCAAATTAATCTACAGATTGGACACAATCCTTATCAAAACCCCAACTCCCTTTTTTTTTTGCAGAAATGGACAGGCTGATCCTAAATTTGTACGGAAATACACAGGACATTGAATAACCAAAACAATCTTGGAGGAGGGGAAATTGGAAGACTCCTGCTTACTGACTTCAAAACTTACTAAAAAGCTACAGAAATCAAAACATATGTGAAAATGGCCTAAGGATACTTAAATCAATGGACTAGAATTGAAAAGAATAAGATATAAAAGAGCAGATTATTGAACATCATAAAAATTATAAACTTTGCATCAAAAGATATTATTGAGAAAATTTGCAAGGTGGGAGAAAAATATCTGCAAATCATATATCTGATAAGACACCAGCATACAGACTATCAAAGAACCCTTTGATATTCTCTTAGAGCTCAACAATTTTTGAAAACGCAATTAAAAAGAAATACCAATGTCTGATTAGCACATAAAATGATGCTCTACTCATCTGTCTAAGAATGCAAAACAAAACAATGAAATACCATCAGCTTGGACACAACCAAAAAGATAATAACTAGTACTACTAGGATACAGAAAATTTAGAGCCCCTGGGCATGGCCTACTGGAATGTAATATGGTGCAACTACTTTACTTTGGAAACAGACTTGGCAGTTCTTTCAACAGTTAAAGTTATTAAATGACCAAACAATTTCACTCCTAGGTACAGAACTAAAAATGTGAATTGACTATGTTCAGACTGTTCACACACAAACTTACACATGAATGTTCATAGCAGTGTTACTCATAATAATAGAAAAGCAGGAACAATTCATATGTCCATCAACAAAAGAACAATAAACAAAATGTAGTATATCCATACACTGAAAGAACAGAGTACTGATCCATGCTACCACATAGATGCACCTTCAAAACATTATGCTAAGTGAGAGAAACCAGAAACACAACCCATATTATATGATTCCATGTATGCAAAATGTCCAGAACAGGGAAATAACAACAAGACAGTAAAGCAAGCATACCGACTTCAAAAACTTACTACAAAGTATAGGAAATAAAAGTAAGATGATGCCAAGGGATGAGGAAAGGTGGGATGGGAGTTGAGTGTTATGTGCTAACACATGGAAGTTTCTTTTGAAGTAATTAAAATATTTTGGAAATACATAGTGATTTGCACAACATTGTGCATATGCTAAATGTGGCCAAGTCAGTTTAAGAATCCAAGAGTACAAGAGGTTTAGCTCCAAGGCCTAATTCCACAGCAGTGCTGCAAAGCCTGCAAGGAAGAAATCAAGACTCTTACTAGAGGAAAGGGAGTGGTGAGAGAAGGTATCTGGGCTTGGTTAGGAAGTTTTTGCCAAGTGAAGAAAAGAGGATTTAGCCCATTCCAAGCAGAAATGGCACAAGCAAAGCTATGGAGAACATACTATGTGCACCATTGTTTTGCTGGCTGGCAGGAGTTTAGCGGGTACTGGTAGGAAACAAAGCCAGAGATACTGGCAGAACAGGTTTCATGCTGGTTTTTCTAGGGCAGAAATATAACCAACTATATACTCAAAACTAAATACAAGATTCAACAGGTGGATAACATTTAAAAGCACATTTTAATCTTATGCCATGCTGGGGTGGGGGTTAAACTTCATAGAGTTATTTATAAGGCTTGTCAATTCACCACAATTCGTTTTGTGTCTGTACACCCACACCCTACCCCTCAGGAACTTTGCCAATTATCACTTCTCTAATTTGTAAATCCAAAAATTCTCACCTCAAGCATCAGTTGTTCCTCATTTCTATAAAAATCTTTCACAGCAGCAAGCAATAGTAAAATCTACTTCCAAGGCTTTGTTGCTTTTACAAAATGAAGTTACCACAGACACTTTCTTTGGCAAAGTAAATGGTCTCTTTTATTCTAATCTTACTGCCTGTAGAGTTTGCTAGCAAATACATAAACAGGAAATCTTAACTAGTTCCCCATTTTTATAGCAAGAATCGACATACAGAACCTTAAACAGATCAAGAACACAAAATATGGGCATCACAGAGCACTCCTGTAATCCCAAAGATTCAAGAGGCTAAGGCAGGAAGCCACCAAGTTGCAGGCCTGCTTCAGCAACTTAGTGAGACCCCTTCTCAAAATAAAATAATAAAAAGAACCAGTGATATAGTTCAGTGGTAGAGTACCCCTGAGTTCAATCCACATTATCAAGCACACACACAGAGAAAGTCTTGGCTTTGTTATATCAAAGTGACCCTGAATCAATATTCCAGAGTTCAAGTTCATCCTTATCCTCTTTTGCCATGAGTATTGAGTTGCTGGTTCCTAATCACACAAAAACAATTATTTAAAGCATGTGGTAATACCTGAAGATTGCCATTAGGATTACTAATAACTATTTGTAATAAATAAAACAATAATTAACAGCTGACATTTCAGCAGTTACAATGTGTCAGGCATGCTTCTATTTGTTTCATACATAATAACTCTCTTGATATTCCCATATCCCTGTAAGATAAATATTATCATTATTCCCGTTTTAAAAAAAATATTTATTCTTAAGTTTTAGGTGAACACAATATCTTTATTTTACATTTATATGGTGCTGAGGATCAAACCCAGTGACTTGTGCATGCTAGGCGATCACTCTACCACTGAGCTACAACACCAGCCCCTATCCCCGTTTTACAGAGAGGAAAACTTAAACACAGAAAGACCAAGTAACTTGCCAAGGTTCACAGAGCTACTATGGTAGAGGGGTGATCCAACTCCATGTGGTCTATTCATAGAGTTTGGGCTCTCAACGACTATAATCTATGCATCCCTACTTTCAAATGTTAATTTTTTTAATACTAAAAAGCTTAAACACACTCACATTCATATTATTTATATTATTTATAAATGTTATAACAATCCTACAAATCCAGTCCTACTCAGACCACATATTTATAATCCTGACACCCACCTTCCTCCAAAAAAATATTTTCTCTTTTCTGTCAATCTTAACCATTTATTAGACATTTATACTGTACTAAATGCTTGGAGGGAATAAAAAGTCATGAACTTAAAATGAGTCTAAAGAAAAATTTCTGCGTTTTTTTTTTTCTGCTGCATTTAATAGAGAAACTAAGGTGCTGGGTAAATTTTGGATATTCTAACAAAGTCTCAAGATATATTACTTGTATTTAACTTTACTCTTCATGTTAAGGGCCAGCTGTACTGATTCAAAGACCTGCTAAGTCACGCTCCTGGAGAAGTGGTGCCCAGAAGTCTACAGGTAATTCTGATGCACAACCAGTGTGGAGAATCACTGGTTTTACACTGGTCTTTGACCTCTCATCCCCCTATCCAATTGTATTATAAATATACAATTCATTTCATAAACTATTATCCAACTATGCCAAACAATATTCTCCTTATTAAATTCAACATGGAGAATTTTAGTTATACAAACTCCAGCAATTCCATGTCTTCCAAATCATGAAATACAGTCATGCATGTATTTCAAGAAAATTCCATAAAAATGTTCATTATAATGCTGTATGCAACAGGAAGTAATGGACAACAACTCAATGCTGAATAAACTATTCATCTGTGCATTCATAATATGTGTATTCATAATACACAGCAATTGAAAAGGAGGTAGATCCATACGTACTGAGAATGATATCCAAAACATAATTATTATTAAAAAGAATACCTTAGAGAATTCAAACAATATGATATAAATTGTGTTACAGATAGGTACCTCACAAGAGTATCTGTATGTATGTATGTAAATGAAAAAGATAAGGAATGTTACATTCCAAAATATTAGAAAAATATTTTCCTGCCAGACATGTTCAAAGTCAACCTTAGAAACCTAAGAGAACCCTATCTCAAAATGAAAAATTAAAAGGGCTAGGGGTAAAAAAAAAAAATTAAAATAAGAGGGCTGGGGAAGTAGTCAGTGGCAAAGTGCCTCTGGGTTTGATTCCTAGTACCACTAAAACAAAAACCAAAAAAGAATGGGGAAAGGAGAAAAAAAAGAAAAGTTTTTTGGTTTTTTTTTTTTTTTACTTTCTAGATGGACATGGAATGAACAAATTAGAGTCAGAGGAATTTTACCTTTACCTGCACTTTAATTTTTTACAGGTATTATTTGTGAGGTTAAAAATTATTGTAAAAATAATGTCACAACCAAAGGATGTCCCACTTAAAACGTGTTCCTTTTGTTACACAGCTTTTAAATGGACACCAGGCAAAAACACTGCCATCACACCAGTATAAATAGTCTCCAAAATGCCAATTTTCACTTTCATACAATTCACAGTTTAATCAAGGTCAAAGCAATGTTCTGTTGGAATTCTGAGAGTGTTATACTGAAGGGAAAAAAGGACAAATGAATTTTTCTGAAATTGTTCTATCATTAAAAAAGGGAGTTGAGCAAGACATAGCAGCACACTCCTATAATCCCAGATACTGGGGAGGATGAGACAGGAGGATCCCAAGTTTGAGGCCAACCTCACAACTGAGCAAGACCTTAAGTAAGTTAGCAATACCCTATCTCAAAATTTAATAAAATAAAAAGAGTTGGGTATGTATCTCAGTAGTAAAGCACCCCTGTTTTCAACCCCCAGTACAAAGGGGAGCAGGCATCAAGGAGGTTGTACCATTGGCATTTCTTAAAAGACCAGCTTTGAAAACTGAACCCAGTCTGTCCTGACCCTTCTAATTCCATCCACAGCAGACTTTTACAACAAAACAAAATTGCCAAAATAGTGAATGAAAGAACCTCATCTAAAAATACAGGTATTAATTAGCAGTTCAAAAAACCTTGTATCTCTACTATGAAATGGGTAGAGTGTGCTTATGAAAGATATGCTAAAGAAACTTAAGAATCCTGTGGCTGAACAACTCAACTCTCAAAGTAGAGCTAGTGCACAGATTTTCTGCTAGACCATGCAGAGGAAGAAAATGTCCTCAAGAAGCTCAAGTCATGGGCTAGGGATGTGGCTCAAGCAGTAGCACGTTCACCTGGTATGTGCGGGGCGCTGGGTTTGATCCTCAGCACCACATAAAAATAAAATAAAGATGTTGTGTCCACCGAAAACTAAAAAATAAATAAATATTGAAAGAAAGAAAGAAAGAAAGAAAGAAAGAAAGAAAGAAAGAAAGAAAGAAAGAAAGAAAAGAAGCAGCAGCAGCAGCAGCAGCAGCAGCAGCAGAAGCAGCAGCAGCAGCAGCAGCAGCTCAAGTCAAATGTCTTGGCACTTACCCAGGAAGAAACACCAGCCACCAAAATAATAAAGATGTTGAGAGTGAAATGGCTCCAGAACATAGCATTAAGAAATTTTTGTCGTCTTTTCTTCATTACTAACCCCCTTCCGAGTGCATCATTATTTTAGTAATAAAATAGTTCCTCAAAGTTCCTCAATGCATGGTTAAATATACTAGCCCATGTATTTTTTTCATTCATCTCAAGTATCCAACTCTTTTCTTCTTCTATACTAGATCTGAAATTCAAAATCAGACTATTTAAATAAATAGAATGGGGAAAAGAAGGAAGACTATTAGCACAACTGAGAGTACTCTATTTCTTGAGTTAAAGAATGGATATACAGGGTATATGTATACTCCATACTTTATGTATACTCCATACCTATATATTCCATGCATTAAATACATGAAAATTTTCACAACCAGAAAATCAGAAGAGTAAATGAAAGACCCCCCCCCCCACCCAGGGAAAAATAGAAGGCTGCTTATCAGGTCACTTCCTATTTTTCCATTGTTCTCCCACCATGGTCTTTTATTCCCTCTTCTGAAATACAGACAAAACCTCAGTCGCCAAGGTTTCAAGGAATAAGTGTTTCTGGACAGCCATGTGTACAAGAGAATTGATTACCTATCTTTAAGCCATTCTGGACTGAAACTAATATCTGATTAAAAGGTTTAAAAAAGCATAATATAAGGTTTCTTAGCCAACTCATGGCCTTCCATCACAGGAACTGCTGGGATAATCTCAGGATTTCCAAAACCTGAAGGTCTGCTTCTGCATCGATGGCCCCAGGATGAGATGATACCTTTTGCCTGTCATTGTTTTTCTGTTTCATCCCTTAAGTTACAATGGGTGCATCTCATTAGCTGATCTGAACCTAATGAAAACTAGTTTCCCATATTGTGTATGTTGACTTTAAATTATCTATATCATCTGAATGTTTATGAGTCCTATACAAGTTCACACAGAGTTCTAGTCCTGCTCTCAATCAAGGTCCCACGGTACATCTGCTTCTCTTTGAGCACCTAACAGGTTATTACCAAAGTGATTGTGATTAGCCCTACACCTGCAACTTGCATTCGGAATGTGTAAGTGTGCCAGGACTCTTTACAATATGGTGACAAAAATTATTCTTGCTTTGTTTTGTGTTGAGTTCACAACAATCACACTTGAATGTGACAAGTATTACATATCTTTATCTCCATAGGAATACTATTAGGTAGATACAAATATCCCCACTTTACAGATAAGGAAGTGGGAGTTAAAAAGCAAGTTAACATATCTAAGTCTCCCAGGTTAATAAGTGATAACCTAGAACTTGGTCCCAGGTCCAACCAACTCTAAAATTAATGCTATTAATAGCTACAAGATATACCAGCCCCACTAAACTCTCTCTCTCCTCACCTCCCAGTTTCAGAATCTAAATTCCTCTCAGGCAGGGAATGCACTGCCTCAAGCACATCCTTTCCAGTCAGGCTACATCCTCCACAAGATGGCTGAACTACCTGCAGACCACCTGAAGTAGGGTCAGGGCACACATCTAATCTAACTCTTCAGGGTAACAGAGCACAAAATACTACCATATCCTAAACGGCTGCCAGTGGGTATCTCTATTCTACACCTCCACCTGTGTTCCCCTAGCTCCTGACAGCAAGAGGAATTAGAAGAATAAATGACATAACTCAGGCACAATCCCCCATGATCAATGAATGGGGATGGAGAGGAAAACTACAGTTTTGGCAGGAATTTTTATCAGACCTCAAAGCACCAAATGGAATTTTCTGCTTCAGTTCTACTGGATAGTCAAAACCTTCTACTCAAAACGTTAAATATCACCCTTTCGCAAAAAATACCAGCACTGTATTTTGGAAGGTGTGAATCAAATAAGATTCTGTCAAGGGGCTGGGGATGTGGCTCAAGCGGTAGCGCGCTCGCCTGGTATGCATGCGGCCCGGGTTCGATCCTCAGCACCACATACACACAAAGATGTTGTGTCCACCGAAAATTAAACAATAAAAATAAATAAAAATTTAAAAAAAAAAAGATTCTGTCAAGAGTCCCTAAGGTCTTTGAATGAAAAATTCTGGTGAAAAGAAATTCATAGTGAAATATTTCTTCCTCTAAAAGCACTCACTCCTTGTGAGATTTGATGCAACGGAAAAGCTATGCCTGAATCTTTGCCATTTTGTTTTGTTTTGTTTTAGTTTAGTATAAATGGACACAATACCTTTATTTTATTTATTTTTATGCAGTGCTCAGGATGAAACCCAATGCCTCATACGTGCTAGGCAAGTGTTCTACCACTGGGCTACAAGCCTACCCCTCTTTTTCACTTTAATCCTTTCTCCCCTATGGCGGATGTCTAAGTTCTTCACAAATAACATCTTTCACTAAATACTGTATTTTTTGGATAATATCTTGTATTTTTAAATTTTTACTTTAAAAATACAAAACGGTTTGTGCTGTTTAATTAAATAGTTCTTCCTTTATTCTAGACCCACACTAATACAGTAGCCACCAGCCACTTTTAGCTATGGAGGTGTGCTTAGTGTAAAAATTGAAATGAAAATATTTCATTAATATTTTAATATATATTTTAGTTGTTTATACAGTATTTGTTAATCTTAATATAAATCTGTCTTATATGTTATATATACACATATAAATATGTGAATTTTATAAATACATCTTTAATTATAAATCACTTAATATTACATTCAATATTTTATGATTACATATATAATGAAACTTGAATATGTTAAGCTTAACATTATTTAAATTTTATATATACAATGAAACATTATACAGCCATAAAAAGGAAAGAAGTCTGACATATGCTACAACATGGATAACCTTGAAAACATTATAATAAGTACAATAAGCCAGATACAAAAGGACAAATATTTAATTATGTTTATCTGTAGTACCCAGAATAAGAAAACTCCATTGAGACAAGAATCACAATAGAGGTTGAAAGGGGAAATGGAAAGTTACTGTTTAAGATGATGAAAATTCTCTAAAAATAGTAGTGATTATGGTTAAACAACAATGCCACTGAACACTATAATTATAATTGTTAAAATGGTTTTATTCAGGGCTAGGGTTGTGGCTCAGTGGTAGAGTGCTTGCCTAGCATGTGTGAGGTTCGATTCTCAGCACCATATATAAATAAGTAAATAAAGGTCTGTTGACAATTAAAAAAAATTTTTTTTAATGGTTTAAAAAAAAATGGTGGAGCCAGGCACAGTGGCACACGCCTGTAATCCCAGCGGCTCAGGAGGCTGAGACAGGAGGATCGAGAGCTCAAAGCTAGCTTCAGCAAAAGCTAGGCGCTAAGCAATTCAGTGAGACCCTGTCTCTAAATAAAATACAAAATAGGGCTGGGGGTGTGGCTCAGTGGTCCAATGCTCCTGAGTTTAAATCGCCAGTACATGCCCCCCCCCCAAAAAAAAGGTACATATTTACAACAATTTAAAATTACGTATGTGTCTTATAGGATATGTTTATTGGTAGCATCATTCTAGATACAGGGATTCAGAATTCACATAAAAGGAAGCCTCAGGAGTAAGAGAGGTTGCGGAAATCACCTTAAATTCCCAGTATAGAGGACAAACGCTATTGGCAAATCATTCATGGTTTCCTTAGTATCTATACTGAACACTATATCCAAATTAAAACCCCACAAGGAGAAAAGTCTGGTAAACTGATTTGCTATCAAGCTTACAAGTCATACCATATATTCTCCCATTAAAAATGGATTTGAAGAAACCAAGAATATTTTGTACAATCTCACAGCCATTTCCACAAGCCATCCTACAAGTGCTTTTTAACAAGCATCTTCAAAATACTCTTCACAAACACAATCAGCTTTGTGCTGAGAGCACTTCTCTTGTATAAAAGACACAATTTTACAAAAGTAATACAGTACATAGGGAAGAAAACAAGCTGATGTTCTTTTGATTATACTAGTCAGCCCTCACATTCCCTGGCTCTTCACTTAAGAGATACATTGTTTCATCTCTTTCTTTCTTTCTTTCAAGATGTTGGTATATCTTTATTTTATTGATTTCTTTATATGCAGTGCTGAGAATCGAACCCAGTGCCTCACACATGCTAGGCAAATGCTCTATCACTGAGCCACAACTCAAGCCCTCGTATCTCACATTTCTTAAGGCAAAGAAATAATTTTGCATCTCCAACACAGTAGCTGATGATATACTGTAACAAATTATTCCCAGTTAGTTTATATGGTTAAAGCCTTAGAAGACAAATTAATTACACCTGTATCAAACATATTCACTGAAAAAAATCAAATATCCAATGAAGCATAACAGAAGGATTACAAACAGGAGAGGAAAGAAAACATGGTATAAGTTCCCAGACACAGTCCAAGGAATATGCATTAACAATAGTAATGCTTTACAGAAACTAAGGAAATTGGTTTCAGGAAGCCACCTGAGACACTGCATTATAAAGCACTCTTAGTATTTAGGGGCTAGGGGCATGGAACACTTACTTCACATGCACAAAGCCCTCAGTTCTTTTTCCCCCAGCACCACCAATCAATCAATCAATCAATCAATCAATGAACATTTAGAGAAGGACTGTGAGGTATTCACTGACAAAGAGAACACTGCTATAAAGCTTACCATATGCCACATACTGTTGTGGGGCCTTTCCATTTATTGGCTCACTTAATGCACAGGGTTTCTCCATAAAGCTGATGTTGTAATTATCTCACACACACACACACACACACACACACACACCCCTTTTTTTTTTTTTTTTTAATATCAGAAGAGGACACTAAAGCATAGACAGGTAAGATAACTTTGCCCAAGGTTACACCACTAGTAAATGGTGCTAGGAAACAAATCCAGGCAATCTGGCTCCAGAGGCCACTACTATATTCTGCTTCTCACAATATTTATAATAGGTCCAGAATAACATTTATGGTGGGGTTCAAGTCTCACAAACTAAAAGGTAAATACCAAGAATACTAAGGGAGCCCTCCTCACATGCCCCCTCCCATATTCCAGGGAATCTGCATTAGCAGTAGTAACTCACAGATATGATATAATCCTGAAACTCAAATAATATGACCCAATTTTATTTTAGAAATATAAAATAAAAATGAACCATTGGAAAGGGCAAGCCTTAATTTTTCATGGAGTTCAATACACTGGCAGAGAATAAAGTGATGTAGACGTGTGGTCCATAAACCATGGTGGTCAAAATACTGGAAACAAGAGCTATAATGTATGTTAACTCCATGTCTGTCACATTTTCCTTTATCATAAACTAAACATTTGCATATTTTTCAAAACACTTGCTTTCCCTGATACAATGACCATATGATCCCTGCACTGTGAATACCCTAGATCCCACCTCCTTGGTTGTACACCTCTGTAAAAGATCAGCATATAAAAGGTCCTTGAAGCAATCACCTGAAAGGCCTTCAGAGATCTTCAAATAGTGGATGGAGCAAACAGTTCAACCCAATACTACCAAGTTCTATTAACCTTTAACAAGGGCAACAAAATCTCCGCTAAGTCATCTTTATCAATTTTTTATCTATTTTCATTTTTGAATTATAATCTACATACAGTAAACAATTTACATAAGTGTCCAGTTGTATTTTTTGCATAGTCTTGTAACCACCACCACAATTAAGTTAATATAAAAGAGTTCTATCACCCAAATATTCCCCTGTGCCACTCCACAGCCAATCCTTCCCTCTCCCCAGCTCCTGGAAACTACTGACCATAACAGTCCTGAATTTTCCAATACAATGCTACCCTCCAGTATTTATGCTTTTGAGTCTAGCTCTTGCACTTAGCATAATGCACTTCAGATGCATCTATCTGTTGCATGTGTTCGTAGCTCAATTTTTTTTTATTTATGAGTAGTATTTCACTGTATGGCTGCATCACAAGTCTGTTCACCACTCAGGGAAATCTAAATAGTTTGGGTTTTTTTTTTTTTGGTACTGGGGATTGAACTCAGGGGCACGCGACCACTGAGCTACATCCCCATCTCTATTTTGTATTTTATTTAGAGACAGAGTCTCACTGAGCTGCTTAGCGCCTCACTTTTGCTGAGGCTGGCTTTGAACTCAAGATCCTCCTGTCTCACCCTCCACAGCAGCTGGGATTACAGGCGTGCACCACCATACCCAGCTCATTAAATTTTTTTAAAAAACTGATATAAACATTAGCATACAGGTTTGATATGAACCTATATTTTTTTCCCACTTGGGTAAATACCCAGGGATGGTTCATATGGTACATGTACTTTACTCTTTTAAGAAATTGTCAAATTGTTTTTCAAAGTATATTTCCCTTTCTTTTTTCTCCAACTCCCACCCCTACTTGTAGTGAATTGAACCGAGGGATACTCTACCACTGATCCTTTACCCATTTATAAACTGGTATCTTTACTCATTACTGAATTTCAAAGAAGTTTACAGATTCTGGATACAAGTCCTTTCCCAGGTTTGAGATTTGCAAATACTTTTTCCCAGTTGTGGCTTGTTATCTTTTTTGAAAGAGCAGTAGACATTGATGTAAGTCCAGTTTGTCTTTTTTTTTTTTTAAATGATTTTGATATCACATGTAACAAATCTTTACCTAACCCTAAAGTTCTCCCTTTAATATTATATTATGTACAATCCATTTTAGTTAATTTTTTCATATTGTAAAAATATCAATGACTATCATTTTTTTCCTACTTGCTTCAAAGTCAATACCTTTACACAGTATTTATTGACAAAGGTTTCAGAGCATTTGGCCTCAGGGTGTCTGAGTTAAGTAAGAAGGCAGGGACTAACACGGGAAACAGCAAAATGTACTCACTAAAAATGAGGCTGGCAGTGTAAAAATAGGCATAAACTCATCAAACATGGCAAAAGGAGGGACTCAGCAGCTAACAGCTAGAAGGGGTGATGGGTGCTAGTTAAGCTGGGTAACAATTAGGTAGATAAGATGTGCTAGGAAAAGGAAATAACCACAAGCAAGGTACAAGATGTGAAAGCATAAGGCTTGTTCAAGAAATAACTAGAGCAGAGGGAAATGTATTCTCCACAGCTTTGCCTTCATGATACATACATCTGCATGCTAGCATTCTGTGGGCAAGACTTTGAGGGGACAAAAACCCACACTAAACAAGGAATAAAATCCAATCCAATCACTACTGCAGTGTAACAATGTTTCTTTGTCTATAAAAGTAAACAAAGCTATTATCTTCGACCTTCAGGATAGCTTGGCTGGGAACATGCTGCAACCTCCAGCCTGGAAGAGGTCATCCCTGTACTTTCCCAGCTGACTCCCACCACCGCAGCAGGAGACAGCAGGCACAGGGCTCACCCACAAGACCCACTTCCGCTTGAGGTCTTCACCCAGCCCTGGGTCACTTTTTGACAACATCCTTCCAAAGACATGAGAGGAGCTATCACTGTTCAGCTAGGCTGCCCTATAGCCAGAACCTTAGTGATCCATTATCACCAGCACCCTCCAAGCCCCCAGAAAACTTAAAATCTGCTATGTCTCCAAAAGGATTGTTCCTGGCTGGGGACGTAGCTCAGTGGCACAAGGTGCTGGGTCTGATCCCCAATATTGAAAGGGGGTGGGGGGGATCACTCCTTAAACGAATGGGACTGCCAGTCTCTGAGGACATGCCTCTTGCTTAAGGCCCTTGTTTCTCTACCATCCCACTTTCTGCATGGCCTGGATCAAAGTGGGGCCATATGATCTCATGATCCCACTTTTAAAATCGACAAAGTGAGGGGCTGGGATTGTGACTCAGCAGTAGCACACTCGCCTAGCACATGTGAGGGTTCCATCCTCAGCACCACATAAAAATAAATTACAAAAATAAAGGTGTTGTGTCCAACTACAATTAAACAATAAATATTTTCTTTAAATCAACAAAGTGAGTTAATGAGAGAGAACCCAATATTTTCATGTAAGTCAGATTCCCATAACCCTTCAACTAAAATCACCACTCCATCACAGCATTTGGAACAGCATTTTTCCATCTACAGACATATTTTTAAGTAAAATAATATCCTCCGTAAAGACCACAGCTAAGGCACACGAACTTCTGAATGAAGATTTCATATTTGATTAACTCTTCAAAAGATACTAAGAATAAAGAGGAATGAAGCTGGGTGTGGTGGCACACTCTCATAATGCCAGCAACCTGGGCCAAGGCAGAAAGACCACAAGTTTAAGGTCAGCCTCAGAAACTCAGCAAGACCGTTTCAAAATTTAAAAAAATTAAAAAGGGCCGGGGATAAAGCTCAATGGTAGAGCATTCCTGGTTTAATCTCCAGGACCAAAAAAAAAAAAAAAAGGACAAGAAGAATGAACCTTGGGCTAGGGTTATTGGCTCAGAAGTAGAGTGCTTGCCTAGCATGTGTGTGAGGCATTGGGGTTGATTCTCAGCATCACATAAATATATTGTGTCCACATATAACTAAAAAATAAATATTAAAAAAAAAGAATGAACCTTGTAAAGATAGGATCAATGGTCAGCTGGATAAAATTCATATCCAAAACAGTAAAACTTTAGATTTGTGATGTGTAAAACAAATAACACTTCCTTCTAACTAACTGAATACTAACACTTTCTTTTTTCAAAACCTCCACCTTTGAAGAAAATCTCACTTATACCCACATGCCCCACACCCCCAAACACATTCCCACAGTTTCTACCTTGGAGGAGTAGTCCAGTGACTGGCAACTTGTTAAATAACAACAAATTCTTTGGACTATATTAAGTAAAAGTGGTGAAAGAGGGCATCCTTGTCTAGTTTCAATTTTTAGAGGGAGTACTTCCAAATTTTCTTCATTTAGAATGCTGTTGGCCTTGTGTTTAACATATATACCTTTTACAATGTTGAGGTATATTCCTACTACCCCTAGATTTCTAGTGTTTGAACATACATGGATGCTATATTGTCAAATGCTTTTTCTGCATCTATTGAGATAATCATGCCTTTAAGTCTTCTGCCATGATGAATTAAGTTTATCAATTTCCGTATTTTGAACCAACCTTGCATCCCTGGGATGAACCCCACTTGGCCATGTAATAAGGCAGAAGGAAGAAATTAAAGAGATACAAATAGGGAGGGGGAAAAAAAAACACCAGAAAACTTCTAGAACTCATAAATGAATTCAACAACATAGCAGGATATAAAATTAACACCCATAAATCAATTGCATGCATATACATCAGTGATGAATCAACTGAAAGAGAAACCTAAAAAACTACCCCATTCACAATAACCTTAAAAAAAAAAAAAAGTAAAATATTTGGGAATCAATCTAACAAAGTAGATGAAAGACCTTTACAATGAAAAGAACACTAAAGAAATTGAAGAAGACCTTAGAAGATGGAAAGATCTTCCATGTTCTTGGATAGGCATAATATTGTTAAAATGGCCATACTACCCAAAGCACTAGAGATTTAATGCAATTCCTACTAAAATTCTAATGATGGGCCAGGCACGCTGGTATACACCTGTAATCCCAGCAATTCGGGAAGCTGAGACAGGAGGATCACAGGTTCAAAGCCAGCATCAGCAACAGCGAGGTGCAAAGCAACTTAGTGAGACCCTATCTCTAAATAACATACAAAACAGGGCTGGGGATGTGGCTCAGTGGTCAAGTGCCCCTGAGTTCAATCCCTGGTACCCAAAAATAAAAATAAAAATAAAACTCCAATGGATACAGTAGGCATCACAATACCAGACCTTAAATTATACTACAGAGGCATAGTAATAAAAACTGCATAGTATTGACACCAAAACAGACATGAAGAGCAATGATACAGAATAGAAGACACAAGAGACAAACCCACATAAATACAATTATCTCTTCCTAGACAAAGGCACCATAAACATACATTGGTGAAAAGATAGCCTCTTCGATAAATGGTGCTGGGAAAACTGGAAATCCATATGTAGCAAAATTAAACCCTTCTCTCTCGCCCTGCATAAAACTCAATCAAAAATCTACACATTAGACCAGAGACTCTGTCTAATAGAAAAAAACGTAGGACCAACTCTCCATCACGTCAAATTCCTCAACAAGACTCTTAAAGCGCACAATGTAAAATCAAGAATCAATAAATGGGATGGAATTAAAGTAAAAAGCTTCTTCACAGGAAAGGAAATAACCAAGAACTTGAACAGAAAGCCTATAGAATAGGGGAAAAAATCTTTGCCATCTGCACCTCAGATACAGCATTAATCTACAAGATATACAAAGAACTCAAAAAACATAACACCAAAAAAACCAAATAACCCAATCAATAAAAGGGCAAAGGAACTGAACAGGCACTTCAAGGAAAAAGAAATATAAGTAGTCAACAAATATATGAAAAAAATGTTCAACATCTCTAGCAATGAGAGAACTGCAAATTAAAACTACATTGAGATTCCATCTCATTCTAGTCAGAATGGTAATTGTCAAGAATACAAGTAACAATAAATATTGGTGAGGGCGTGGGCAGAAAGGTACACTCATACATTGCTGATGGGAATGCAAATTGATGTAACCACTCTGGAAAGCAGTATGGAGATTCCTCAGAAAACCTGAATGGAAAGACTATTTGACCCAGTACTAATGGACTTAAAATCAGCATACTATAGTGACACAGCCACAGCAATGTTTATAGCAGTTCAATTCACAATAGCTAAGCTATGGAACCAACCTAGGCGTCCTTCAACAGATGAATGGATAAAGAAAATGTAGTATATATGCTTAGGGAATTACACATAACACTAGTAAATATTTATGCCCCCCAAAATGGAGCATCTACATACATCAAACAAACCTTTTTCAATTTCAAGAATCAAATAGATCACAATACAATAATACTAGGTAATTTTAACATGCCTCTGTCACCACTGGATAGATCCTCCAAACAAAAACTAAATAAAGATGCTGTAGAAGTAAAAAAAAAAAAAAAAGAAAAAACCCACACAAGTGAGAATTTAAACTTAACAGACATAGACTATTTCATCTATCAGTGAATATACGTTTTTCTCAGCAGCTCATGGATCTTTCTCTAAGCTATCACATATGTTGGCATATAACTGTAATATACCTTAATATATTTTCAGCAGCTATAAGGTTGTTTTGATAGCTCTCTTTCCATTGATATTAATTTTTGTATGCCTGCTTTTTTCCTGATTAGACTTGTTTTATTTTTCAAATTTTAGCTGTATTATTTCTTCTCTATTTCACAGATTTCTGCTTCTACTCTTATTTTTTCCTTCCTAATACATGATTTGAAAATAATTTGATTGTTTTTCTAACTTGTTTCTGATACAAGTACTTTGTTATAAATGTTCATCTTAGTACTGTTTCATCCCAGAGATCCTGATATTTTAAGCTTTTATTTTCACTTAGTTCAAAGCACTTTTTATTTACCTTTCTTGTGCTTTCTTCCTTGAACTGAGTTATAAGTGTGTCATTTAATTTTGAAATAGTTGACGTGCGGGGGTGGGGTCCTATATATCTTAAGGTGGTTGATTTCTAATGTAATAAATCATGCAGGGAACACAGTCCATATAATTTCAAATTTTAAAAAAAGGTAACAGAAATGCTTTTTATATTGATTATATTGGTTACATACATGTCAAAACTAATCAAATTGCAAACTTCAAATATGTGCATTTTATTGTCCTTCAATTTTACCTCAAGAAAGCTATAGAAAAGAAAATTAAAGTCCTTGGGATGCTTCCCTAAAAGAACATCAGATCTGGTGGTCAGGAAGAGACCCCAGGGGAGGCATGAGAGAAGGAACATTATGTTGCCCACACCAGCAAACCACACACCTGTACCAGCTCCTAAGGACTACATGAGTTGGTCAGAGGAAACTTGCTAGTCCTTAGGGTACGGTCTGCTTTCTTGTTTCTTTCCTTCACCCCAAGGACTTTGTTCTCATGCAGCTTCATTTGGTTTTTGAAGCATGAGGCCTTTCAGCAAGTCAGTAGGGCCACAGCTCCTGGGAGAGATACGAAGAACTCAGGAGAGCACTGCCTTCCATTCACAGAAACCAGAGAAGATAGACACCCTGGTAATTCCTTTATCTTAAAAACCACAACCAGAACATGGATTCCTTCTTTAGGTCATTCAGCTGGAACCCATCATTCTTCCTCTTCATTTGTAGAGGGAGTATTCTGTTTGTTTGCTTGTCAGCTACTTCTGTCTTCCTCATTTATTTCAACTAAGAATGTTCACCTTAGAATAAAAAATGAGACCTAGAGATTAAAAGGGGGAGGAAAGTTCTTAATTTTCAATTTCCTATAAGAAAAATTTAAAATGTATGACTGATGTGCATTAAAGCAGCACTGTGTACTTAAACATATTCAAACTCTAGCCCCAAAAGGTGGATCTTGACTCCTTAGTATCTGATTCTTTACATTAAGTTTCAGCTTCCATAAGCCTGTCTCCTCATTTTATAAAATGCTGCTAAATAATTTTTGATTCATCCAACTGAATGATTACATAGGAAAAAACACAAGCACGTTTTTACTAAGTGATAAAGAAGCGCAGTTAGAACCTGCTGTTTTGGATCTTTCACAAAGAGCTGGGGAAAATACTATTTCAAGAAAATTACTAAAGTTAATAATTAAAAGTTTCATGAAAACATGAAATTCGAAAAGGAAAATTTTGTTATAGTCTAAACCCAAGAACACATCCATATCAAAATCACAAGTGAGGACAGTGCTAACTTGTTTGTTTGATCTCAGTGGCACTGCTACAATGACAGCATCCCACCAAGATCAAAGAGTCAATGGGACCCATTGTTCAAGACCAATGGATGTAACAAAGAGTTAACTATGGCTCAGAAAGTGGTTTCATCATCCTGAAAACGTTTTTGGCTCATAGTCCATGAGTCAAAAACAATAAACCAAAAGCTCTAACAATCCAGACTGCCTATCCAGGTTATTCACCGGACTTGGCACCCAATGACTTCTGTCTGATTCCAAAAAATTGATTCTAACATCAAAGGATAAGATTTATGACTAGCGAACATTTTCAAACCCTAAAAGTGTAACAAGACCTTGAGATAGAATGTCAGCTTTGTTGAAATGAGTACACACCATTTGGAAGTCAGATTTATTTCAACTTGAGACTAATAAGTGTGTTTACAAATAAATCTCACTTAGACCATAAAAACTGCAGAACAGGGACTGGAGTTGTGGCTCAGTGGTAAAGTGCTGGCCTAGCATGTGAGAGGCCCTGGATTCGACCCTCAGCACCACATAAAAGTAAGTAAATAAAGGTACTGTGTCCATCTACAATTTAAAATATTTAAAAAAAAAAAAAAAAACCTGCAGAGCAGTGCCACCTTATTACCTTTCTAGAATAAAGCAGGATATGCATGTTTGTATACTATAGTAAGAGGAATGTCTTGCCCAAAGACTTGGCCTGATTTTGTCTTAATTCTTCATCTCTCATTAGATAATATCTAAGCTTCACTAAGATGACCAATGGCTAAGAAAAAGTGGTAAGCTTAAAAAAAAATTGGGTCCATCTTTTCTTTACTTTTTTTTTTTTTTTTTTGGCTATTGTCACTACAGAAATCCAGAGATTCATGGTATGTGATGTGTAGGCAATCCAACCTAAGCACCAAGGACTGCTCTCATCCCACTTACTATACTAACTGCTACATGCTGCCTACAAATCCCCTTGAATTAGGGACACCTTGCTAAGATTCAGAGTGATCCTAAACTAGAGAGAAAACAGAAAGTATATGGTTTTTAAAACCAAAGTACTAACTAACTAAAAAAGATCCCTGACCTAACTGGAAAATGATATCATTCTAGTCTAGACTATAGAAGAATCTCGAACTGTGGCATAAATATTATTCAAAATAAAATACTTTAGGGCTGGGGTATAGCTCAGTGGTAGAGCACTTGCCTTGCATATATGAGGCATTGGGTTTGATCCTCAGCACCACATAAAAATAAATAGATTGTGTCCATCTACAAGTAAAATAAAATAAAATATATTAGACCAAAATCATATTTTTACAGATTTTTATGTTCTCTGGGATTTTTTTAATCCTCAGGGAGAGAATATAAGATGTTTACTTAACAAAAATTCTGCTGTCTACTAATTCATCACAGCACTAGTCCATGCAAAGGAATTACTATTTTCATTTATCTAGAGAAATAACTTCTTAAATCTATGCTGTCTCCCTCATTCTTCTTTTATTTTAATTCTTTTGCATAATTTAGGGGAGTCAAGTGCTGAATTACACAACAGGAAGAAGCAGCACACTGTATAGCAGGAAAAGCTCTTCCTCTGCCCTCCTCAATTTAGCAGGTACAACCCCTGAATCAAATGGAAAATAGACGAACTGGACAAAAAAAAAATATTTATTCATGCAATACTTACATACACAGGAGAATTACTAAGTAACTCAATGAAGTAGTTAGAATTGGGGTTTATGTACTTCCCCCCGCCCCCAGTGCTGAGTATTAAAGCCAGGGTCTCAAGCACGGGGCTTATACACTGTCTAAACCAAAGATAACTGTAGAAAAAGGGTTAAAGAAAGGAAAGGATGTTTTAGGCTTTAGGGAAGTATAAATTGGAAAGGCAACTAGGACATGTAAGGTAAACAAGGGTTGGTTAGTAAGGAACATCTTCAAATATGAAAAATTATGTACTGCTTTTTAGAAAGGGGATGGGCAGAGAACTAAATGCATTCCACTTAAAATTAAATGTTTTCCTTAAACCAAAGTCGTGTATTTGGGGGCATACTCAGACCCCCTTCAACATGCTTATGGAACCAACATAAAGGAGTATAAAATTAGGAGGAGCTGGGGTTGAGTATTTGCCTAGTCCTGGGTTTGATCACCAACACCATAAATAAAAAGAGTGTGGGGATGCCTCTTTAAAAAAAAAAATAGGTGTTGAAGTTGTAGCTCAGTTGTAAAGAGCGCTTGCACATAGGAGGCACTGGGTTCAAACCTAGCACCACATTAAAAAAAATTAACAAAATAAAGATATTGTGTCCATCTACTACTAAAAATTAAAAATAGTATAACAAGTAAAACTCTACATCATGTACCACCAGAAGAATGAGAAGTTATACATACATCTATTTATGTATAATGTGTCAAAATGCAATCTATTGTCATGTGTAAATAATTAGGACAAATTTTTAAATTTTTTTTTAAATGGTAGATAGAAAGATAGATACAATTTATGTCTGATACACTTTTAGAAGCCCTGAGTAATCATGAGAATTCTGCTGGACTTGAATACTAATTTGCACTTTGGTGTTGTCATTTTTCACTTTGCATGGAGAGAAGAAGCACTGCGATCTTTTCAGGGCCTTGGGCCTTGGAGGGTTAGGCCCTGGAGGGTTAGTTTCCTCTACACTCTCACTTCATACATTTAAATATGTTTAACAAAACTACCATAAATCAATAGATTCACATATTAATGAAAGCATAATAACTATGAATTACTACTGCAAAGGACATTTCATTAGAACCAAACTGTTTTATTTTATTTTTTTTTTTTAATTTTTTAGTATTTATTTTTTAGTTTTCGGCGGACACAACATCTTTGTTTGTATGTGGTGCTGAGGATCGAACCCGGGCCGCACGCATGCCAGGCGAGCGCGCTACGGCTTGAGCCACATCCCCAACCAGAACCAAACTGTTTTAAATAAAAATTTGTATACTTAAGAGACTGTAACACAGTCATCTTCTGGTCAACACTTTTAAACTAGACAAACAACATTCTTTTGAAATCTCATGAAGGAAAGGAGTGAGGGTTTTTCTACCCATGAAGTAGCAGGATGTACCCTGTTTGAACAAAGAAAAAAACAGTCACGAAGGAAAACATGCTGGCTTACTGCGGCCCTTGCCCTGGCAAGCTGCCACCTCCAGTTGGAAAAGCGTTTAGTCAAAACACAAATGTCTTCATCTGCAGTTCATCTTAATGTTGTATGTGTCTCTAGCTTAAGTAGAAAATAAATTTTATGAAGAAAATCTCGTGAGTTTCTCAGAATTAGAACTATGCCAGGAGCATTTTATTCAAAAAAAAATCATATCAAAAGGGGGGGAAACAGGTTAAATATAAAAAAGGAAAAAAATGTCTGAACATGAACTCACAATTTGTGTGTGGAAATACAGACCTACACTCACAGTCAGGCATCAAATCATCATGCCATCCTAATTTTGAAAAGGGAACACAACCTTTTTCCTCTTATTCTAGGTACATGCAGCTATCTGAGGCCTGGAAACACAAAGGCAGCTCAAGAAGAGGATTTAGTTGAAGGGGTCACATTTTTAATGTAAAAGAGATAATGAACTCGCTTCCCGCAAGGGGAAGAAGAGTGAGACTAATCAATTAAAGTAATTAATTTTTATTGCTATTTTAGTAGAGTCTTACTGCTGAAAAATTTAGAAGTGCAACTCTGCTCCATCTGGTATGATGGATACAATTGACACTTTTCCTAAAGCAAGAAAGCCTTATTATTTAAAAAAAAAAAAAAAAAAAAAGGATTCCATGATCTTTTTAAAAGGATAAACAAATCAACAAACAAAAGAGTATATATAGAACCAAATGATTGTCTATGTATTAAGGACATGTTCTTTTCTATGTATAGTAAGTGCTCGCTGTAAAACTTAAGTCTAGTAAATAGTGGCCTGGGGCTCAGAGGAACACACAGTAGCAGCAATGGTTGGTTGATCAGTATGTAGGATTTAATACAGAATCCAGATTAATTTATATTCAAAGTGACTGTATGACACTGTGTACAAATTTTTTCCCTTTTTTCTACATTATCTACATTAACTATAAGTATATATTATAAAAAACAAAAATCATATACTTTTATAATCATCATAACAATTTAACAGTGAAGTGAAATGTACAATGGTGATTAGAATTGTGGGCACTGGAAGACTACCTGTACTACAACAGTAGCTCCAAAAATTCAAATTACTTATTATACCTAACCCTCAATTCTGTCATCTACAAAATAAGACAAGAGTACCAGCACCACCGAGCACAGTTGCACACACCTGTAATCCCAGCCACTCAGGAGGCTGAGGAAGGAGATATCAAGAGTTCAAAGCCAGCCTCAGCAAAAGCGAGGCACTTAGAAATTCAGTGAGACCCTTTCTCTAAAATAAAATAAAAAATAGGGCTGGGGAATGTAGCTTAGTGGTTAAGCACCCCTGGGTTCAATGCCCAGTACCTTTAAAAAAAAAAAAAAAAGAGTACCAGTACCTCATAAGATTGTAGTGAGAATGACACAAATATACAAGAAAGTATTTTTGCAAAGTACTTGGTAAAGTGGGGGAACTTAAGTTGAAGGCTTATCACTCAAATATGTTCCCCAAGCTAGCAGTTTGGGAATAGAGATTTCTTGCTCCACCTGGAGGCCCTAACAGTTCATGACACTTTTCATGGAAAATTAATTCTGTACAAAGCACAATTTTTTTTAAACATCCTGGAAGAAGCCCTATCCTTCTGCCAACTAACTGTGAAAGAGACTAAGATGGCACCTGAACATTTCTTTTGCTCTTTCTTCTCCCATTTCACCTTACAAGCACTCACAGTGTTTAATAGAACTCACTATTTTCTCTGCACACCCAAGAAAACTCATTCTTTTATGGGCTGGATTTTTGTGTTTGCGTGTGTGGAAAAATGGAAAGTCCTACATTGTAGAATTCCTATACAAGGCAATCAACAAGAAAAAGGGGTTCCCTTAAGGAAAGGTGGACATGATGGACATGTATTGATTTTTTTTATTGGTGCATTCATTATAAGTAATAGTGGGATTCATTGTTACATATTCATACATGCACATAATATAACAATATAGTTTGTTCAATATCATTCCCCAATATATCCCCTTTCATTTTAGTTTACTTGTACAGACTTTAATATAATCTTTATCCTGAGGACCACCTAGAAAACTATTAATACAAAATTATAATTGTGATATTACTTTGGATTGCCAGGACTACTTCTATAGTTCCTAAAGCACCTGAGGCCTAAGCCTTTAATGTATTGGGGGGGGGGGGGTAACATGAGTTTCTGCTTGCTCAACTAAAAAATTCTTTTCCTACAGACAGAGTCATGAGATTATTTTGCCCTTTTCTTTATTCAATCTGCACAACAGCTTATTAAAAGAATAGTCAGCCCACAGTATTCTTATGGCATTCGTTTTTATCTTGAAGGGAGTTTCATAATAAAGTAGTTAGATGACTTGAAACTTCCTGGTAAATAAATAGGGAGAATCTCCCTCTCTAGATCCACTTATCCTAGCTGGCACCCTCATCGTGTCTGTCCCCCCACTGGTAAATCTAATCAGGTGTCTCACACTTTTCTAATTCTGACCCATACTGATCGCAGTAAAATTTCTGAAGCAGATAGCTGATCTCATCATTGCCCTGCTTAATGCCCTTCTGCAGACCAACTCCCTACATCCACAGCTCTTTGCTTTAGTGAGCTTGTGATCAGTCCCCTATAAAAACCAATGGGAGTTAGGACCCTATGTCACCGAAACAATGCACACAAATTTTTCATAGTCACAACAAGAACATTATTTAATGTCTTATAATTCCAAACATAAGCAAGAAAACTCCATTTTCAATTCATAAAGGATTTAAAGATTTCTTCAGGAAAGTCCAAAAAAACTTTGCTGAAGGTAGAAAAGTCTTATTTTAAGCAAAAAACAATACACTAAAATACAGACTACTCATCAAATCTTTTTTTTTTTAAGGTATCTAGGAATGTCAGAATGATAAACTTTCCCAAAACCCAATTATTTCATTTTATATGAGCTTGTGTCATTAGGGTATCCTAGATTAGTCATCCTGCTGCAGTCCTTGGAGATTCAATTCCTTGGCATTTTCTATATGTTTTAGTTTTATGTTCACTAAAGTATGAGGTTTTATCCTTAATTGGCCTCAAAGAAAGCCAGAAATACAGAAATATGCAAGAGACCCAAACCCCACTTTCTACCAAAACTCCAATCTAATGCATTTTTGTAGGTCTGACTGGAAGACAAGCAGACCATTGTTCTTTCACATCAGGGATCAAATCCCAAGTGTCTACAGGGGAAAGAGGGTAAAGCAGGCCCACTGGTAGGAGGGGTGGGACTATGGCAAACCATCTAAAAGATCTCATAAACAGCTCTCAGGAAAGCATGTTTACACAGGGAGGTCAAATCATCTCCTTCCCCCCACCCCCATACAGAGACTTCTGTGTGAAATATTACCAGTTTAGAAGCTCTGTTTGGCCGGGCAGGTTCAGGGGCACACATCTATAAGCCTCAGAGGCTGAGGCAGGAGGATCATGAGCCAGCCTTAGCAACTTGGCAGCACCCTGAGCAACTCAGCAAGACCCTGTCTCTAAATAAAATGTTTTTTAAAAGGCCTGGGGATGTGGCTCAGTGGTTAAGCACTCCTGGGTTCAATACCTGGTACAAAAAATAAAAAGCATTATTTAACCCTATTACCTCATCTAAAGTGTGATCTAGCCCAGATCCACCAGTTTGTGCTCCACTGCAGTACAGGTCTTATTTATTCTGAGCCACATACTCTGTTAGACACTGAGAGCACATAATGAAGAAGACTCAGTCTATGTCCCCAAGAGGTGCAAAAGTCAGTGGAGGAGAAAAACAGATACACTTCCATAAACACTTGGTCACTGCAAAGACAGAAGTTGGTACAGGTCTTGGGGGAGTGAGGAGTCAGGAAAGTCTTCCCTCTGGAGGGGAGAGGTGAGATGAGTCCCAATAGGTCTGAACCAAACAGGAAAAGGCAGAGGCGCCAGGGCTGCAGCAGTGAGTGTAGGCATGCAATGCAAACTTGCAAAGCTAGGGAGGTGAGCAGAGAAAGGTGCCTTACTGAGTCCAAATGAAGTTTAGAGAAAAGAAACAGACTAAAGACAATTGCAAGTAGAAAACAAAACTATGAGAACAGCCCATACGCCAACGTGGAGAAAGAGCAAGTCTGGCAAACACATTCAGAATTTTAATATTTTAGTAAAATTATCTCCTAACTAAGAAAAATAGTCACATACAAAGGAGAAAATTTTATATCACCCATAAATGCTACATGATTGCTATATTTCCTTTCTATCTAAAACTACTCAATGGGATTGGTTTCCTCAAACTTTATTCTACTTATTTTTCCCTTGATCCTTATTTTTGTCTATTGTTTTCAAGATCAATTTTGTTTACATATACAATTCAAATATGAAATTAAAAAACAATTCTAGTGACATTAATATCAAAGGCAAAGCACTTAGAATTATTAGAAAGATTATGAAAACTTGAACACTGAAAACTAGAATACACAGCTTATTTTTGGAATACCTAGTACCATCCCTAAGCCTCCTTTTCTTAACTCTGAGGACTTTATCTTCATAGAAAAAGAAGAGGAATTGTCGTCCCCCATCTCCTACACACACACACACACACACACACACACACACACACACTCATAATGCTGGAGATCAAACCCAGGTATGATTTACCAGTGAGTTACATCATCTCTTTTTTTTTTTTTTCCTTTCCACTCTAATTGGTGCATTATAGCTGTACATAATGATGGGATTTGTTGTCACATAGTCATACTTGCATACTACATAACAATATAATTTGGCCAAAATTACTCCCCAGCACTTTCCCTCTTCCTCCCCTTTTTCCATCCCCTGATTTTGTCTATTTCAATTTCTCCATTTTGGCATATGTATTATTAAGCCTCAACCTTCAGTTAAATGAAGCACCAAAAAACTGTTATGTATCAATTTAAAAAGCCAAACTCACTTCTCATACACATAAAATTTAAGTCAACTGCACAGGCCAGAAAGACATCCTCTATTAATTTTCACCAGAGAACCACAGTGTACAAAAAGGAGTGGCTCTGCACATAGTTTGACCCTGCTTAAGTGTTTCAATTGACTAAACACTCTACAATAAATATAAAGAGCTATTCTGCCCGAAGGAAGGAAGGGGGGAGGGGAGGGGAGGGGTGGAAGGAGGCAACCCATAGAATGGAAAGGCCAACTTGCAAATTACATATCTGGCAGGGTCTAGGATCAAAAATGTATGAAGAGGAGCTAGGGTTATGGCTCAGTGGTAGAGCGCTTGCCTCGCACATGTTAGGCACTGGGTTCAATCCTCAGCACCATACAAAAATAAATAAAATAAAGGTATTGTGTCCATCCACAACTAAAAATATTTTTTAAAATAACTATAATTTTTAAGGACTTAAGTACTGATGCACACTATGAAGTAAATGAACCTTGAAAACTTTTCAACAGGTAAATCTACAGAAACAGAAAGCTGGTGATTATCAGGTACTTACTGCTAAAATTGATAAGGTGTTTCTCTACAGAGTGATAAAAATATTGTGGAATTCAAAAACGGTGATGGTTACACAACTATGTGATATAATTAAAAACACTGAATTACAGACTTTAAATCGGTAAATTCTATGGCATGTGAATTACACCTCAATAAAAATAATTGTTTCAAGTGAGCAGCTGCTCTTTTAGAGCTACAGTACCATATGTTATGGAATGAAATATTCTTTCCAAAATTCTCACACTCTATTCACCAATGTGACTATATCTAGAACCTTTAGAAGATCATTAAAGTTAAATGAGAACATAAAAATGCAGGGCCCTAATCTAATATGACTATCCTTACAACAACACAAAAAGGGGCTGGGGAATGTAGCCCAGTGGTAAGGCACCTGCCTGGCATGCTCAAGGTCACAGCAGAGAGGGGTGGGGGGAAGAGAAGACAGAAGAGAGAATAGATCTCCCTCTCTGCCCTACTCTCTCCCCTGCCCCTCCAGAGTTCCAATGTTTAACCTACCCATTCTATGGTATTTTGTTATAATTGCTCAACCTAACCCACACTGTAAAGTAACTAAAATAAAAGTACTTAGGTCAGGTGTTATTTTCCCATATTCAATCTTTGTAATCACAAGCAGATACCAATTCTCTTTCGTAATTTAAAACAATTTTCTCTATTTCTTTTTTCTGATCTTTGACTTTTACTAGAGGAAACAGCAAAAGGCAGGTTGTGGTATCAATAGCTCTGCTATATGTGTTCCCTGGTGCTCTCTGGAACCAAGAGCACACAAACACTAGCACTCATTGTCCACAGGCCCTAGGGCCTGCCCTGAAAGACTGCACAGCTGCTATACCCTGTCTCTTCTTTTGCCACAGACCTACCTCACTACTGCTCCCATTTCCACTAGGTGTCGACTGTTGTCAAAACTGTTACAATATTCACCCTTTTACTCCTATGCTGTCAATCAGGGCTCTGCAATCAAAATGTGTGCCCTTACAACACCTACCTGTGTGGCTATCTGTATCAGTGCTTATACTCAGGAGTTGCCAAGTTTTATCAGCTCTAATTGGGGAAGTGGGGGGTGTCTTAAATAAGCAGAAAAAGAAAAAGCCTTGAAGACAAAATAAGTTTTAGGGTGGAGAAGACACTATTTCAAGTTACCACAAAGAGTCAAAAACTCAAAAATGAGGGGAACCTGTTTAGTCAGCCAAGCTAATATAAAAGGCCTGTTACAGCTGTGACAGTCAAAAAACTCAAATGAGAAAGGGGGAGAAGGGATGCAAAAGGAAGTCAAACTCTTAAAAAGCAAGTTCTTTGGGAGTCAGAACAAATTCTTCCCTGTGTCCACAACACAAGCATTTAGTTACAGTAACAGGGCAGCAGAGTCAACAGCAAAATCATAACCATCATGGGGAAAAAAATCTGAAATAGTGAAACAGCATACAATGTATGTTACAAAGCTTCAGAACACTGAAAATTTAACATTCTTTCAAAAGCGCTACTATCTGTGTTACTTTGGACAAGTCAAAAGCTTGCTTAAGTTATTATCAAAAATGTGATTCTCCAAAGCATCCTTACATTTGTATGGTCCTTTATAATTTGCATCTAACTTGAACATCACAATTTTTCCCATCAAGAGACAAAATATCAGCTTCAATTTGCAAACTAAGCAAAATGGTATCTCAAAATACTGGGAGAGGGACTGGGGTTATGGCTCAGTGGTAAAGTCCTCGCCTAGCATGTGCAAGGCCCTGGGTTCGATCCTTAGCACCACATAAAAATAAATAAAATAAAGGTATTGTGTCCAACTACAACAAAAAAATAAATATTTTAAAGCTGGGAGTATAGCTCAGTAGTAGAGCACCCCTGGGTATAATCCCTAGTACCATAAAAAAATTTTTAATAAAAATTACTTGATATATTCCAAAGAATATATATATGGCACACATTAAACAAGTCAGTAACAAAGCAAACACCTATGAAAACTAGAGAATTAACACCAAAATATTATCCAGTGCTAATAATGAAAGTCAATTATTTTTTTCCTTTTCATACTCTTCCATGATTGTGTTTGCAATGAATATATATTACTCTTACAACTGAAAAAATAACACATACACATACAATTAGCTAAACTAACTAAAAGTATGCTAACACTAACTACTAAGAACTAATTTCAGGTTTTGAACAACTCGTTTAAGCTCTCTGGACCTGTTTCTTCATAGAAAAAAATCAGAAGATAAACTAGATAAATGTTTTCCAAACTGTGAGCTCATGTAGGTAAAGTGCAGGACCTGGCATTGAGCAAACACTCAAAACATGCTAACACTGTTCACTGCTACCAACCAAAGGCTCAGTAAGTGGCAAACAGAACCTAGCAAGCAAGGAGAATTCTGCGCCCAAGCTTTCACATTAACCATTTTGCTTTTATGCTTCAAATACTGTACTCCTGGATATGATTTCAACTAGAGAAAAGGTTCCCCTGTTTTAAAGTTTTCAAATTTCTTAACTTACAGTATAATGTCATTCCAGATAATTAATTGTATTCTCATCTTTTTGGCAAGTCTAGAAATACTCCTGATGAACACATAAATAACATAAGTCTAGGAAGGCTATATCGGGCATACCTGTAATATACTGCATTAAAAAATGTTTGTTAATTCTGAGATCTTATGGCTGTTCTCCCCCTAACCCTATTTCAAATTACAAGTACTAGTCACTAAAAATCTCTGTAATTATTTCCTGGCTAGTATCATAAAACTCCCAGCCTTTTTTAAACAAAGCAGAAAGGTAAACTAATGAAAAGACACTTATCTAGGCCGTCTTCAATGCGCCCTTTTAACTCACGGGAAGAAATTTCTTAAAACAGTGGAAACTATCTCTCATATTGCTTTTCAGAAAAGATTGGAAAGCAGCATTAGCTTCAATTGTCATTCACTACTCAATTAAGTTGCTCTCAAGGACTCATAAAGCACAGTACCTACACACTTTATCCTACTTTCCCTCCATGCTAAATAAGCACCTCAACAGAAAGTAAGTATAACTCTAAAAACCAGAGGGCCCATCAAACAAAGAAACTCTGCTCCTGACTTTCAACTTAGATAATACTTTTTTTGTAGTTGTAGATGAAGAGAATGCCTTTATTTTATTTGTTAATTTTTATATGGTGCTAAGAATCAAACCCTGTACCTCGCACCTGCTAGGCAAGCACTCTACCACTGAGCTACAACCCTGACCCCAGCTTTGCTAATATTTTAACCCAAAACTCATTTTCGTTTTATAAATGAGATCAAAGATAAAATAAACATCAAGTGTTTCCATGACCATCTTTCTAGTCAAAGAATTCCTACTGTCCTTAGTAGCAAAAGGCCAAGGACAAGAAAAGAAGAAACAGTTGCAAGGAAACAGGAGATACAAAAGAACAAGGCAAGATTACTCTGATTTCTGGACTAACCTCTTCCCATTCCAGGCTCAGTAATATCCATCTGGAGCAAATGTGGCTTAGGGGGGCATGTGGACTTGACTGCACCCAGAGTCCAGCTCCAATCCACTAACCACCATTTATTAGTTCTATGTACTTGGGCAAGCTATTTGACCTCTCAGGACCTGTTGCCTCATTAGAATGTAAGTGGCAACAATATATAGTTTACTGGAGAGTAATGAGACTTAAATGAGAATGAATAAAATACTGCCATAAGCATTTGTTCCCTCTTCCATTCTTTCATACCTGAAAACTAGGCTCTCAGTCTGATACTTACCTTCCACCTCCAGGGGCATGGCAGGAGGAAGAGCTGCTATATAGCAACTCAATAGTGCAAATGTCCATTCTCATGAGGTTACAGATACCCACATAAATTTATACTATCAAAACCATTTTCATAATAATTCAAGACATCATGTGCCATTTTCTCTGTGTCAATATTGGCACTAACAAGGTAAAAGGCAGTGGATAAAACTGCTGAAAATCTTACCACAAATCAGGGCAGTGGTCCCAGACTGTACAGCAGTTCCGTATTCATTGACAAGGATCTGCAGTTAAGATAATGCCAGCTTCACTTCAGAATGTTCTTGAGAACAGTTTTTTTTTTTTAATATCTTTTTTTAAGTTGTTGATAGACCTTTATTTATTTATATGTGGTGCTGAGAATCAAAACCAGTGCTTCACACGTGCCAGGCCAAGTGAGCTACCGCTGAGCCACAGCTTGAGAACAGTTTTTAAATATTAATTTAATTAACCTCAACCTTGAGTACACACAATTGTTTAATACTGTGTGATAAATTGAGAAGCATTCCTGCTGCACAAAAATGCACATCTCAAGGAGAAACTCATGTGCAGCTGCTTCACGTGCTTTTTGCAGGGAACAATATTCTCAGCTGACTAAAAGACAAGCCTTGATACTCAAACCTAAGTACCTGTCAGGTCCTTTCTCAAAAATGAACCTGCTGCTTTAAAAAAAAAAAAAAAAAAAAAAACAGCTGACGCAAGGATACAGGATGGGTTTGAAGATTTTCTTCACACACTTCAAGCAGGCTGGGGATACAGTTCAGTTGGTAGAGTGCATGCCTCGTATGCATAAAGCCCTAGGTTCAATCCCCAGCACCACCAAATAATAATAATATCATCAGATATATTCTACTTCAACCAACATAATGTATCTTAATAGACTAAAGACAAAAGTAAATATGAGAAGCTAGTTCTATTAAGCCAGACGTTAAAGAGATTTGTAAAAACGTAAAACAATGCCATTCTCACTAATTTCAAACATATCTATTTTAAAATATGCTATTTTGCTAACATTCAATGAACTTGCTGTCATTTTAAATTAATCAGAAAACACATTTTGAAAATTTCTCAATTTTATTTCTTAAACAGTAAGCATCAATAGATATGAACCACATTTATTAATTTCTTTGGGTTTCTATATAATTTTTAAGAGTCTGCAAGCACTTGAGAGAGCAACCTGTTTAGGAATCACTGTTGGTTGTAAATTAGTACAGCCACTATCAGAGTCAGTATGGAGGTTCCTCAAAAGACTAGTTGTGTAACCATCATATGACCTAATTATACCATTCCTCAGTACTTATCCAAAAAAAAATTAAGTTAGCATACTACAGAGATGCATGCATGCCCATATTTATAGCAGCACAATTCACAACAGCCAAGTTATGGAATCAGCCTAGATATTGGTCAAAAATCAACAAGTAGCAGGGGAGTGACACATGCCTATAATCCCAGGAGCTAGGGAGGCTGAGACAGGAGGACCCATGAGTTTAAAGCCAGCCTCAGCAACAGTGATGCCCTAAGCAACAACTCAGTGAGACCCTGTCTCTAAATAAAATACAAAATAGGGCTGGGATGTGGCTCAGTGGTTGAGTACCCTGGAGTTCAATCCCCGGTACCCACCCCCCACCACAAAAAAAAAAAATGAACGAGTAAAGAAAATGTTGCATATACACAATGGAGTTTTATTCAGTCATAAAGAACAATAAAATTTATGTCATTTGCAGAAAAATGAATGGAAGTAGAGAACATCACATTAGGCAAAATAAGCCAAACTCAGAAAGTTAAGAGTTGGATGTTTTCTCTTGTATATGGAAGCAAGAGAAAAAAGGGGTAGAGGGACGGGAAGGGATCTCATGAAAAAAGAAGAGGGACCTGTGGAGTAAAGAAAGGGGATCTGGGGCTGGGGTTGTGGTTCAGCAGTGAAGCGCTCGCGTAGCACATGCAAGGCCCTAAGTTCAATAGTCAGCACCACATAAAAATAAATAAATAAAATATAGGTATTGTGTCTAATAACAATTAAAAAAATAAATATTTTTTAAAAAAAGAAAGAAAGAAAGAAACGGGATCAGGAGCCAGGCACAGTGGCTCCTATAATCCCAGCAGCTTGGGAGGCTGAGACAGGAGGATTATGAGTTCAAAGCCAGCCTCAGCAAAAGCAAGTTGTGCTAAGCAACTCGGTGAGATCTGTCTCTAAATAAAATACAAAATAGGGCTGGGGATGAGGCTCAGTGGTGGAGTGCCCCTGAGTTCGGTCCCCAATACCCCACCCCCCAAAAAAAAGAAAGGAGATCAGAGGCCAGGCATGGTGGCACATTCCTGTAATCCCAGCAACTCAGGAGGTTGAGATAGGAGAATCACAAGTTCAAGGCCAGACTCAGAAACTTAGTGAGGCCCTGTCTCAAAAACAAAGAAGTTGGGTGGAGATACAGCTTAGTGGCAGAGCATCTCTGGGTTCAATTCCCAATACCACCCAAAAAAAAAAAAAAAAAAAAACAAAGATGGGGGGATAAAGGAGTGCAAGGAGGAGACTGAGGAATAAAACTGATCAGATTATGTCATGTGGGCTGGGTTGTGGCTCACCTAGCACGGGCAAGGCCCTGGGTTCGATCCTCAGCACCACATAAAAAAAATTAATTAATTAATTAAAGATATTGTGTCCAACTACAACTAAAAAATAAATTTTTTAAAAAAATTATGTCATGTGCATGTATAAAATTATGAATATGCCACAACAACAAAAAAATCACTGTTTAATACCATTACAAAATTCCTTAATTCAGGCTATTTGGATAAACAGAAATGTCACTTGGTAATTGCGGTTTTTA
Source organism: Marmota marmota marmota (assembly GCF_001458135.2). Classification (NCBI taxonomy): domain Eukaryota; kingdom Metazoa; phylum Chordata; class Mammalia; order Rodentia; family Sciuridae; genus Marmota; species Marmota marmota. The sequence goes on along the minus strand of NW_026000142.1, from coordinate 25,043,961 downwards.
TATCCTGTCACATCACTAATCTCACTTTTTATTACCCTTTGGTTGTCAAAATACTAGCTGAATTAACCCTCTATCTAATTAATTTTTAAAGAAAAAAAAAAAGATAGCTTCCTACTACCCTCTTGGATGTAAAGTCCTAGCCCTCCATAAAACAGAACTCAGGCACACTACAAATGCACACAACTACGGGGTTTAAGGACACTGTCCTTCAGTCTATACACTTGTCTTGGGCATAAAATTTTGGCTCAGACAGCAAGTATCATAAGTATTTAACATGTCTGGTGATTAATTACTACATCTAAACAATACAGCATCACAAATCAAATGATTACAAGTTAATTTATAAATACAATGTACATGCATGAGTAAAATTCAACAAACAACATTTTCAAGTAAAACAAACACAAACACAAAAAGGTAAAAATGAAATTTGTTACATACTTTAAAACTTCTTTGGAAATCACAGTTAAGAAAAACATATGTTCACAATATCACCCTGTACATATCTAATTTCTTCGAAAATATAACACTGTTAAAATTCTGCATGTGCTAATCAAGGACATACACTATAAAATCCTTTCCACAGAGCCAAAGAGTAATAATAAAAATGGATCTATTACAACAAATTAGTTACAAAGAATAGAAGGGTTTAAGTACACAGCCTACTAGTTGATGGTATAATTAATTAATATCTGTTCAGCATTCATTGACAATATTAAAGGCTAAAAATTAACTTCTTTGTCCCTTCTACATTCTTGACCATTTATTTAAGAAACACATTGGTAATTAACAAGCTTAAGGTTTTATTTTCAACATCTACGTCTAAATTTAATGCATGAGATTTGAAAAAGCTGCTTTTAAAATTTTTTTCTAATTATTTTTCCAAACTATCAAGTGGTCTTTCCAGTAATCCAGTTCATCAATTGTTTAAATGATTATATTTTCTTTTTAGTTGCAGTAATGAGTAGGTTTTGTTGTATATTTAAAGCAAAGGATAAAGCACTATCTATTTTCTTTTAATGCACATGAACACACACATTGTCTTTCTCTTATTCAATCACAACACCCACACTTATCCCAAACAAGGTCTAGAGTAAACCTTTGGAGCTAGCATTCATACTTTGCTCAGGCCTCTCACCTCAATTCCTCTAACACAAAAGTGTTGCCAATACAGTCACATGAAAGAGAAAAAAAGCTACATATTTTAAATGGACCCAATTTATGTTAAACAAAATAACAAAGAAAATGTGTTAGTATAATTTGTTTAGGGTTTCTCATTTTAAAAATACATAAGGCTACATCCACCACACTGAAATCAATAGGCAAACAAAATACATTTTATAAGTGAACCAAAAGACCTAAATAAAATGGTAATAATGTAACCATTTAAGTCATATTCACTAAGCTAATTTTACATTTGCGTGACAAAAGCCTATTTATTACCAAAAGCCAGACTGCAACCCCCAAATACCTTCATATACAACTCTTTTTTAATAGTGAATTCCAGGTAACACCTACACACTTACACAGCAATAGAAATTTAAACATCAAGACCACTCCCTACAGCTAGGGTTGTGGTTCAGTGGTAGAGCACTCACTTAGCACGTGTGAGGCACTGGGTTTGATCCTCAACACCTCATAAAAACAAAATAAAGGTATTTTGCTCACCTACAAATATATATATATATATATATATATAATATGTACATAAAACTGCTCAGTAGAGACAGAATAATAATAGTCTCTTCAACAAATGTTGTTAGAGCAACTGGATATCCATGCCCCCCCCCCAAAAAAAGCTGGATCCTTCTTTCATACCATATACAAAAATGAACTCAAAATATATCAACCTAAATATAAAAGCTAAAAATAATAAAACTTTTTTTTCCCATGAAACTATGTTATTCTTTTGTGTATGTGTGTGGTGCTGACGATTGAACCTACAGCTTTCAGCATGCTAGGCAAGTGCTCTACCACTGAGCTACAGCCTCGGGTCTAAAAAATTCCTAAGAAAGAAATATAAGAGCAGAATTTCACAACATTATGGGTAAGGTAACATATTCTTAGATACAACATCAAGAAAAAAGCAACAAGGGCTGGGGCTGGGGCTGGGGCTGGGGCTCAGTGGCAGAGCGCTTGCCTAGCACATGTAAGGCACTGAGTTCAATCTTTAGCACCACATAAAAATAAACAAATAACATAAAGGCATGCTGTCCTTCTGAAACTACCAAAAAAAAAAAAAAAAAGCAAGCAACAAAAATAACTGATTAGTTGGGCTTCATCAAAATTAAAATTTTTTCTACATCTAAGGACATTATCAAGGAAATAAAAAAGATAATCTTTAGAATGAGAGAAAATATTAACAAAACATAAGCCTGTAAGAGTTTAGTGCCTAGGATATATAAAGAGAAAAAAGACAAAACATCTGATTTAAAATTGGGTGAAAGATTCAATAAACATTTTTTCTAAATATACAAAAAGCCAACAAGCACATGAAAAGGTGCTAAAAACTCATTAATCATTAGGAGAATCCAAATAAAAAATTAGGTATCATTTCACTTCTATAAGAATGGCTACAGCAAACATAAAAACCAGTAAGTGGAGCTGGGGTTGTGGCTCAACGATAGAAAGCTCGCCTAATATGTGTGAGGCCCTGGGTTCAATCCTCAGCACCACATAAAAATAAATAAATAAAGGCATTGCGTCCAACTACAACTAAAAAAATAAATAAATATTTAAGGAAAATAAAAACAGTAAGTGTTGGCAAAGATGTGCCAAAATTGTAATTCTTGTACACTGATGGTAGGAATATACAATGGTATACCTGCTATGGAAAACAGTATGGTGAGTTCTAAAAAAGTTAAAACATTGGCTGGGGTATGGCTCAGTGGTAGAGTACTTGCCTCGCACAGGTAAGGTACTGGGTTCGATCCTCAGCACCACATAAAAATAAATAAATAAAGATATTGTGTCCATCTATAACTAAAAAAAAATTTTTAAAAAGAAGTTAAAACATAATTACCACAACCACACGGTTCCATTCCTAGGTGTATGTATACCCAAAAGAACTAAAAACTACTTAAATACATGCACATGCATGTTGACAAAAAAGTGGAAACAACCCAAATGTCCACCAACAAATGAACAGATAAACTGTGGTATGTGCATACAATGGAATATTATTCAACCATAAAAGGGAATGAAACACTGATAAATACTAAATGGATGGACCTTGGAAATATCATGATAAATACTAAATGGATGGACCTTGGGAATATCATGCTAATTGAAAAGAAGTCAGGCCCAAGGAGTCATGTGTTGTACAATTCCATTAACATGAAATACCCAGAATAGGACATAATGCAAGTTGGTGGTTGCCAGGGTACAGGAAGAGGGGGCACAGGGGAGAAACTGCTTAATGGAAACAGAGCTTTCTTTGAGGAGATATAAAATGTTTTAGGGAACTAGACAGAAGTGGTGGTTACACAACAGTGCCAATGTAAATTGTCACTTAACTCTTCACAGTCAATTTCATGTTATGTGAATTTAACCTTGGTATCTTTTTAAAAGTTTGCAGAAATGTGTCATTTACTATGAAATGCTTTCACCAGACCAGTGGTCTTTTCTTAATCCCTAAAGTCTCCCTTGGTCATAATCTGAAAGCAGCTGGAAAGCAAACACTGGGTCAAAATCATCCTATAAAAAGGATCAGAATTGTACATTTACATAAACATTGAAATTTAAAGCTAGCAGGTAGAGAATGGTGCTGTAGAAAAGCAGTAGAAAAATTAAAAGTCAAATGAACAGGAAACCTTCTATAAACTGAAGCAATGGCAAATATTCAAGTCTACATTAACACCACCAGTGTTAAAAAACGTCAGATGGCAAATGACTTCCACCTACATTTCAAAGTTCAAATTACAAAGTAGTACCACACAGAAATGGCTCTAAAACACCTATCCATATTTTGCATTTTAAACACTGCAGGCAGTCTACTACTTTTTCAACGGCTGACTATTAATGCAAATAGAATTATAACACTGGCACTGTTTAGAATGTGAAAAACAATAAAATCTTTCTTCTCAGCAACTTACTATGTACTTTATTCATCACCCAAGTGTATCGGAGCTACATAATAACACACAACAGTGTTTCTTGACTTTAAGAGTGAGTATTTTAAGGACAAAGTCAAAATACTTCATTAATTTTCAAGAAGTATGAGATAATATTCAACACTACAGGAATGATTTGGGAACATATTATTCATATCTTTCTTATAGTGCATCTGAAAAAAAAAAAAACTTCATTTAAGGAAGCTTTGTTTCAAGGAATGAAATGTCAACTCAAGTATGCCCAAAAGAAGTAAATTTTTAGAAAGATCCTAAAAAATTGTTCCTTAGAGTCACTTTGACCAGACCACACATAACTAAAAAATTAACTAATCCATGTGCAATAAAAATAAACAAAATTTCTTCCCACTGAATGGGAAGAAATGTTACCAACATTTATTGAGGGTCTATCAGGCAGCATGCCTGGAATTTTCATATCTCTTACCAATGAATATCCAATGATCCTATTATTCCTATTTCACTGAAGAAGGGGCACTAGTAAGTCAACTGAAGCCATTCCACATTAATAATCACTGAGATGCAGCCCCACTCAAACAAGACTTTCTAAGTCCCAACAACACTCTGAGAAAATGCTTGCCATTTTAGGACCTTACTCATAATGACTGGATAATCAAGTGATCTAAATCTTCATCCAAGTAAATAAAAACATTTAACAAAACAGAATAAAAAACAAGAGTACTGCTAGGCACAGTGGCGCACATCTGTAATCCCAGTGGCCAGGAGGCTGAGATAGGACGATTGTGAGTTCAAAGCCAGCCTCAGCAAAAGCAAGACACTAAGCAACTAAGTGAGACCCTGTCTCTAAATAAAATACAAAATAAGGCTGGGGATGTGGCTCAGTGGTTGAGTACCCCTGAGTTCAATTCCCAGTACCCTCCCACCCCTCAAAAAAAATATTTCACCTTATCAATAAAGAGCTCCTTTGAAATTAGTTACAAGTTCACTAATGCTTCTTGGAGAATAGGTATTAAAATATATAGGTATGAAACTATATAAACCTCATTTCTCCAGCTCTTTAACAAGATGTCACATGCGACCATCCCATGCCTTAATGAAATCAAGGCCTAGTATGGCTGAAGTAATCTGCAGAATCCCTCTGAAAAGATTATATACCATACTGTCCACATAAATCAACCAAGAGAAATGTCAAAACAAAATTCACATGTCCTCCCAATGGGGTGCTAAGAATGGAAACCAGGTCTTTTGACAAATGCTATTTTTTTAATACCTTTATTTATTTATTTTTAATGTTTTAATTAGTTACACATGACAGTACAATGATCTTGACATATTATTTATTTATTTTTTATGTAGTGCTGAGGATTGAACCCAGGGCCTCGCCTGTGCTAGGTGAGCGCTCTACCACTGAGCCATAACCCCAGACCACAAATGCTAATTTCTATTGGTGCACTATAGTTACATTTAATATTGGGGTTCATTTTAGACAAAATTATATATGTATGGAGTAAACTTTGCTCCAATTCAGTCCCAAGTATTTCCCCTTTCCCTCCCCAATCCCTACTCCTGTTACCTTTATTCTACTCTACTGATCTATTTATTCATAGTTTTTAGTGCATTATGGTTATTCATAAAAGTGAAATTCATTGTACTATATTCATATATATGTTCATAGGAAAGTTTGGTCAGATTTATTCCACCATTCCTCCCTTTTCCTGTCTCTTCTCCCGCCCCATCAGTCTCCTTCTTCCACTGATCTCTCTTCAATTTTCATGGGATTCCTATACCACCACCACCATCACCTCTTTTCCCCCTTATTTTTATCTAGCTTCTGCATGTAAGAGAAAATATTTGACCCTTCTGGGTCTGGCTTATTTCACTTAGCATGATGTTCTCCAGTTCCATCTATTTACTAGCAAATGCCATAATTTCACTCTTCTTTACGACTGAGTAAAACTCCAATGTGTGTATGTACACAAGCCACACACACACACACACACACACATCTCCACATTTTCTTTATCCATTCATCTGTTGACAGACATTTAGGCTGGTTTGACAGCGTAGCTATTTGGGAATTGCACAGCTGTAAACACTGACATGGCCGCATCTCTATACTATGTGGATGGTATAGATCTCTTGGATATATACCAAGAAGTAAGAGAGCTAGATTATATATGGTGGTTCCCTTTCTAGTTCTTGCTGTTTTTTGTTGTTGGGGTTTTTTTATTATTATTATCTCCATACTGTTTTCCATAATGGTTGTAATAATTTGCAGTCCCACCAACAATGTACAAGTATATCCCCCCCGCATCCTCCTCAAATTTTATTATTATTTGTGTTCCTTTTTTAAAATATTTTTTGTTGTTGTAGATGGACACAATATCCACATTTATTTATTTATTTATTTGGAGCTAAGGATTGAACCCAGTGCCTCACACATGCTGGGTGAGCGCTCTACTACTGAGCCACAACCACAGCCCCTTATTATCTGTATTTTTTATCATTGCCATTCTAACTGGAGTGAGATGAAATCTCAATGTAGTTTTTTTTTTTTGGGGGGGGGGCATACTGGGGATTAAACCCAGGGGCACTCAATCACTGAGCCACATACCCAGCCCTATTTTGTATTTTATTTAGAAACAAGGTCTCACTGATTTGCCTAATACCTCGCTTTTGCTAAGGATGGATTTAAACTCAAGATCCTCCTGCCTCAGCCTCCTGAGCCGCTGGGATTACAGGTGTGAGCCACCATGTCTGGCTCAACATAGTTTTGACTCACATTTCCCTGACTGCTAGAATTGTTTAACATTTTTTCATATATATGCTCCATTTGCATTTCTTCTTTTGAGAATGTCTACTTAGTTCTTTTGCCCATTTATTAATTAGGTCTTTTGGTTGTTGTTTGTTTTGAGGTTTTTGTGTTAAGTTTTTGTTCTTTTGGTTTGTTGGTTGTTGTTTTGTTTTGTTTTGTTTTTAGTAACAGGGATAGAACCCACTGGTACTTCACCACTGAACCATTTCCCCAGTCCCTTTTGTTTGTTTACTTTGAGACAAGGTCTAAGTTGTTTTAGGGCCTTGCTAAGTTGCTGAGGCTAGCTCTGAACTTGTGATCCTCCTGCCTCAGCCTCCCAAGCCACTGGGATGACAGGGGTGCACCACCATGCCTGGCTTATTTGAGTTCTTTATATATTCTGGATAGTAACCCCCTATTTGAAAAGCAGGTGGCAAAGATCTTCTCCCATTCTGTATGCTCTCTCTTCATGCTCCTTTCCTTTACTGTCCAGAGGTTTTTAAATTTGATCCCATTTCTTGATTCTTGGTTTTACTTCTTGAGCTTTAGAAATTATGTTAAGGAAGTTGGTACCTATGCCGATAGGAAATGTTGAGCCTACATTTTCTTCTAGCAACTGTAGAGTTACAGGTCTAATTCACAGGTCTCTGATCCACTTTGAATTGATTTTTGTGCAGGGTTTGAAAAAAGAGATCAATTTCATTCTTCTACACATGGATATCCAGTTTTCCCAGCATCATTTCTTAAAAAGGCTATCTTTTGCAGGGCACGATGGCACATGCCTGTAATCCCAGAGGCTCAAGAGGCTTAGACCGGAGGATGGAGGATTCAAAGCCAGCCTCAGCTACAGTGAGGCACTAAGCAACTCAGTGAGATCCTGTCTCTAAATGAGATACAAAATAGGCCTGGGGATGTGGCTCAGTGGTTGAGTTTTCCTGAGTTCAATCCTCAGTAACACACACACACCCCAAAAAGCTTATCTTTTCTCCAACATATTTTTTGGCACCTTTGTATCTATATGGGTTTGTCTCTGTCTCTTCCATTCTATTCTATTGTTCTTCGTGTCTGTTTTGGTCCCAATACCATGCTGTTTTCATTACTAGTATAATTTGAGGCCCGCTGCTGTGATGCCCTCAGCATCAATCTTCTTGCTCAGAATTGAGGGTTTTTTGTGGCACCCAGATTTTCTCCCACAGTTTTGCATCCTACTTTGGGATGTCTTTTACACATCTAACTCCCCAACTAGATAACAAGATGTTGGAAAATGAGGCCAACTTCTTGCTTAACCCCAGTGCCCTTGCAATGCCCATTGTATACTGAGTGCTCAAAACTTGCTGAATGAATGGACAGAAGGTACTAAATTCAGATGAACTGATCAAACCAAGTCTCAAACCAACAAAAGTTTCTTCGAGAAGATACCAGAAATAGAAATTTATCCAATTACAAGAGGAAGCATACAAATCACTCTATTCCTTAGCTCATTACAATTTGAAACCCCAACTATATCAAAAAAAAGGATTGGAGGGCTGGGGACGTGGCTCAAGCGGTGGCGCACTTGCCTGGCATGCGCGGGGCGTTGGGTTCGATCCTCAGCACCACATTAAAATAAAATAAAGATGTTGTGTCCACTGAAAACTGAAAAATAAATACTAAAAAATTCTCTCTCTCTCTCTCTCTCTCAAAAAAAAATGGATTGGGGAAAGCAGAAAGATGGAGAGACAAAGACAAGTGCGTAAAAGGATAAACCAAATGTGGCAACATGTAAAGAACTGTTGATCCTATATAAAGGACATATGAGAAAACATTGATTTGCTCTTTTGACTTTTCTGAAATTTTTTAATTTTTCAAGGAAAATGCTGGGGGCCTGAAAGAATTCTTCCAATCCTAACAAAATTGCAACATGTATTAATGGTTCAGGCAACCTGGAAATAAACCCATGAAGAAATAAGCACCAAAAAAAAGTCAGAAAACTCTTAGGAAGTATGCTTCCTCAAACTTGTGTGTGTGTGTGTGTGGGGGGGGGTGGGCTTACAGGTGTGTACCACCACACACTCACCAACCTATTTATTTTGACAAGAGAACCAAAATCAGAAAGTGACAACACTGTTCTACCTTCACTGATTCAGCAAATACTACATATAAATCATTATTCTGACATTGAGGAAAGATAAATCAAAGAACTGAACTTTAATTGAAATTTTTTTAAAACCCTATATTACCAGAAAAAGAAAATGAATATAACCTGCAAATCATTTCAATAAAAGTTAGAATCAGTTGCAGAACTTTCAAACATCCTAATTCCTAGGTACAATGTAAACTTCAGGAAAACATAAAATTTCCCAAGTCCATGATTAATTTTTTGTAGTCTGCAGGTAATAAACCAAATAACTGCCTTATCACTCAGTTTTAAAATAAAACTGGAAACTAATCATCTATTTAAAAAAAAAATCATGACTCAAAAACGAACTATGCATATAAGAATAAAATTCTATATTGGCTATTCAAACTAGAAGGAATATAGTAAGGCTATAAGCACACAATGTTTATTTGTGGAAAACTCAAATGTTATTTTATTTATGATTTATACTATTTTTCTTAAAATTTTCTTTTAAAAATCATATTCATTTGTTAATAAGGCTATCTTTGTTGCCACCTACTGGTTAATTCACCTACTAGTGAATTGTCATTTCACATCAAATATTCACTACTATTAATGTAAAAGAGACCAAAAAAATCTTAATAACGCTTTCTTTTTAATAATGTTTTACTAAATTATCATGACAAATTCCTCGTTGGAGGAGTTTTTAATCTATATCAAAAGTTAATGGACCAGGCAAGGTGTGGTAGCCCAAGCCTGTAATCCCAGCGGCTCAGGAGGCTGAGGCAGGAGGATCCTGAGCTCAAAGCCACCCTTAGCAAAAGTGAGATGCTAAGCAACTCAGTGAGACCCTGTCTCTAAACAAAATATTTTTTAAAAGGGCTGGGATTGTGGCTTGGTGGCTAAGCACCACTGGGTTCAATCCCCAGTACCAAAAAAAAAAAAAAAAATAGTTAATGGTACCTTGACTTTTAACAATATCCTCACATATAATTATCATTAGTGTGCTAGGACTGTTAAAATACCATAACAATTCATGAGCAACATAAAATCCTCATTTAATGAAAATAGTTTCTGAACACTTCTTTATTTTTTAAAAACTGAAATACTTGTATGTACCAATTTATTAGAATACAGGAGTTATGTAAAAATTTAGGATATTACCATCTTTTTACAATTGATTACTTAGGATCAGAATTCAAACAAAAAGTTTACCCCTAACATTTGTTTGCTATGTGTTTTAAATATCTTTTACTCTGTAGCAGTCCCTCCCATCCTCTATGTTCTTCCCTTTTTCACACTATAGGTTGAAGAGGAGAAAGAGGAAGAGGAGAAAGTACCTGTTGTACTATTGCAATGCCCAGTGGCCCGCGGAGGGGCAGAGCTTCCAATCACTCCTGCAAGGTAGGCGGGCCTGCGACCCACCGGCAGAAGAGGAGCAGCGGCCTGCTGAGAGGCAGAGCCGCCCCCTCCCCCCGCGC
>NW_026000142.1:25017603-25032509 GCF_001458135.2 Marmota marmota marmota | reverse complement strand
AGATTGGCAGCCATTATGAAGTCAAACAACAACAAGTGCTGGCGAGGATGTGGGGAAAAGGGTACACTTGTACATTGCTGGTGGGACTGCAAATTGGTGCAGCCAATTTGGAAAGCAGTATGGAGATTTCTTGGAAAGCTGGGAATGGAGCCACCATTTGACCCAGCTATTCCCCTTCTCGGTCTATTCTCTAAAGACCTAAAAAGAGCATGCTACAGGGACGCTGCTACATCGATGTTCATAGCAGCACAATTCACAATAGCAAGACTGTGGAACCAACCTAGATGCCCTTCAATAGATGAATGGATAAAAAAAATGTGGCATTTATACACAATGGAGTATTACTCTGCATTAAAAAATGACAAAATCATAGAATTTACAGGGAAATGGATGGCATTAGAGCAGATTATGCTAAGTGAAGCTAGCCAATCCCTAAAAAACAAATGCCAAATGTCTTCTTTGATATAAGGAGAGTAACTAAGAACAGAGTAGGGTGGAAGAGCATGAGAAGAAGATTAACATTAAATAGGGATGAGAGATGGGAGGGAAAGGGAGAAGGGAAATTGCATGGAAATGGAAGGAGAGCCTCAGAGTTATACAAAAGTAGATACAAGAGGAAGTGAGGGGAAAGGGAAAAATAATACAAGGGGGACAAATGAATGTCAGTAGAGGGGGCAGAGAGAGAAGAGGCGAGGGGAGGGGAGGGGGGATAGTAGAGGATAGGAAAGGCAGCAGAACACAACAGACACTAGTATGGCAATATGTAAATCAATGGATGTGTAACTGATGTGATTCTGCAATCTGTATTTGGGGTAAAAATGGGAGCTCATAACCCACTTGAATCAAAGTGTGAAATATGATATATCAAGAATTATGTAATGTTTTGAACAGCCAACAATAAAAAATTTTAAAAAAATAAAAATAAAAAAATCTACGATTATATTTACCCAGATTAAAAAGTATACCAAAGTAACACATAATTTTATTAATTTTGTTAGTGTGATTATATTTTTAAAAACACCTCCAAATCTTTTAGTGGTTGCTAAGTACTAAAGTATGTCTTTCCAAATTTTATATGCTTTAGTCCTAAATTCCAATGTGGTGGTAATCAGTGGCAGAGCCTTTGGGATTTAATTAGGGATATGTAAAATCATGAAAGTGGGGCCTTCATGATGGGACTGAAGCACTCAGAGACACCAGAGACCTTGGGTTCTCATTCTTGTGCATGTGAGGACACTGAGAGAAGGTGCCTCATCTGCAAGACAGGAAGAGAAACCTCACCAGAACTTAATGACTCAGGCATTCTTGGACTTACTGCTTCCAACAAATGTTTGTTGTTTAAGGTACCTCAGTATATGCTATCTATCTAAGCATTTTTATGGCATCCCAGGCCGACTATGACAGCAATGCATATGGAATACAAAGGAAAATATCAGAGATCTTCTTTAGAATGCATTTGCACAATAAGGAAAAACAAGAAATGGAGCAAAATCCTAATAATTGTTAAATTTTTATGACAGGTAGTTGGGGGTTTTAATATGCCATCCACTCAAAATACGTTTGAAATTTAAAAGTAACTTTAAAATAGAATGCATAAAAAAAGAAAAGAATGTATAAGCCAGGCATGGTGGTGCATACCTGTCATCCCAGCAACTCAGCAAGAAGATCACAAGTTCAAAACCCGCCTTAGCAACATGGCAAAGCCCTAAGCAACTTAAACCCTGTCTCAAAATAAAAATAAATAAAGAAATAAATTAGGGGGCTGGGGATGTGGCTCAAGCGGTAGCGCGCTCACTTGGCATGCGTGCGGCCCGGGTTCGATCCTCAGCACCACATACAAACAAAGATGTTGTGTCCACCAAATACTAAAAAATAAATATTAAAATTCTCTCTCTCCCTCTCTCTCAAAAAAAAATATTAAAAAAAAAGAAAAGAAATAAATTAGGTTAGGGATGTGGCTCAGTGGTTAAGTACCCCTGGGCTCAATTTCTAGGGCCAAAAACAAAAATAAAAGTAAATATTTTTTAAAAAAAACTTTTTTATCCAATTCCTATAACCAAAACCCTAAAAATATATTAGTATAAAGTACTAATCTGAAATTATTATGAAGCAAAAAAAAAAAGGAAAGGTAACTCAAAATTTTATCATCTTTAAATTTAGTAAAAACTGCTACAAAGTTTTTTAAATAATCTAAGTGTCCCACCCCTAAGAGTCTCAAGCTAAAATGACTGACCTCAAAGACTTATGTTCTAATTAAGTGACTTATCCAAATTACTTATCTGCTTAAATTTCCTCAGTTACTGGGCTAGGAGGTATAGCCCACTGGTAGAGCTCTTGTACAGCTTGCACAAGGCCCTGTGTACACTGAACATTAAATAAATAAATCCTCAATTTAAAAAAAGAGAATGCTTACATTTTTTTTTATCCTATTCTAAACAGGGTGTGTGTCATAGTACTGAGGTTTAATCACAGGAGTGTTCTCTCTGAGCTATATCCCCATACCTTTTTTGTTTCGTTTAGCAGCAAGGAGTCCACTAAATTGCACAGGCTGGCCTTAAACTTGGGATCTAGCTCAACCTCATAAGTATCTGGAATTCCAAGCATGTTCCACCACACCAGGCTAAAAATTTTTCATTTTATATATATATAATAAGCTATTGTTAAAATATTTAAAATTTATTTATTTTCTTCTTGTTATTTGAAACACTTTCTTTGACTCTTCCTGTTATAACTTTCAAATTAGTCTTGGATTTTTCAAGTAGACAGATTATCTGAAAATAGTATACTCTGCTTCTTTCTAATTTGTTATGTTTTTCTTTTAATATGTATATTTTTAGTTGTAGTTGGATATAATACCTTTATTTATCCTTTTTAATAAATATTTTTTAGTTGTAGTTGTACATAATACCTTTATTTATTTATTTTCATGTGGTGCCGAGGATTGAACCCAGGGCCTCCCACATGCTAGGCAAGTGATCTACCGCTGAGCCACAACTCCAGCCCTTATTTTATCCACTTTTATGTGGTGCTGAAGATGGAACCCAGCACCTCCCAGGCAAGCACTAGGCAAGCACTCTACTCTGAGCCACAACTCCAGCCCCTCTAATTTGTTATGTTTTGCTGGGATTTTTTGGTCTTACTGCACTAATATTTCTAGAATACTACTTCTAACACACTATTTTTTAGAACATTAACTGTTGGGCTGGGGATGTACCTCAGTCGGTTGAGTGCTTGCACAAGGTCCTTGGTTCAATCCCCAGCACTGGAAAAAAAAAGAACACTAACTGTTAACTCAATCTCATTTCTAATTTTAAATGGGATTGCAATATTCATAACACTAACTACAATCCACAGATAATATCATTTTTAAAAAAAGTCAGTATTTACATATTAAGGAAGGGTCTTTTTTTCCTAAGGAATGAACCTAGAGCCTTTGGCAAGCTAGGCATATGCTCTATCCTTAGTCCCAAAAAAGGGTCCTTCTATTTCTATTTTACAAAGTTTTTTGTAAAGCCCTGAGTTTAAGCCTCAGTGGGGAGGGGACATGTCCCCAAAGAGAGTGTTATTCAAAATTTACTCTTTGATCCATTCTTGCTTTAATTAGTCACAGAAATCCCCTTCTAAAACAAAGACTAATAAGAGTAATTTCATCTTTTATGTATAATTCTAAGACATCACTGTAAATACTATTTAAAGTTCTGTGCCTAAAATACATGCTCTTAGAAATTTTTGAATACAGATACATAAAGCAATTTCTCCTCTAGTGAAAGATTCCAGACTAATTTGGGGGTTCTTAAACCTGTTCATTCAGTTACCAAGTTCACTTTGTAAGCATTTACTGACCGACTACTGTGTTCCAAGAACCACATACCAAGCACAGGAGAATTGGATGATGACTCACACACTACTCCATCTTTGGGAACTCACAAAGTGCATGATGTTAAATACTGTAACAAAATGATGAAGGAAGGAACAATATCAACTTGAGATATCCAAAATAATTCAGAGGGGGCTGGGGATGTGGCTCAAGCGGTAGCGCGCTCGCCTGGCATGCGTGCGGCCCGGGTTCGAGCCTCAGCACCACATACAGATAAAGATGTTGTGTCCGCCAAATACTAAAAAATAAATATTAAAAAATTCTCTCTCTCTCCCCTCTCTCCCTCTCTCTCTCTCCTCTCTCTCACTCTTTAAAAAAAAAAGAACAAAATAATTCAGAGGAGGTAACAGCCAAGCCCTGAACACTGATACTGGTCCAAAAGCAGTTCTCAAAGTAAAGCCCACAAACTCCGGCAGGCCCTGAGAATAAATAATTCTAATTGTCCTGTCTAATGACAGTTCAATACCAATAGTGGGCAAAAATGCTAGTGCCTGAGTGTGCATTAAGTCAATAATCCCTAATGGTACTAATAATCACTTTTTTTTGAGAGAGATACTGGGTATTGAACCTAGGGGTGCTATACTACTCAGCTACATCTTCAGTCCTTTTACCTTCCTTATTTTGAGACAGGATCTTGCTAAATTGCAAAGACTGGCCTCCTGAGATCTTCCTGCCTCAACCTCCCAAATAGCTGGGATCTCAGGTATGCACAACTATGCCGGGCTTCACCACCATCTTTTAAAATGTCCTTAGTGGAGTAAAAACCTTTTTTTTTTCCTTCTCTTTTATTAATCTCTACCCTTAAACGTGTATCTTTGTAAAATTCTGTGACAAAATATGAAAGATATACAAAGAACTTATGCAACACACCACAATACGGTGGCTATCTCAAGAAAAAGCACTTAGGTAATTGAATCTGAGCTCATCAATTTTTTTTTTCATAAAACACCATTTTTACTTGATAGGCTACAAACTATGGTTTTCCCGAGTTGGATATATGGTAAACATTTTCTAAAAACAGAATGATGCAAGCCTATCAATGAAAGAAAAACAGATGACAGGGTTTTTTTTTTGTTTGTTTTTGTTTTTTGTTTTGGTTTTTTTGCCAATGATAACATTCAAGCTTTCAAGGAAATATTAGAATTTTGTAAAATTTGTGTCTCCACATGACAGGTCTCAATGATTAATTTTTCTGATGAGGTATTAGTGAATTATTTTTAGATATTGTATGATGATGCCTGTCAACATTTAGATATCCATGAATATCGGCATAATTCAGTAAAGTCAGTATTTTCCAAATGATCAATATATGATGTTATAAAATCACAAACAGGGATGGGGGAGCCATTCAAAGAGTAAAAAAAAAAATAAGAGATACACTATAACAGAGTACAAAAATTTCATATGGTGATATGGTGTTTTAGATTCAACAATACAACTAACCTTCCTTCTAACCCTTGCCAAATTTTAGTGTAATACCAAGGAATATCCACAATTACCTGAACAAGTTAATACTCTTCTAATTAATACTCTTCTATATATCCAAACCCAGATTCTCTTCATATACTTTAATCAAAATAATAATCCAACAGAATAAATGAAGCAAATACGAAAATCCAACTATCTTCTATTAGGCAGATATTAAAGATATTGCTAAATATGTAAAACAATGCCACTGTTTTCAGTTTAAAAGAAAAATTTTTTAAAAGAATGAAATTAAAACAAAAAAAACCACTGAAAAAAATTGACAGAACAAAAAGTTGGTTCTTTGAAAAAATAAATAAAACTGACAGACCCTTAGCCATGCTAATGAAGAAGAGAGAGAAAACTCAAATTACTAACATACGTGATGAAAAAGGAAATCACAACAGACACTACAGAAATACAGAAGATAATTAGAAATTATTTTGAAAACTTGAACTCCAATAAAATAGAAAATATCGAAGGCATTGACAAATTTCTAGAGTAATTTAATTTGCCCAAATTGAATCAGGATGACATACACAATTTAAACAGATCCCATTTCAAGTGACAAAATAGAAGAAGCCATCAAAAGTCTACCAAGAAAAGCCCAGGACCAGATGGGTACACAGTCAAGTTCTACAAGACCTTTAAAGAAGAACTGATACCAATACTCTCCAATTTATTTCAGGAAATAGAAAAAGAGGCAGCACTTCCAAACTCATTCTATTAGGCCAATATCACCCTGATCCCAAAACCAGGCACTTCTCCCTGGTGAGCTGTGAGACCTGTGGGTCTGCTCCTTGACTTCCCTCACAGGATGGCCCCCAAATGCCAATCTCCACTCCAGTCTCAAACAAAAAAACCCAAACTGCCTGCCGCCCCTAAACAGGCGGATTCATCAGCCTCTCTGGGTTTGCCGAAGGGAGAAAAAAAACAAGAAGCAATTGAACATATCAATGAAGTACAAAATGAAATACAGACTTAACAAACAAGCCAGTGAGGAGATATTGAAAGTAAAACAGAAATATAACAAACTCCACCAACCATTTTTTCAGAAGAGGTCAGAACTAATCGCCAAAATACCAAATTTTGGGGTAACAACATTTGTCAACCACCCACAAGTGTCTGCACTGCTTGGGAAGGAAGATGAAGAGGCGCTGCATTATTTGACCAGAGTTGAAGCGACAGAATTTGAAGATATCAAATCAGGTTACAGGATAGATTTGTATTTTGATGAAAATCCTTACTTCGAAAATAAAGTTCTCTCCAAAGAATTTCATCTGAATGAGAGTGGTGATCCATCTTCAAAGTCCACTAAAATCAAATGGAAATCTGGAAAGGATCTGAGGAAACGTTCAAGTCAAACGCAGAATAAAGCTAGCAGGAAGAGGCAGCATGAAGAACCAGAGAGCTTCTTTACCTGGCTTACTGACCATTCTGATGCAGGTGAAGATGAGTTAGGAGAAGTCATCAAAGATGCTATTTGGCCAAATCCATTGCAGGACTATTTGGTTCCTGATATGGATGATGAAGAAGGGGAAGGGGAAGATGAAGATGATGATGATGATGATAAAGGACTGGAAGATATTGATGAAGAAGGGGATGAGGATGAAGGTGAAGAAGATGAAGATGATGATAAAGGGGAGGAAGGAGAGGAGGATGAAGGAGAAGACAACTAATTGAACACTGATGTATTCCAACCTTTTATCTTTTTTTCGTTTTTTTTGTTTTGTTTTGTTTTTTTAATTCAGTCCCTGGGAGCAAGTTGCAGTCCCCCCTCCCCACTTCCCCCCACTCCCTGTGCTCAGTCGCCCTGTTCTTGAGGTCTCTTTTCTCAAACCATGTTTCTCAACTTATTTTGGGGGGAAATACCTTGAGCAGAGTACAATGGGAAAAGAATCTCTATACCTTCTGTTCTACTAAATTCATTTTTATCCCTTCCTGTCTCAAAAAAAAAAAAAAAACTGTATGGAATCAACACCACCGAGCTCTGTGGGAAAAAAGAAAAACCTTCTGCTACTTTCACTCTGCTGGAAGCTGGAGGGTGCTAGGCCCCTGTGTAGTAGTGTATAGAATTCTAGCTTTTTTCCTCCTTTCTCTGTATATTGGGCTCAGAGATTACACTGTGTCTCTATGTGAATATGGACAGTTAGCATTTACCAACATGTATCTGTCTACTTTTTCTTTTTTAAACAAAGAAAAAAAAAACTTTAAAAAATGGGGTTATAGAAGGTCAGCAAAGGGTGGGTTTGAGATGTTTGGGTGGGTTAAATGGGCATTTTGACAACATGGCTTCTCCTTTGGCATGTTTAATTGTGATGTTTAATGGACATCCTTGCAGTTTAAGATGACACTTTTAAAATAAAATTCTCTCCTAATGATGGCTTGAGCCCTGCCACTCAATGGGAGAATCAGCAGAACCTGTAGGATTTTATTTGGAATTGACATTCTCTATTGTAATTTTGTTTGTTTATTTTTAAATTTTCTTTTTTGTTTTCACTGGAAAAGAAAGATGATGCTCAGTTTTAAACGTTAAAAGTGTATAAGTTACTTTGTTACAATAAAACTAAATGTGTACACAAAGGATTTGATGCTTTTTCTCTCAGAATAGATATACTTTTAATATGACCTTCCAAGTTTGACTTGTATAATAACATCATCGTCAAACTTTGTCACCCTAACTTCGTATATTTTGATACGCACTTTGCAGGATGACCTCAGGGCAATGTGGATTGACTAAAGGGATTTGAATCAATGTCTTAATGTCTCCTTAGCTGGGAAACATGGGTACAATTTATTATTGGTTTCTGAACATGTCATTTGGGATAGTAGAAACTCAAAACTGAGTTATGAGTGATACCCTTGATTTTTATCTCAAATCGGCAGTTTTTAAAGTGGGTCTTCAATTACCTGGATATAGTAGTGCTTTGCTGCCAACATCAAACAGATCTGGTGCTCTAATGTCAAGTTGTTCGTGGGACAGTTGCTGGCATGTCTTCACTGGCTCTATAAAGTGTGGCCAAGAAGATGGGCTCTCAGAGTAAGAAGTCCATGCTGGTAGTCAGGAAGAACTTTCTGTCTCTTTTAAGTCCCTGGTATCTGGCATAAATCTCTCCAAAGCCAATGTGTGGATCTGGGTGGGATGATGGACTCTGCTCTGTCTGCTCAATGCTGCTGTGCAGAGAGTAGCATTTTGAAAAGCTACCTAATGCATAAGCTTTTTAATGCTATAAAACACAGCTGAAATTAAATGCCACTTTTTCAAAGGTGAATTAATGGACAGCCTGGTCAAATTCAAAGCTTTTTGTTGTATAAAACTTTATATATTGTTGAGAGCCACAGCCTAAGGGGCCCCAGCAAACTTCCAGCTGCCGGCTGATGATTGGCTCACAGCGGCCCCAGCAACATCTAGCTGATTGGCTCCTCTGCGGTGATGCTCATTGGGCTGTTTCCCTGCCCTTTCAGACCACGGAGCTGCTCATTGGGGGACTTTTTTGGCTCCGCCCACGTGACCCAGCCAATCAGCCTCAAGAGCAGGAGGATTGTGGGAGGTGGAGAGAAGCTTGTGTGGGAGAGAGAGGCTTGTGGAAAGCCGGTGGTGGCAGTTGAGGCTCTGAGGGTTTTTCCTGAGAGGCTGTTTTGTTTGGCGTGTGTGGTTCTAAAAATAAAGTTAGTTTCTTTTGACAAGTGGCTCCTGATTGTGCCCAGCCAGACTGCGGCAATATATGGAACTATTCCATCAATAGGCAAAGTGTAACCAAAATCTGTCTAGATGGACAGTATGTAATTTCTGCACAGGTCTCTGTTTAGTAAACACATCACTGTATACCGGTCAGGAATCTTGCTCCAATAAAGGAACATAAATATTTTTTTTTTTTTTTGGAAAAAAAATAATAAAATAAAATAAAATACCTGGCAATCAATTTAATGAAAGAGGTGAAAGAGCTGTATAATGAAAATTAGAACCCTAAGGAAAGAAGTCAAAGACCACCTTAGAAGATGGAAAGATCTACCTTGCTCTTGGATAGGCAGAATTAATATTATCAAAATGACCATACTACCAAAAGCACTATACAGATTTTATGCAATTCCAACCAAAATCCCAATGGCATTCCTCATAGAAATAGAAAAAGCAGGGGCTGGGATGTGGCTCAAGCGGTAGCGCGCTCGCCTGGCGTGCGTGCGGCCCGGGTTCGATCCTCAGCACCACATACAAACAAAGATGTTGTGTCCGCCGATAACTAAAAAAATAAAAATATTAAAAAAATTCTTTCTCTCTCTCTCTCTCCCTCTCTCACTCTCTCTTTAAAAAAAAAAAAAAAAAAAGAAAAAGCAATCATGAAATTCATCTGGAAAAATAAGAGACCTAGAATCGCTAAAGCAATCGGTAGCAGGAAGAGTGAAGCAGGTGGCATCACTATACCAGACCTTAAACTATACTACAGAGCTATAATAACAAAAACAGCAATGGTATTGGCACCAAAACAGACTGGTAGACCAATGGTACAGAATAGGGGTCACAGAATAACCAAAAAAGTTACAATTATCTTATATTAATGACAAAGGTGACAAAAACATGCACTGGAGGAAAAATAGCCTCTTCACAAATGGTGCCAGGAAAACTGGAAATCCATATGCAACAAAATGAAATTAAACGCCCTATTTCTCACCATGCACAAAACTCAACTCAAAATGGATCAAGGCCTTAAGAATAAAACCAGAGACCCTGCGTCTAATAGAAGAAAAAGTGGGCCCAAATCTCCATCATGTTGGATTAGGCCCCAACTTCCTTAATAAGACTCCTTTGGTGCAAGAATTAAAATCAAGAATCAATAAATGGGATGGACTCAAAGGAAAAAGTTTCTTCTCAGCAAAAGAAACAATCTGTGAGGCGAATAGAGAGCCTACATCTTGGGAGCAAATCTTTACCCCTCACACATCATATAGAGCACTAATCTCTAGGGTATGTAAAGAACTCAAAAAGTTAAACACCAAAAAAATAAACAACCCAATCAATAATTGGGCCAAGGACCTGAAGAGACATTTCTCAGAAGACAA
Source organism: Marmota marmota marmota (assembly GCF_001458135.2). Classification (NCBI taxonomy): domain Eukaryota; kingdom Metazoa; phylum Chordata; class Mammalia; order Rodentia; family Sciuridae; genus Marmota; species Marmota marmota. The sequence goes on along the minus strand of NW_026000142.1, from coordinate 25,022,110 downwards.
TATATATGATATATATATATGATCAACAAAAATATGAAAAATGCTCATCATTGCTAGCAAATAGAGAAATGCAAATCAAAATCACTCTAAGATTTCAACTCACTTCAGTCAGAATGGCAGCTATTATAAAGACAAACAATAATATTGGTAAGGATGTGGGGGAAAAGGTACACTCATATACTGCTGGTGGGACTGCAAATTGGTACAGCCAATATAGAAAGCAGTATGGAGATTTCTTGGAAAATTGGGGGGCTGGGGTTATAGCTCAAGTGGTAGGGTGCTTGCCTCATATGCACAAGACCATGGGTTCAATGCCCAGCACCACAAAAAAAAAAAAAAAGGAAAATTGGGAATGGAACCACCATTTGACCCAGCTATCCTTCTCCTCAGCCTATACCCAAAGGACTTAAAAACAGCATACTACAGGGACACAGTTACATCAATGTTTATAGCAGCACAATTCACAATAGTTAAACTGTGGAACCAACCTAGATGCCCTTCAATAGATGAATAGATTTTTTAAAAATGTGGCATATATACACAATGGAATATTATTCAGCAGTAAGAGAGAATAAAATCATGGCATTTGCAGGTAAATGGATAAAGTTAGAGAATATAATGCTAAGTAAAGTTGTCCAATCCCAAAAAAAACAAATGTCGAATGTTTTCTCTGATATAAGGAGACTAATTCACACTGGGGTTGGAAGAAGGAGGATGGGAGGATTAGATGAACTCTAAATAGGGCAAAGGGGTGAGAAGGGAAGGGAGGGGGCATGGTGGAAAAAGATTGTAGAATGAGATGATACCATTATCCTGAGTACATGTATGAAGACACAAATGGTGTGAATATACTTTGTATACAACCAGAGATATGAAAAAGTGTGCTCTATATGTGTAATAAGAATTGTAATGCATTCTGCTGTCATATATAAATTAAAAATAATTTTAAAAAGAGAGACAACAAAGTTGGAGAACTGACACTATCTAACTTCAACACTTACAATATGGATATGGTGGCGCACACTAGTAATTTCAGCCACTTAGGAGGCAGAAGCAGAAGAAGCCTAAGTTTAAGGCCATCTTGGACAACTTGGTAAGCCCTTGTCTCAAAATTAAAAATAAAAGGGCTTGGGGCTGTGGTTGTTGTCCAGTGGTAGAGCACTTGCCTAGCACATGTGAGACACCGGATTGGATCCTCAGCACCACATAAAAATAAATAAAAGATATTATGTACATCTACAACTAATACTTATTTTTTTTCTTTTTTTCTTTTTTTCTTTTAAATAGGGAGACTTGGGATACAGCCTAGTTGGTAGAGCGCTTACCTCACATGCAAGCCCTAGGTTCAATCCCCAGCACCACAAAAAAAAAAAAAAAAAAAAAAAAATAGAGCTAGAGAGGTAGCTCAGTGGTACAGCATTGCTGGGTACAATCCACAGTACTACAAAGCTACAGCAATCAAAACTGTGTGGTACTGGAAAAATGACAAGTAGATTAATGGGAAACAAACAGACACACATTGGAAGGCATTAAAATAGAGAGAAAGATAGTTTCTGCTGACTGATGTTCTGCTGTCTGCCCCGGGGCCTCATGGACTCTGAAGGAGGCCTCTCCAGGGAACTTTCTGCGGACAGTGGATGGGAGATCGCCTTAGAGCTGCTTCCTGGGCATTCCTGAGGTGGCCTCTGGGTTTGTGTATTCAGAGCTGTTTGGATATAGCTTCTTTGAGCAACAGGACAAAAGCGGACAGATTGAATTGGAAGCTCTCCCCTCCACCCCCCACTTAGGAGACCTGCTCCCCACAAGGAACCCTCAGGCCACCTTCCAGAGGTGTGACTAAAATGCAACAATTCCACCCCCACATGCATCTGTGAGGCATTTGGGGGTGGTTGCAGACACAAGAATGGACAGAAGGACACATCTAGACCTCAAGATGCCCCTGTCCCTGGGCAGCTATTTAGCCTCCTGTTTTGGTGACACCCATTTCATGGGCAACTTAACAATGTCTTAAAAGGGACTCTGAGTAATGGCCTCACTTGTTAGGGGCTAAGTGGGGTGCTTCAGCTGGCCAGTTTGTCTCCCAGAACAATTTTGGGGGCCTGACAGGTGGGCCTAGATACTACTACAAACCTATTAGAATGGCCAACTTCCAAGATGGGTGTGGTGGCACACACCTGTAATCCCAGTGGCTTGGGAGGTTGAGACAGGGGGATCAAAGGCAGACTCAGCAACTTTGAGAGGCTCTAAGCAACTCAGTGAGACCCTGTCCTTAAATACATAAAAGGGATGGGGATGTGCCCCAGTGGTTAAGTGCCCCTCAGTTCAATCCCAGGTACAAAAAAAAAAAGAATGGAGGCTGGGGTTGTGGCTCAGTGGTACGGCGCTTTCCTAGCATGCATGAGGCACTGGATTATACCATCTACAACTAAAAACAACAACAAAAAAAAGAATGGCCAACTTCCAGAACACTGATAGCACCAAATGCTAATGTGTATGAAACAGAAGCAACTCTCTTTTCATTGCTGGTGGAAATAAAAAATGATATAGCTACCCTGGAAGACAGTTTAGTAGTTTCTTATAAAACTAAAAATATTCTTCCTATACAACTGAACTCCTTGATATTTAACCCAGAAAAGCTGAAAACCTGTGTCCAAAAACATACATGCAGATGTTTACAGGTTTATTCAAAACTGCCCAAATTAGAAACAACTGAGATATTCTTCAGTAGGTAAATAAAAAACTATGGTACATCCAAAGAAATGCTATTCCACTCAAAAGAAATGAATTTAATAACATTCTTATATTTTCTTCATTCACTCATACATTATTATTAAAAAGACTTTTTATTGGTACATTGTAATCATACATAATAGTGGGATTAAGGAACATACATCCAAGCAACTATTTCATTATCAAGAGAAAATTAAAAACAAAATCAAAAAATAATGCTTAAAACAATTAAGTTATAACAGGACAAACAGTAAAATAATGTGGGATAGAAAAATATTTTTTAAATTCTTATGATGCATGAAATATTCAAATAAAATTTTAATATGGGGGAAAAAATGAGCTATCAAGCCAAAGAAAAGTTTGGGGAAAACTTAAATGCTACTACTAAGTAAAGAAGCCACTCCAAAAAGACGACATAACTGTACGATTCCAAGTGTATGGTATTCTGGAAAAGGCAAAACTATGGAGACAGTAAAAAGATCAGTGGTTGCCAGGAGTTAAAGGGGTAATAGAAGTGAGTGGACAGAGCACAGGATTTTCAGGACAGTGAAACTATTCTATATGACAACATAATAGTAGAAATGTGTCATTATGCTATTGTCCAAATACATAAAATGTGTAACACTGAGCATGAGCTCTGAAGTAAACCATAGAGAATGGGTAATCATGATGTATCATTGCAGGTCACTCTGGCAGTGGTTATAATGGGGCAAGCTGAACAAATACGGGACAGAGGGTACATATAAAAATCTCTATTTTTCTTTCAAATCTACCGTGAATTTACAACTGTTCTTAAAAATTTTATTTAAAACATTATTCTTATGTGACCATGATATAATTATTTTTAAAGAAAATAAAGTAAAAAATTAAAATCAAAAATATATACCCTAAGAATACCGTCAAAAAGCTTTAAATACTCATATAAGACCTTATGTTAGTCAGCTTTTCATCAGTGTGACTAAAATACCTGACAAAAATTTAGAGGAGAAGTTTATTTTGGCTCACAGTTTCAGAGGTTCAGTCTATGGGCAGTCAAGTCCATTGCTCTAAGATCAGGCAGAATATCATGGTTCAAGGACATGGAGGAGAAGCACTATCCACCTCATGGCAGCCAGAAAGGAGGATCACAGAGAAGATAAACCCTTCCAGGGCAAAAACCCCTGTGACCAACCTCCCCCAACTACATCCCACCTGCCTACAGTTACCACCCAGTTAGTCCATTCAAACTAGATGGACTAATTAGGTTACAGCTCTCAAAATTCAATCACTTTACTGCCAAACATTCCTGCATTAACACAGGAGCTTTTAGGGTACACCTCATATTCAAACCCATAACAGACCTATCACTGAAAACTACAAATGTTACTGAAGGTAATTTTAAAAGACCTAAATAAATGCACATATACACTGTGCTGCTCACAATATTAAGATGTCAATTCTCTCAAATTGATCTGGGGATTCAATACAATCTCAATCAAAATCCCAGCATTTCTTTCACTTTGTAAAAGTTAACTTTGAAAAAGAGCATATTCAGAGAACATATATCATCTGACTTCAAGGGTTTCTATAAAAAACTGTAGTAATCAAGACAACATGGTACTAGTGTCAAGAAAAACAAATCAATGGAAGAGAACAGAGAGCAGAAATAGACCTCACATACATGGTGAATTAATTTGACTATTTGCAAAAGCAGTTCAGTAGAGAAAGAATAGACTTTTCTAAAAACAGTGCTGGGAAACCTAGATATACATTTGTTCAAAAAAAAAAAAAAAAAAAA
>NW_026000142.1:25010533-25016837 GCF_001458135.2 Marmota marmota marmota | reverse complement strand
CTTTTTCAAAAAAAAAAAAAAAAGTAACTGATCTACACTCCATGCACAAAAATTAGCTCAAATATTATTACAAGCCTAAAAGGAAAATCTAAAACTAAAAAACATGCTGAAGACAAACAGGAGCTGGGCTGCACAATGATTGCTTAGAATTGACACCAAAATATATATAAGAAAAAAATTTGCAAATTAAACTCCATTAAAACTAAGAACTTATATTCTTCAAAAGATTATCAATAAAATGAAAAGATAAGTCACAAAATAAAATATTTATAAATCACATATCTGATAAAGAGCTTATATCCAGAATATATCAAAAGAACCTCAAAGCCCAAAAATAAGAAAACACTAAAAGTTTGAAGGTTCCTAATACAAAGGAATTATAATATTTGAGGAGATGGAAATGCTAGTTACCCTGATTTAATTATTATACAATGTATGCATGCACTGAATTATGATATTGTAGATAATAAATAAATACAAACAGTAAAAGTTTAATTTTAAATGATAGTTATTATTTTTGAGGAAAAGGGAAAACATAGTGACTCAGAAGGAGAACAAGGGGGATCTTTAAATTGCTGGCAATATTCTATTTCTTGATCAGTTATTATATGGATGTGCTCATGCTTGATAATTCAATTATCTACCCATGTAAATATGTGTTTTTATATATAATTTATACTTCAATTATTTTTTTAAATTAATACATAAAATTTTTAAAAATTTAAACCCAACCCATGGAAACTGTTTAAACTTATGGTCTGCATAAAACCAAACTAAGCTCATATGATTTCTATGAAAGGAAAAACAAGCTAAAAACACATTTCTTTCCCCCATTCACTCAGCAATCATCACTGAGAGTCCACCAGGTGATAGCTGGGCCCACACCATGCCTTTCCTTGAACCATTAGTATCCAATAGAGTGAAGTCAAACCTATCTGGAAACTGTATGGACAAGAAACATATAACTCCATTATCCAAAACAACAGATGCAGTACTAACCCCAAACTCAACCAAAGATCAGTTATATCAGACAAGACCCCCAAATTTTTCTAATCCTCAGTTACCTCAAATATAAACTGGAAATTTATAATATTTGCCCCTATTCTGCCTTCTGAGTATCAAAAGAATAAAATCAAAAAACTTTGAAACCATAATTTTTTTTTGGGGGGGGTACCAAAGATTGAACTCAATGGCACCCAACCACTGAGCCACATCCCCAGTCACTTTTTGTATTTTATTTAGAGACAGGATCTCACAGAGTTACTTAGAGCCTCACTAAATTGCTGAGGCTGGCTTTGAACTCTTAATCCTCCTGTCTCAGCCTCTCAAGCCACTGCGATTACAGGTATGCATCAACACAACCAGCAACCATAAAGCTTTATATAGTGACATTTTTATGAAAATAAAGTATACAACCCCAGTTTTTAAAAAAAAAAATAGTTGAAAGATCTGAACAGACACAAAACAAAAAAAAAATTTAAGAATGGCAAATAAGCACATGAAAAGATGCTTAACATCATTAGTCATTTGAAAATGAAAATTAAACAGCAAGGGTTGGGCATGTAGCTCAGTGGAAGAGTACCTGCACAGTATACTCAAGTGACTGGGGAGGCTGAGGCAAGAGGATCACAAATTTGAGACCAATCTCAGCAATTCAGCAAGACCTTGTCTAGAAATGAATAAAATTTTAAAAGGCCCAAGGAGGGGCTGGGGTTGTAGCTCAGTGGCAGAGCACTTGCGTAGCATACATGAGGCACTGAGTTCGATCCTCAGCACCACATAAAAATAAACTAATAAAATAAAATCCATCTACAACTACAAAAATTTTTTTTTAAAAAAAAGACTACAGTGAGCTGGGCATGGATGATGGCACACGCCTGTAATTCCAGCAACACAGGAGGATCTCAAATCGGAAGCCAGCCTCAGCAGAAGCAAAGCACTAGGCAACTCAATGAGACCCAGTCTCTCAATAAAATACAAAATAGGGCTGGGAATGTGGCTCAGTGGTCAAGTGCCCCTAAATTCAATCCCTGGTACCAAAAAATAAAAAATAAAAGATTGCAGTGATAGCTTCATGGGTGAATTTGTATGTCAAAACCTTGTCCAGGAGGGCGCATGCACACCTTTAATCCTGGTGACTGGAGAAGCTGAGGCAGGAAAAATCAAAAATTCAAGTCTAACCTTGGCAACTTTGTGAGTCACATCCCACCTACTCCCCTTGCCCAAAAAAAGCAGGATGAAGCTTAGTGTTTGGAAAGCACCCCTGGGTTCGATCCCCAGTATCCAAAAAAAAAATTGCCAAATGTAACAGCTTATTGTCTGTCAATTGTACCTCATGCTAACAAAAATCCTAAACAAACAAAAATGTATGCAAATGGTCTACAAGGAATTATATAGGAAAATGAGAGGAGCACTCTATGAATGTGGGTAGCAATGCTGGTTCATGTTCAATAACTTTATTTTGAAATATGCCAACCAAAATTTCAAGTAAAAAGAATGTATATCATTTAAATCTCATCTAATTCCAAAAGAGTCTTCAGTGGCATATAGTGAAAGTGTAGTAATAAAATCATTAAACAAGTCAAACACGGTGGTGCATACCTATAAGCTCAGCAACTCCGGAGAAGGACTACAACCTTAAGACCAGCCTTAGAAACTTAGCAAGACCCTCTCTTAAAATAAAAAGGACTGAAATGTAGCTCAGTAGTAGAACATTGAGTTCAATCCCCAGTACAAAAAAAAAAAAAACCTGAGGCAGTAAGGTTATAGCCAATTAGAATTTGACAATAATTTTCAAGAGATAATTACAAAGAGTGAAGTCATTCGTAAAATTACCCTTTTCCCAAAGATAAAAGTAACTTTAATTTTTTCATCAAAAATATCAGCTAACATCACTTGCATTTTCTAAAATCTAACATAATTTATTTGATGTTCCTTCACTTTTCCTCATCTTTATCCCAAGTGTCAGGAGTTTGATTATTTTCACTTTAAGAGTCCTATTCAAATTCTTTCTTTTCCTGTTGTTATTGTTCTGAATCTGAAATCTTACAGCTTCAAATCATTTTTGGAATGAGACCAAACACAAATTAATTATTACAACAGTCTCCTAGCTTACATCCTTACCTAGGGATACTCTACCACTGAAACTACACCCCCATCCCTTTTTATTCTGATATAGGGTATCATTAAAATTGCTGGGAATAACCAGTCCTGCCTCAGATGCCCGCATAGCTGGGATTACAGGAACACGGCCTTGCTGGTCTGATGAAGAATCTTAAACTAGCTCTTCTACTAACAAAAGCTGCATCTCAAAAGACACATGGAGACTGTCCATAACATGCCCTCATGCCACCTATTCTTAATGTGGTCACTTCCTGCAACACATTCACTTGAAGATTTCTTGCAATTTGGGCTCAGAATCTTTGGGGATGGGGGACAAAGAATTTTTAGCCTAGATGAACTGCCGCAGTCTGGCTGGGCACAAAATCACGAGCCACTCAAGCAGGAACAAAGTTTATTTTTTAAAACTGCCGCCAATGTCCGGTACCGCCCGGGAAGATTTTTTCCACCCACGCGGCGTCCTCCCGGACCCCAGAGAGAGCTCCTCCCCCGGAACTCCCTCCTACTGTACTTCCCCAACCAATGGGAACTCTCCAGGAGTCCCATAGCCGGCCTAGGTGAACAGCAGGAGTCCAATATCCATATGAATGCAAATCTTAACATAATCATATCATCTCAATGGCTAGCTGGCGTCACCTTTCGACCAAAAATGCCATGCATCATATACTTGGCTCTTAGCAATGAACCTTATATAAACTAAGACTTAAAAACCTATCACTACAAGAAAGGTTCTTTCATGAAGGCTTTGCCTAGATCCTCCATTTCATCTCCCAAACATTCCCCAAATGAAACATTCTATCCTAGACACACCAAATCACTTTCTGAACCCATCTTGTTCTTGCTTGACTCCATGACTCTACAAATGGTTGTTCTTCTCTCACTGGAAGGTTACACACTTTAATTTTGTCATCCTCCTCCCACACAGCCCCACATGCTCCAGCCATGGGTGACCTGGATGTGGAAAAGCAGATAAGCTTCAAGTAACCAAGGAAAGAAGAAAGAAGAACAATGGAATATTCCAATTATAGAACAGGAAAAGGGTAGACAGAATCAAAAAGACACAAAGAAATAAACATCAGGGCTAAAATCCACATAAAAACGACATGAAAAACATGCTAAGGGCCCCTAATTTTTTTCCCCTGAAAGCCCCACACCTGCTCTCAAGAAGCCTTTGCATGTAGGATATATATGTGTTGGGGTCTTAAGAATTGGAGAGGGTAAAGGTTAGAAAATCACAAAAATGTGTGTTCAGCAATCAAGTTCCCTATGAGCATTTAGTCTTCTTGAAAAAAGAATCCTTATTCATACACCTTATTCATAGCTTTTCATCTCTGTGACCAAAAAAAACCTGAAATAACTTAAAAGAAGAATCTTAAGAATGGGCTCATGTTTTCAAAGGTTTTAGCACAAGGTCACTTGCTCCATTGTTTTTAGGCCATGATAAGGCAGGGAGCTCCTGGAACAAAGCTGATCCCCTGGCGGCCAAGAAGAGGAGGATAAAAGGAGAGGGAGGAGGTGAGGACAAAACCAACTGGTCAGAGCACAGCACACGCACACCCATGACCCACCTCCTAAAGTTTCCCACCTCCCAACAGCACTACCAGCTGGGGAAAAGGACATCAACACAGGAAATTTGGGGGATATTCTACAACATCCTTAATGCATTATTTGATTTCCTACACATTTTCTGACTTAATGTTGAATGCATTTCCATTTCAGCACTTTGTTTCAAAACACTGCTTCAGTCAGGCCCAGTGGCACATGCCTATAATCCCAGCAGCTCAGGAGGCTGAGGCAAGAGAATCTTGAGTTTAAGGTCAGCCCCAGCAACTCAGCGTTGCACTAACTCAGCCAGACCTTTGTCTTTAAGTAATTTTTTTTTCTTTGTGGTGCTTGAGATTGAACTCAGGGCCTTGTGCATGCAAGGCAAGCACTCTATCAATTGAGCTATATCCCCAGCCCCTTAAATAATTTTTTTTTTTTGAGAGAGAGAGAGAGAGAGAGAGAGAGAGAGAATTCTTTTTAATATTTATTTTTTAGTTTTCGGCGGACACAACATCTTTGTTTGTATGTGGTGCTGAGGATCGAACCTGGGCCGCACACATGCCAGGCGAGCGCGCTACTGCTTGAGCCACATTCCCAGCCCATAAAATATTTTTTAAAAGGCCTGAGGATGTGGCTCAGTGGTTAGGAACCCTGGGTTCTGGCTGGGGTTGTGGCTCAGTGGTACAGTGCTTACCTAGCACACATCACTGGGTTCAATCCCCAGAACCACATTAAAAAAAATTAAAAACTAAATAAACAAAATTAAGGTATTATGTCTACAACTAAATTTTAAAAATCTACATCTACAACTGAAAATAAAAAATAAAGAACCATGGATTCAATCTACGGTTCCAAAAAAAAAAAAAAAACTTGCTGGATTCAACAAAATTATCAGGCGTTAATTATCTTCTCCCAAACCTATACCACTTAGTTTACAATATCATATCATTTTATTTTTCAATAGCATTCCCACCAGAGTGGGTAGCAAGTGTTTTTTCCAAATACCAAGACAGTAAATATTCCAGACTATAAGTACTATGCTCTCCATTGCAACTGCTGGATTCTGACCTTCTAGGCACAAAAGGGATAACATGTAAACAAGACATATGTGGCGTATGCCTGTAATCCCAGAGATTTGGGATGCTGAGGCAGAAGGATCGTTCAAAGTTCAAAGCCAGCCTCAGCAACTTAGTGAGACCCTGTGTCAAAATAAAAAATAAAAAAGGGGCTGGAGAGGGCTGGGGTTGTGGCTCAGCAGTAGAGCACTCGCCTAGCACTGCGAGGCCCCGGGATCAATCCTTAACACCATATAAAAATAAATAAATAAAATAAAGGTATTGTGTCCAACTACAACTAAAAAGGGGGTGGGGACTAGAGATGTGGCTCAGTGGTTAAGTGTCCCTGAGGTTCAGTCTCTGGTACCGAAAAAAAAGAATCTGACTGTAATGCAAAAATTTATTTATGGACAATGGTATCTGAATTTCATATTTTTATGTCACAAAATATTATTTTAAATTTTTTCAATCATTAAAAATATAAAAAATGGGAACTGGGGTTGTGGCTCAGTGGTGGAGTGCCTGCCTAGCATGTGTGGGGTGCTGGGTTCCATCCTCAGCACCATATTAAAAAAAAAAAAAAA
>NW_026000142.1:25005324-25010458 GCF_001458135.2 Marmota marmota marmota | reverse complement strand
TCAGGGCTGGGGATGTGGCTCAAGCGGTAGCGCGCTCGCCTGGCATGCGTGCGGCCCGTGTTCGATCCTCAGCACCACATACAAACAAAGATGTTGTGTCCGCCAAGAACTAAAAAAAATAAATAAATATTTAAAAAAAAAAATAAATAAAAAAAAAAAATAAAACAAGTCAGACTGCATTTCACAACTCTAGGTATTAACAGGAACAAGGTCTCTAAGTCTCTGAAAAATCAACCAAGCAAAGCCTTTAGCAATTCAATGAGATTGTGTCTGTAAATAAAAAATAAAGAAGGGCTGGGGATGTGGCTCAGTGGTTAAGCACCCCAGATTCAATCCCTTTTAACACACACACACACACACACACACCAAAAAAAGTAGAAAATAAGTCAGGCACAGTGGCTCATGCCTGTAATCTCAGCAGAGGCTGAGGCAGGAGGATCACGAGTTCAAAGTCAGTCTCAGCAACGGTGAGGCACTCAGCGACTCAGTGAGTCCCTGTCTCCAAATAAAATACAAAACAGAGCTGGGGATATGGCTCAGTGGTTGAGTGCCTCTGGGTTCAATCCCCAGCATCAAAAAAAAAAAAAAAAAAGTAGAAAATATACATAGGGAAGAAAAGTACTGCATATTACCCCACAAAAGTAAAATTAATGTTACTTAGCTGTGAGACAGACTGGGTTTTAAATAAGTATGTGCAAATACAAGGGAATATTATGTTCATCTTTAAAGATACAAGGAAATATTACAAATACACACACAAAATCCAAGCCAAAAAAAAAAGAAAGAGGAAATTCTCACATGCTACAACATAACAAATTGCTTATAGTTTACTCTATTGTACACACACAAAATCCAAGCCAAAGAAAAAAAGGAGGAAATTCTATTACATGCTACAACATTTCAAAATGCTTATAGTTTACACTACTATAATTGCATACTTAATAGCTATCAAGATATATATTTTATGCTGTTTTAATCACAATAAAAATTTATAAATTATTTCTTTTTTGTACCTGGGATTGAACTCAGGGGCACTTGACTACTGAGCCACATCCCCAGCCCTATTTTGTATTTTATTTAGAGACAGTCTGAGTTGCTTAGCTCCTCACCATTGCTGAGGCTGGCTTTGAACTCACAATTCTCCTGTCTCAGCCTCCCAAACTGCTGGGATTACAGGCGTGCGCCACCGTGCCCAGCCTATAAATACAAATTATAGATTATAGGTTACAGAAAACTGATTCTGTCACAAGCTTTTACATATTTTTCTAAAAAGAAAACTGACATGTATTGAATTACTTCCAATTATCTCCAAAGAGGTATCTATGATATTTTGTTGCTACTGAAGCTTTCTCCTAAAAATATTGAATAAAATAAACTCTGGAAATCTTTACAAAGATATCTTTTAACAATACTCTATGTAGGCAGTGTCAATTTCCACTATAGGAAAAAGTAATAAGCCCTGTCTCATTCACTTAAAAAGCAAGTTGTTTTCATAATAGTAACTAGTGAAAAAAAAAATGTTTAACAAAGCTCTAATTACCAAAGGGACAGTTTCAGTTTGGGATTATGAAAAGGTTCTAGGTGGTGGATAGTGGTGATGGTTGAACAATAATGTGAATGTACTTAATACCACTTAACTCTGTGTTTAAAAGGGGCTATGGTGATCAATTTTATGTTATGTATATTTTAACAATAAGAAACTTACTCTGCCTTTAAACATTCTGTATGAATTAAGAGGAAGTTTCAGGCTGGGGTGTAGCTCAGTGGTAGAGTGTTTGCCTAGCATGCTGGAAGCCCTAGGTTTGACCCCCAATATGTTGGGGGTGGGGTATTCACAAAGGTCATTTGCAGTAAGCTACTGTTAAGTCATGTGTGTTAATTCACTCATGCAATTACTTCTAAACTACCCCTAATAAAGACATCTCAAATGTCGCAATTACCCATGAAAGAGTTATCAAAATCAAAAATTTTCCTGGAAAACCTATACACTTTTTCAATGAACCCCTAGAAATAACATAAAATCTGAGTTATCAATGAGAATATAACTACTTGACAAACTTAATTAAGACACTATTTGGTTCAGAATGCGTTAAATATTTTCTACACAAACTACTTCTGCACAATCAGTGATATGCTTTTAAAAAGAAAAGTTTACTGAGCTGGGGTTGTGGGCTCAGTGGTAGAGCTCTCAATGCGAGACCCTGGGTTTGATCCTCAGCACCACATAAAAATAAATAAATTAAATAAATATATTGTATCCAACTACAACTAAAAAATAAATATTAAAAAAAGAAAAGTTTACTGAAATATACCAAAACTTGCCAAGAACATATGAAGCAATTAGAAAGAATAATATAATAGTAGCATTAAATTATAGCCACAACTTAATATGCTATACCATCAAGAGTGCTTCATACATACCTATGTAGAAGTCCTAAGGTCAAGTACTGATCTAAAGTTCAGAAACACACAACAGAATGGACATGAGCAGGAACAGAAGTCTTAAAAATCACTATTTATTAAGCAACGCCTGGTCTAATGTGCAAGTATTTTGCTGAATATATCATGTGAATTCTAATTTAAACTTCACAGTAACCTCATGAGGTTGGTGCTATAATTAATATTGTTTTACAAATGAGGAAACTGGGCTGGGGATGTGGCTCAAGCGGTAGCGCGCTCGCCTGGCATGCGTGCGGCCCGGGTTCGATCCTCAGCACCACATACAAACAAAGATGTTGTGTCTGCCGAAAACTAAAAAATAAATATTAAAAAATTCTCTCTCAAAAAAAAAACAAATGAGGAAACTGACTCACACAGGAGTTAAACAACTATTCAGATTACATAGCTATTAAATGGAAGGATAAGAGTAAGAAGCCACATTCATCAATAAAGTCCATACCACTTTCAAGTTTACAGAGCCCAACTTAAGTATTTCATCTAGTTACTATCTCCTTTTTTTTAATATTTATTTTTTGTTTTAGGTGGACACAATATCTTTAATTTACTTTTAGGTGGTGCTGAGAATCAAACCCAGTGCCTCATGCACGCTAGGCGAGCACTCTACCACTAAGCTACAACCCCAGCCCTGCTATCTCCTTTTTAACACACTGAAAAGACTGCACAGTTTTCAGTGTCTATTTTCCTGGAGGAAAATAGAGGATTGGGGAGGATAAACCACACCTTTCAAAGGAAAGCAGGGAGTGGAGGTGGTCAGGAACCCAAGTCTTCTAACTTCTCACACACTGCTTTTCCTTCTCAATTATACTTTACCAAGGTGATGGTTTAAAAAATATACTCACATATTAATATGCCTCCCTTTAAAGGGCACAACCTAATTCTCCCTTGAGTGTAGGCTACACTCAATAACCCCTAGAGTTGGTCATAAAAAGTACTGCAGCCTCCTCATGGATCCCTCCCAAATCACTCCTTCTAGACAAAGCCAGCTGACAAGTCGTGAGGACACTCAAGGACAGGACCCCTTGGTAGGAAGCAAGGCCTCCTGCCAACAGCTTGGAAGTAGATACTCCAGCCCCAGCCAAGTCTTCAAATGACTACAACCCTGAGCCAGAATCTCACTGCTAGTAGGCTGCCTCCAAAATCCTAACACATAGAAACTACAAAATGAAAAATTTTTTTATTAAACTACCAAATTTACAATAATTCATTACATGGTAATAGGGAACTAATACAACTGGGAAAGAAAACATAAAAAACACAACCTCTGTGTGTGACTGACATCTTGCCATCTAAATTGGCAGTGAAGAAAGTATAGGCCCTGCAGATCACATTAATAGAAACTATGTGACTTGGAATAAGGGACAATCTCTCAAACTTAGTTTTATCATCTGTTAATATGAAAGATAGTAAGTTCTTCATTTTAAATACACTCCCCATTTTACAATAATCTCTCCACTAATCTAACCTTTCCAGAGTCACCATGACAAGTAAACGGAATAATGTGACCCACACTTGGCATGGTACCTAACATGCAATAAAGGGTTAATAAATGTTTATTGCTACAAATCTTAATTCTTTAATCTGCTCTCCACTAACAGCTTCCCCAGGCTTACGGCCAAGCTTTTAAAAATTTCCAATTCTCAACAGGGAACACCTCCATTGCTGCTCTAATTCTCCAAAATCTTTTTCTCACTGGTCTTCATTAAGGTCATTTGTTCTGCTGTTGCACAACACTCATCTAAATCTGCCCTTTCCTATGGCTCCCAGAGAATAAACAAACATGGTTCTCTTCTTATTTCTTTTACTTCTGCTGCTCATTGTCTCTCTTCCCCTTCAAATGCAGTCTAGTCTCTCCCAAGTTATCTCCTTGGTCCTCTTCTTCATTCTCACCCTCAAAAATGAAAATGGCCTTTTTTATGGATAACTCCCCTACTCCACCTATCATTTGATTCATAGATCCCAATCTTCATAAGCCTAATACTCCCATCTAAATACCCCACACCTCCAACTCAACAAAAACTAAACTTTTTCCCTTTATGCCTTTTTGCTATCTTCCCCATTCCCAACCCTGACCCTCTCTCTGTATTAATAGATCAGTCTCCAAAGTCATCAAGGATGAAATGTCCAAAATCATATTACAATCTTTCCCCATATGCTTTCAATATATTAGGCACCATGCTGGATGCCAGAGACACATGGCATGCAGTTGTGTACTGCCCCTAGGAGCTCACAATCTAGCATCTAATTAGTGGCCAATTTCCTAATGAGCCCACCTGTGCAAAGGCCAACATTTCCATCCCATTCGTTTGTATTCCTACCACAACTATCCATCCTCTCATCCCTGGGCACTAACAGCATTCTAAAAACTCTCTCCAAATCTTCAATCCGCACCCTGCCTCAATCCATCCTTCACATCAGTTACCAGTTGTATTTCTCAGCAGGTGATCATGCTACTCAGATCCTCAAAAATCTGCAATGATCCCATTGCTTATAGAGAAAGTAACAATTCCCTGACATTACCACAATAGTGCTTCCTGATTTTTCCATTCAAATCATCTTCTGCAACCTCCTGTACTTTCCATATGTACAGAGAGACACGTAGGGCATCTCCCTCTCTCCTTAACACTCATGTTTCTTTTACCTCAGTAAAAAGAAAAAAAGGCGGGGGGGGGGGGGC
>NW_026000142.1:24990481-25004464 GCF_001458135.2 Marmota marmota marmota | reverse complement strand
GGGGGGGGGGGGGGGGCACCTAGGGATATAGCTCAGTGGTAGAGGGACTCGGGGTTGAATCCCCAGTACCATAACAAAAAAAGAAAAAGAGAAAAAGAAACCTATACCCTTAGAATATAACATCCTCGGGGCTGGGGATGTGGCTCAAGCGGTAGCGCGATCGCCTGGCATGCATGCGGCCCGGGTTCGATCCTCAGCACCACATACAAACAAAGATGTTGTGTCCGCCAAAAACTAAAAAAAAAATAAATATTAAAAATTCTCTCTCTCTCTCTCTCTCTCTTTAAAAAAAAAAAAAGAATATAACATCCTCTTGGCTATAACCATCAACACAATTGGCTGATTCTTCCCTTAATTTTACAAAGTGCAATAACTATACTCCTATTTGCTAACATTCCATTCCACTTTATGTCACTGTTGTTTACTTGTCTGTCTTTATGAATAGGTCATAAATCCCTCACTACCATTAATTAGCTGGGCAATCCTAAATCATCCCGTTATCTGGTGGGATTAAGCAACTACTAAGGAACTCTCAACTCCAAAGTTCCATAAAAATGACTTATTTATCACTTGAAAAAGGCAGTATAGCATAACTTAGTGAGACACCATCTCAAAAAATACAAAGAGCTGGGGATGCAGTTCACTTTTTATTTTTCACTTTAATACAGAATCTCGCTAACTCACTTAGGACCTTGCTAAATTACTGAGGCTGCCCTCAAACTTGCAATCCTCCCACCTCAGCTTCCTGAGTTGCTGAGATTAAGGCATTAGCCACACCGTCCAGCAAAAAGTGATTTTTCAACCTTGCCCAAAATATATTTATTTCACAAAACAAGGAATACCACTGTAGGAGACAGAAACCAAAATAGTTCTTTTTTAGATCTTCTACCTATAATTCTTATACCATGATTAGAAAAATTTAAAATAGCCAGGAGCAGTGGAACACACCTGCAATCCAGCTACTTCAGAGGCTGAAGCAGGAGGATCTCAATCACAAGGCCAACTGAAAAACTTAGGGAGCCTCTGTCTTAAAAAAGGGGTTGTGGAGGGCTGGGGTTGTGGCTCAGCAGTAGAACGCTTGCCCAACGCTCACCCAGCACGTGTGAGGCCCTGGGCTCGATCCTCAGCACCACATAAATAAATAGATAGATAGATAGATAAAGGTATTTTGTCCAGCTACAACTAAAAAACAAATATTTTTTTAAAACGGGGGGGGACTGGAGGGCTGGGGTTGTGGCTCAGTGGTAGAGCATTTACCTGGAATGTGTGAGGCACTGGGTTCAATTCTCAGCACCACATATAAACAAATGAATAAAATAAAGATCTGTCAACAACTAAAATTTTTTTTTAATTTATTAAAAAAAGGGGGGGGCTGGAGAAATGTAATCAGTGGTGAGGGCCCTGGGTCCCATCCAAAAGAAGAAGGGAAAGAAAAATTAAAAATTTTATCATAATTAATAATTTTTAAAAACGGCTGGAACCAACCATTTATTTATCACTGTCTTAATCCCCTTCCTTCCCCCTTAGTCAAATGTGAAACCACAGACCTGACAGAGTTCACTTGCTATAAACAATGACTATTTCTTCATGATGTCTAGAACTGATGGTAACTGTGCTGTTCTGAACTCACTTTGAGAACCTATGCTAAGTTCACATAGCTCTTCTAAATAACTTATGAAGGTGATTAGAAAAATAAAGATAAGGTTGACCAAAATTAAAAAGCATACTTATGTTAGATGCTTAATAAAAGTTTATAATTTCATAGCTTTTCTTTCTTCCCATTCTAAAAATTCCCAAAAATACAACTGAAACACACACAAAAAAAGCTACTACTTACACTTATGATGTACCATACAAAGGATAAGTATTATCTCATTAATCCTCATGTCTCCTTACTCTGAAAGATAGGTTTTATTAATCTACTTTAGGAAGAAGAAATTGAGCCTTTTAACCATTTTTTAAATATATATACTTTTCTTTAGTTGTAGATGAACATGATTTTATTTACTTATTTTTATGTGGTGCTGAGGATTGAACCCAGTGCCTCACACATGCTAGATGAGTGCTCTACCACTGAGCTATAACCCCAACCCCTTAACAGTTTTGTTTTTTTAACTTACCTACTACCACTGATATAAGTGATGCCATCAAAACCAGAATCCCATGCTGGTGGCATAGGGGAGAGCACATGTTCAGCACGTGCCAGGTCTGGAGTTCAAATTCCCAGCAAGACCAGAAAATAATTAAAAGAAAAAGGGAAAACAAAACAAAACTGAAACCCTGGTTAATTGCCTCTGGTAGTTCTATCAGACAGTCAAAGATAAACAGTCTTGGGGAAATTGGAAGTTATAGCACCTTCTCTAGAAAATTCAGTGACTGCATCTGCCCATATGAGGGAAGCATATTTTTCAATAATGTGATTTAAAACTTGAAGAGATAAAGTTACAAAGCTTAGGATCCTCTAAAAAGTGAAATTTATCTGATCACAAAGACTTTGATGATTGGTAGTTAGAAACAGTGGAGATCATTTCTGCTGTTACTGGTCATGCCTGCAATGCTATATACTTTATAAAGTCTTAGTCTTGCAGCTACTGATAAACAAAATATTAAGGGCTGGGGAATATAGCTCAATTGGTAGAGTGCTTGCCTTGCATGCACAAAGCACTTGGTTCAATCCCCCAGAGACTCCAAAGGATGAGGTAGGAGGATTATAAATTCGAGGCGAGCCTGGGCAGCTCTATGAATCCATATCAAAATAAAAAATAAAAAGCTGGGGATGAAGCTCAGTTCAGTGGTAGAGCACCCTTGAATTCAATCCCTAGTACTCCCCCCACTGAAAAAAAAGTTTTTAGGTTCCTATAGATAATAATAATGAACTGCACATTTCAAAAAGAAGAAAGGATTTTGAAAGTTTCCACCATAAAGGGTAGGAAGATGGATGTAGCTCTGAGATACAGTGCTTGCTTAGCAAGTGAGAGGCCCTGGGTTCAATCACCAGCTAAATAAATAAATAAAATGGGATACATATGTTTAATCTGATCTAAGCATCACACAATATACATATATATGTATCAAAACATTACACAGTTCCCCACTAATATATACAATTTTATGTTTTTATGTTATCATTTAAAACATAGGGCTGTGCATGTGGTGCATGCCTGTAATCCCAGCAGCTCAGGAGGCTGAGGCAAGAGGATCACAAGTTCAAAGACTCAGCAACTTAGCAAGACCCTGTATAAAAAAGTAAAAATAAAAGGGCTGGGGATTTGGTTCAGTGGTTGGCACCTCTGGGTTCAATCCTTAATACTAAAAAAATAATTAATTAATTTTGGGACTAAGGGAGTTGCTCAGTGCCACAGCACTTGCCTAGCACGCACAAGGTCCTGGACTCAACCCCCGGCACCACAAAAAGTAAAATAAATTTTTAAAAACTGATATATTTAAGGTAGAAAACATAGTTATATATTTTTTAAACTATCTTCCTGTATATTAAGCGTTTCTTAAGATTTTCTACATAAAGCATCTTCTATCACATGCCTACCAAATATGCACATGATAAAATAGTACAGACCCATGTGTCATGTAAAAGTCTCCATTCAGAGAAAAAGAATGCAGTTTTTTCCTCCCAAGAAAGGAAAGGTTAAAAATTAAGACTTTAATCTCTTTGAGGATTAGAAATTTTATCAGTCCCTAAATGGCTTATCTTCCCTGCAGTTCAGTAGTTTCAAAGACCATTGAATTAGAATCCAAGATTCTAATCCAGCACAAAGCTGGCTGAGACACTAAATGGATAAAATGACTTTTGTTGAGTAACTCAGCCCTCAGGACTTCACTTCAGGGGAAATATGGAATGCTTTTAAGACAGTGGGTTTTCAAACTGTTCTAAGCTGCAGCCTCATGGAACACTAAGTGGGCGAGAGGCAGGCCAGGTGGCTAGGACCAAGCTGTTAACTGCCAATTCTCCCAGAATAGAGAGACTTCCTCCATTTTATATAGAAAGAGGTCTACTTAAATTTTACTGTAAAAATTCTGCTTTTTTTTTTGTACCAGGGATTGAACCCAAGGTGCTTAACCACTGAGCTACATCCTCAGCCCTTTTTACTTTTTTATTTTGAGACAGGGTCTTGCTAAGTTGCTTAGGGCCTCACTAAATTGCTGAAGTTGGCTTTGAATTTGCAATTCTCCTGCCTCAGCCTCATAAATTGCTAAGATTATAGGATTACACCACTGTGCCCAACAAAAGTTCTGCTCTTTAAATCTGTGCTTTTATAAAAGATGAAAAGCACAGCTCCAAGAGCTCTTTAAAGTCCCTACCACTTCATGCATCCTCAGATCCACCATGTGCAGTAAATTTCATCTGCAAAAGATGTCAAATTTTACTTTGATTTTGCAATTAACATTCAGTAACATCTTTTTTATGATAAAACTCAATATGTCCCATTCCTCTATCCCTGCAAAAAAAAAAAAAAAAATTACCAATAGGATATTCTAGAAATAAAAATAACATGGTAAGATTCCCGGGGCTGGGGTTGTGGCTCAGCGGTAGAGCACTTGCCTCTCAAGTGTGAGACCCTGGGTTCCATCCTCAGCACCACATAAAAATAAACAAAATAGGGGCTGGGGATGTGGCTCAAGCGGTAGCGCGCTCGCCTGGCATGCGTGCGGCCCGGGTTCGATCCTCAGCACCACATACAAACAAAGATGTTGTGCCTGCCGAAAACTAAAAAAAAAATAAATAAATAAATAAATAAATAAATATTTAAAAAAAATAAAATAAATAAACAAAATAAAAGATATTGTGCCCATGTATAACTAAAAAAATTAAAAAAAAAAAAAAAAGATTCCCTATTCAGATGGCTGCAAGAGCCAGCAGGCAGCAGAAACAGTAACATCAACCTTTATACCCTGAATATCAGAAGCAGTGGCAGCACCTAGTGACCAAAGGAAATTTCCAGGCATACAAGTAAGGACTGCCAACAGCCAGCAATCTCTTTTAAGCAGATATTTCGTCTTTACTGTATCTCAACTAAACCTGTGCTTCTCAACTAAACCTGTAACCCTTAAATTTGTCTTCATTCTATCTACTGAACCAGTCCATCCAGAGATACATCTACAAATATCAGCAGCACAGGAGATTAGGGGACCCACACTGTATGTCCAGCTAAAGTGAATGACAGTATTGTATCTTAAACATACCCAGGTTTAAAGCATTTGACAATATAATCCAGATATTCCCTCTTGTCCCTACACTTTTAGGCCACACAATTTAAAACCCTCACTTGAAAATTATGTCTAAAAATGTTTAGATTAATAACTTGCCCAAGAGATATGAAACAAATGCACTCTGGAATTGACAAACCACTTATTAATTTTAAGCACATTAGCAAAATCATTTAACTATAAAGATATTTAATGGAGAACTTGATAAAAACACAGGTGACAAAACATCCACATATCTTAAAATTTATCTACTAAGTAAGAACTCAGGATAAGTCAAGATCTTTTTCCAGCCGCCGCTGGGGTTGTAGCTCAGTGGTGAAGCACTTGGCTACCATGTGTGAGGCACTAGGTTTGATTCTCAGCACCACCTATAAATAAATAAATAAAATAAAGGTCCACCAACAACTAAAAAATATTTTTAAAATATCTTTTTCCAAAAAATTACCCCTTGAATAAAAGTTTCCTAGTATTCCAGTCTTTACAAAGCTTTTCTTATAATAGAACGTTCCCTCAATCATCTTATTTTTTAATACAATAAAGACAAAAAAGACAGAGAGAAATAAACAACTGGAATACAGCAGTGATGGCTATGCTGGCTGATGGTAAAATAAACTGTGCCCTGAGTAACAAAGGGAGCATATATCCCTAGAGGAACATGGCCTGGTGGAGTCCTCGGCTGAGAAATGCTCCAAAGTTCAAAAAACTCAAGTCTGAAATCACTTAAATCAATACAAATGTGGGGGACTTAGAGACAGCAACCCAGCAAAACCAATTTTAAAAGTGGCGGTAAACTTAACACATTTTTGAAACTACTCCCCAAGGTATGACCAAGGTATGCTGTACACTAGCCTTTTTTCTAAAATCACTTTAAAACAGCCAGTTACTCATTAAACTGCAAGAGTAACAAACTCCACAAAATAAATGAAAGCAAAAACTCTCCCATTGTTTCGTAAACACTTAATTTGCAAAAATATAAGATATATAAAACATAGAAGGGCAAAGTGGCACACACCTGTAAACATAGCCACTCAGGAGGTTGAGGCAGGAGAATCACAAGTTTGAGGCCACCTTGGACAACTTAGCAAGACTGTCTCAAAATAAAACACAAAAAGGGCCAGGAATCTAGTTTAGTGCTAAACCACCCCTGGGTTCAATCCCCAATACTACAACAATATGTGTGTGTGTGTGTGTGTGTGTGTGAGAGAGAGAGAGAGAGAGAGAGAGAGAGAGAGAGAGAGAGAATGAAAAATATCTAGTATCAACATCATGTATGGATTCAAGACATGCTGTATCTCCTAGCAGTATGGACTGAAATATGTATCATGTGCTTTCTTTGTATTTTTCTGTAAACTTACCATTTTAAAAAATAAAGTGCAAAGCCATTTAAATGATTCAAAAAGCATTACTAAGGATATTAATCATTTATGTTGCAAATGAAAAATGTCAGAATAAGGGTCGGACGTATGTAGCTCAATTGTGGAATGTTTTCCTCGCATACAGGATGCCCAGGATTTAATTCCTGACACCACCCAAAAAAAAAAAAAGGTGGGGGATCTGAATAAAACATCTTCATAAAACAAAAGTGGGCTTTCTAAATTAGGATAGACACCGCCATGCAGAGGAAGGCATTGCTGCTGGAGGTGCAATGGACGTCAATACTGCTTTACAAGAAGTGCTAAAGACCACCCTCATCCACAAAGGCCTTACACGTGGAATTCAAGAAGCTGCCGAAGCCTTAAACAAGCACCAGGACCATCTTTGTGTGCTTGCATCCAACTGTAATGAGCCCATGTATGTCAAATTGGTGGAGACCCTTTGTTCTGAGCACCAAATCAACCTAATTAAGGATGATGACAACTAGGAGAATGGGTAGGCCTCTGTAAAACTGATTGGGAGGGCAAACCCTGTAAATGGTTGGTTGCGGTTGTGTACCGGTTAGGACTATGGCAAAGAATCTCAGGCCAAGGATGTCACTGAAGAGTACTTCCAATAAAAGAAATGAGCAAATACATTTTTGGTTCACATTCCTCAAAAAAAATTAATTAAAAGATAAATAAATTAGGGTAGAACTTTGTGAATTTCAGTATATTTGTAACTAACTTAGTTGAATAATTTTGCTATTTCACCTACATCCATAAATTTTGTATAATCAAATTGTCATAAAATTTTAATCTTAATCTTCTCACTGGGAAATTGAGGGGACTTATAAATAGGGCTAATTTATACTAAGGTACATAAAATACCTTAAGATGCAAACTCAATCAGAAAAGTTCCCTTGGAGACACACACAACTCCAAAACATAAAAGGGAAGAAATTCTCTGTCAATGACTATTTACATAAATGATTCTACGCCCCCCCCCCAGGAAACTAGATGAAGCTATTCTACCTTTACTCTTGGCTGGTAATAAGGCTTCTACAACTAAGGAAGGCTACAAACTTATGAAGAAAGGTCCAGCACTGTGGCACACACCTGTAATACCAGCTACTCAGGAGGTGGAGGCAGAAGAATTCCAAGTTCAAAGCCAGCCACAGCAATTCAGTTAGTCCTTTTTTCAAAATAAAATTTTAAAAGGGGCCTGGGGATATAGCTCAGCAATAAGTGTCTCTGGGTTCAATCCCCAGTACCAAAGGAGAAAACACACACACACACACACACACACACACACACACACCCCACAGTGAAGATATCATCTCACACTATCAGGAGGGTTTTTATCAAATACTTAAAGAGGCTGAGGTGTAGCTCACTGGTAGAGCACTTGCCTAGCATGCAGAGGCCCTGGTTCTAGCTCCATTACTGGGGGGGAAAAAAAAAGTAACAAGTATTAACAAGGATGTGGAGAAAGGAAACCCCTATACACTTCTGCTGGGAATGGAAATTAGTATAGCCATTATTGAAGCTCCTTGAAAACTAAAAAGAGAAGACCCCGGGTTCGATCCTCAGCACCACATAAAAATAAATAAATAAAATGAAAGTATCGTGTCCAACTAAAACTAAAAAAAAAATTTTTTAAAGGTTACATATAATTGTTTACATAACACTCTCAAAGTGGCAAAACAATAGTGACAGAGCACTCACCACAGGCTGGGTTAAGGGGAAAGTATAACTATTAGAGGGTTACAAGTGACCCTTGTAATTCTATGTGGTGATAAAACAGTTCTGCATCCTGCTAGCTTTGAGTACACTAATCTACACAAATAATAAAATTTGATAGAAATACATACATGGAAGAAATGCATATAAAAACTGGTAAAAGTACAAATAGTTGTTCTTGAATTAAGAATAGGGGTAGAATGCTTGCCTAGCATGCACAAGGCCCTGGGTACAATACCTAGCACTGCAAAAAAAAAAAAAAAAACAGAATAAGGGGCTGGGGTCAGTGGCAGAGCACTTGCCTGGCATGTGTGGGGTGCTAGGTTTGATCCTTAGCACATTTTTAAAAAAAGCAAATATAATGAAGGCATTCTGTCCACCTACAACTACAAAATTTTTCTTGCCTAGCATGCACAAGGCCCTGGGTTCAATCCCCAGCAACACCAAAAAAAAAAAAAAAAAAGAATAAATTGTGCCAGGCATGATGGCACATGCCTATAATCTCAGGAGCTTGGGAGGCTGCGGAAGAAGGATCCCGAGTTCAAAGCCAGCTTCAGCAAAAGTGAGGAGCTGAGCAACTCAGTAAGACCCTGTCTCTAAATAAAATATAAAATACGGCTGGTGATGTGGCTCAGTGGTATAGTGCCCCTGGGTTTAATTCTCCAATACCCAAAAAGAAAAAAAGAATAAATTGTATCAATCTCAATTTTCTGGTCTATAATATTCTATGTTTTGTAAGATACCACCATGGGAGGAGAGCTGAATGAAAATACTACAGTATTTTTGCAAGTTCTGTGAATCAAATTATCCCAAAATAAAAAGTTTTAAAAGAAGTTCAAAAGTAAATTTATAGCCCAAAAGTTGAAACAGCTACTATGCCTAATAATGGATGAACTGATAAACAAAATGTGGTATTATTCAATGTAATGGAATATTACTTGACAAAATAAAGGAATACAATACCAAAACATGCTACAAAAGGATGAACCTTAAAAACATTATGCTAAAGAAACAAACTAAATACAAGGTCACATATTACGAGATTCTATTTAATATGAACTATCCAGAATAAGCAAGTCCATAGAAGCAGCAAGTATATTAGTAGTCATACATGGTGGCATATGCTGGGTAATCCCAGCTACTTAGGAGACTGAAGCTAGAAGCTGGCAAATTCAAGTCAGCCTGTTACTTAGCAAGACCTTATCTCAAAATAAAATAAAAAAGGGTGGGGTTGTGGCTCAGTGGTAGATCTGAGCACAAGTAAGTCACTGGGTTCGATCCCCAGTACCACATAAAAAAAACTAAATAACTAAATAAACAAAATAATAGTATTGTGTCCATCTACAACTAAAAATATTTTTTTAAAAAAGTTGGGGATGTAGCTCAGTGGTACAGCATTAGCTTAGCATGTCTGGGGGCCTAAATTCAACCCTTAGTTCAAGAAAGAAAGAAAGAAAGAAAGAGAAGAGAAGAGAAAAAGGGGAGGCAAAGTAAAGGCAGGCAGGAAGGCAGGCAGTGATTGCTGTGGTTAAAGGAAACAGAGTAACTGCTTTCTTCCTGGGGTGGTAAAATCTTTAGGGAATTAGATAATAGTTATAGCTATACATACCTTGTGAAGGGACTAAAACTCAGTGAATTGTAGCTTTAAAAAAGTACCTTATTAGGCCTGTTTGTTGCCCAGGTTGGTCTAGAACTCACTGCACTCAAGGGATGCTCCCACCTCAACCTCCAAACTGCAGGAGTATACCACCACACCCAACTCACTGCAAGATAAATTTAATATTATGGCAATTATATCTCAATAAAAGACTTATGTGTTTGGGGATGTAGTTCAGTGGTAGAACACATACTTAGCATGCATGAAGCCCTGAGTTCAATTTCTACACCTCAAAAAGAGGGGGGGGAGTGTTGGGGGATCAACAAATGAATGAACCTTAATTTTTTTTAATGTACATATTCAAATGCCCTAAGGTAAAAATCTATACCAAGCTGTAAGATTTAGCTAAATCATAAAAATTCATGATTGAATGACACTAAAGTACTTCCCTGCTGATTGCTACTCGCATTATAGTATTATTAATAATTAGCGAAATAAACTTACTGGAACAATATAACAAGATTTAAATTTTGACTTGGTTTGAAAGTATTCCTCAGTGGTAGAACATGGATGCATTTAGCATGTGCAAGGCTCTAAGTTCAATCCTTGGCACTGCAAAAATTAAAAATTTTGGCTCAACTAGAGAATATTACTAACAATTAAAAAGAGTCTCTAAGAATTGACTTAACTCATAAAGCTCATGGACTTGAACGATCTAAAATTAATGATGAGCCAGCTTGCATACACAAGTAGAAAAATCACAAAAGTAGATCACACTGAACTGGGCCTGGCGGCATACACCCAGCTACTTGGGTAACTGGGTAATAACTAAACAAACAAAATAATAGCTTAGGTAGGAGGATCACCTGAGCCCAGGAGTTCAAGAAAAGTCTGGATAACATAGCATTACCCAATCTCAAAAATAAATTTAAATTTTTTTTTAAAAGTAAATCACAATGCATCAAACCAATCCCATACAGTCACATAATTACTTTACCATATTAATATTAATATGGTTTAAAATTAGACCAACTCCTTTTCTCCTCTGGAGACTTCATCAAAAAGCAAAAGCACTTGATAGGCATCAGGAGAGCTGAATTCTGATCCAGACAAAGCTGTGCAACCTTAACTGGCAGAACTGTCTCTGTAAAGTGAGGAATACCTCAAGACCACAAGTCTCCTGAAGTCCCTCTAGTGTCACTCCGTCATCCAATGCAAGTGACCTCATTTCCCACCTACAGGCCAGCTCCCAATTTCTATTTCTAATTCCCATCTCCACAACCTATCCTTCACATATCAGTCAATGCTCTTTTAAAAAAGAACCAGAGCCTTTCCCTCCCAGACATGAGCCTTCCATGGCCGATGGGGCTCTACACACTCCAACTCCTGCTTCTGATCTACCTCTGAGTCACTCTGGCACCCTAACCTTGTCCCAGCCCACTCCTCCCCAGGCCTTTGCCACACTCTCATCTCCTCATTCTACCTTCTACTTAAATGTCACCTCCTCAGAGTTGAATAAGAACTCTGCTCCCAAGCTGCCTAGACTCAACCTAAAGATGGGCATGTTGTTAATACTGTGTCCCTGTTTCTTAATGCCTAGCTCACTAAGTATAAATGCACATAAGCAATCAGCAGTGACTGGCACAGTATTCAAATGTCGTCTACACTAAGCATTACTGAAGGTGCCCCAAAATAATTTCTTTCTAGTCCTAATCTGAAATTATCTTTCTTATTTGTCATCCTCTGTGGTTCTCCCACATCTCCATAAACATAAGCTTCATGAGGAGCTGTCTTGTTCAAAGCTCTCTCACAATTTCCTAAGGTAAATACTTATTGAACACATGAATAAATTTTATCAAGCAATTTTTTTTTAGGGGGGAGAATACTAGGGATAGACCCCCAAGCCTTGCACATGTAGTGCAAGCACTCTACCACTGAGCTACCCCTGTCTGAAGCAATTATCTTAAATGTCTTTTTTCAAAGAAATGAAGTGAAAAATGGTAGTGCCTCAAATCAGTTGTGTATTTGGGGTGGGTCTCTTCTACTTGCTAATTACCTTGCAGTCAAGCCAGTTCATTTCATAACTAGCTGTTTTTGTTTAGTTCTGTTTTTGTTTTTGGTACCGGGGATTGAATTCAGGGGCACTCAACCACTGAGTCACAACCCCAGCCCTATTTTGTATGTTATTTGGAGACAGGGTCTCACTGAGTAGCTTAGCTCCTGGCTTTTGCTGAGGCTGGCTTTGAACTCTCAATCCTTCCTCAGCCTCCCTCAGCCTTGAGAGCTGCTGGGATTACAGGCCATGGGCACCACAGAGCCCAGCAAATCCATTGTTTCAACACCTTAAAAATTCAATTGGGGGCAAGGGCCTGGGGTTGTGGCTCAGCAGCCTAGCATGTTTGAGTCCCTGGGTGTGATCCTCAGCACCACATAAAAATAAATAAATAAGGGGCTGAGGTTGTGGCTCAGTGGTGGAGCGCTCGCCTACCACTGCATGAGGCACTGGGTTTGATCCTCAGCACCACATAAAAATAAAATACATAGTGTCTACCAAAAAAATTAAAAAATACTTATAAAATAAATAAACAAAATAAAGGTATTGTGTTCAACTACAACTAAAAAAATATTTTTTTAAATCCAATATCCAGCCAGAAGCAGTGCTGCACGCCAGTAATCCCAACAACTCCAGGAGGACCTCAAGTTTGGTCAACAACTTAATGAGGCCCTAAGCAATTTCACAAGACCCAAGACCTTGTCTCAAAATAAAAAAAATTAAAAGGGCCAGGGCAGGGGGTGTGGCTCGGCGGTAGAGTGTTCGCCTACCACATGCTTGGCCCTGGGCTCGATACTCAGCACAATAAATAAATAAATAAATATGTCCTGTCCAACTACAACTAAAAAATAATTTTAAAAGGGGGCGGGGGTCAAAGATGTAGCTCAGTGGTAAAGCACCCATGACTTCAATCTCCAGTACCGCAAAGCGGGGGCACAAAGCGGAGAGAACTCAATATCTAATATTTAATCTCTGGTCCTTCAAGTACTTAATAATAGCAGGTGCTTTTCCCTAATAATTTTTTAAAAGATATTTAAGTAGGTACTAATATTCACATTTTGTGAACCCCTAAAAATACTTTCATACTGAGTTTTAAATGAAAAACAAAAAATCCAGTCATAAAAGATCAACACATAAGTAATGACTTTTGAAAGTTTTCCTAGATGCCACCATGGATAGGAAATTAGCTAGGCATCAACCAACACGAAAAGGAAAAGTCTAGCAGTGCTGCAGGGTACCCCCCAAAGGAAACAAACAGAAATGCTTTCACAATTTTATTAAAGATGATAGTGATGCTAGACTATCGTTTCCCAAAGTACCAAAGATACCACACAGGTTTCTTGCTCAAAAGAAAGAGCGAAACTACAAAACTGAGTAAGATGTCACAATGTTGAATGCTGGTAGATTAAGAACTCAGCTAGAGGAAAGGGGGCCGACCCAGAGGCGCCCTGCAGTCTCCGAGCAGCTCTCCAGGAAAAGCTTCTCAGGCAGCGGCCGCCCAACTAAGATGCGAGGCCAGGCTGGAGGTGGCTGGCACTGGCACGTTCTGAAATATCACCAGGCTACAGATCCAGTCCCTGGCACAATGCGAGGGCAGCCCGCCCGCGCACACGCCCACCGCCCCGCGCAGCCGGAGACCCGATCGCGGCCGCCACGCACTAAGTCACACTCCACCCAAGCAGAAAGTTTCGAATAAAACCCGAGCGCCGAAACGCACAGGTCTTAGAGCTGAACTCGCGCCAGGAACACGCCCGAGGCAAACCACTTTGACAACCAGCTCGGTTTTCAGCAGAAAGGCCGAGAGGCGGGGACCAGGAGGAAGAGGAGGCGGTACACTCTCACACACTCGGGTCCTCTTCCTCTTTGGCCGGGTTGTCCAGGTGGGAGCCGCACAGCCGCCTCACGCCCGCACCCGGAGTAGAAAGCGGGAGCCGCGGTCCCTCCCGGGAAGGGCCCGAGACCCCCGGACTAAGCCGGGAGCGCAAGGGAGGGGCGCGCACGCCCGGCGCCTTCTC
>NW_026000142.1:24982490-24990430 GCF_001458135.2 Marmota marmota marmota | reverse complement strand
GTTCAGACGGGCCCACCAGTTATTTCAGCGGGATCGTTAGTGCTGAGTCATGAGAAGCAGGCAAACTTGAATGCAGCCGATCCGGGCTAGGGGCGTGTGTTCTGAGGGGCCCAGACTGTTCGCCCCAGATCCACGTCAGCTCAGCATTGCCTAGTGATCTTTTTCGGATGTTTCTCTCTTTTCGGCCTCCGTTTTCGGGCCTGAATGGCCAGCACTAGGGAAAGACAAGACACACATTAACGGTCGGGCCGGCCGGCCGGCCTGAGGGGCCGCGTGGCTGGAAGGAGGGAACGCCGCGGGCCACTCACCTTTCCGGGAGCTCATCCTGACGCGGCGGAAGCTGGGCGGGGGGCTTCGCGGCGGCGGCGGCAGTGGCGACGCGGGAGCCCAGCCGAGCCGGGCTGCAGCCTCCACTAGCTCCGCCAGCCGGGAGGAGGCGGGAACCGCGCAGGCGCCGCCGCCGCCGCTCCCGCGGGGGCCCAATAAGACCCGCCCCCGGCCGGCCCCGCCCCCGCTCCGCCCCGCCCCCAACTCACCCGGCCCTTGGTGGGGGGGCATCTGGACCCCCGCGCCGCGCCCCTGCCCCGAGCCCCGCGCCCACTCGGTCGGCCCACCTATGCAAAAGTGGCCACCTCCTACACTCACTGGCGTCCACTTGCACCCACAGTCTCCCCCTCCCCAGCCCAAGGCTCGGGCCTCTGCTTCCTGAGCCCCTGCGGCCGGCCCAGGCCGACCGCCTCCCTAAGCACCCGCCCCCTGCCCGCGCGACCCTCCCTTTGCAGCCACCGCCTCTCCCGTCCGCACCCCGGCCGGTCGCGCCGCACGCCTCTCCATGCGCCCTTCCTCGACCCGCGCCTCCGCGGGTCTCACACCACCTCTCTTCCCGCGGCCTCTTCTCTCCCTTTGCTCCTCTACATCCTTGCATCCCCATGAGCGCCGCTTCCTCCCTTCTGGCGGGCGTGGAAAGGGCACTGGACCAAAAGCTGGGAAACCTGGGTCCTTGATTTGCTGTGTGACCTTGGAGAAGTCATTTTCTTTCACCTTTGCATACCCCAAGCGACGGCATGAGTTTAATGAAGGAAAAGATGCAGATAGCGTTGAAAGTAGCATGAAGCTTCTGTACATTAAATGAAACCCAGCGTTGTAAATACCATGTGATAACAATTTACAATCACACCAAGTAGTTATTTTCTCCATTTTGCAATGAAGAAACTGAGTCTTAGAGAGGTTAAATAGTTCACCCAGCCAGGATCCAAATTCAGGCCTGTGTGGTTCCACTTTCCACCTTACCAGGCTACCTAATAAAAATGTGAATCAAGTTGATAGTGACACAAGAATGATAATCACGGTGTTCTCTTGTTTCTTTAAATAACTACAGTAGTTTTGAAAGATAAACATCTTGATCATTAACTCCCTCCTTGGTTATACAACTGTTTCCTTAACCGACCAAATGGTTAATCTTACTCTAAAGATATTAAGCCCAACAAAACATGCTGCTGGAATTGAGATTTTACTTTCTCAAGTATTTTATTTTCAAAACTATCAAACCTACTGAAAAGTATAGTGAGCAGCCATTAACACATTTTAATCAGTTTTTAACATTTCTCCACATTTCTTTTCTGTATGTGTGTATGGTTTATTTTGCTGAATCATTTGAGGTTTTTTGTAGACACTGTTGCCTTCTACCGCTAAGTACTTCTCTCCTACATAATAAGAATTCCATTATCACTCAAAAAATTTAATACTAATACATATTCACATTTTCAATATATCCCCATAATATCCTTTTTAGCTGATTTTTTTTCCCAATCCAGGATGCAATCAAGCATCATTCATTGCATTTAGTTGGCATGATTTTTTAAGCTTCTTTAGCCTAGAATAATCCCTGGGTTTTTGTTTGTGTTTGGGGGGAGAAAGGGGAGTTTCTTTCATAACATTGGCTTTTTTAAAGAATCTCATTCTACTGTTTTGCAGAATGCTTCTCAATTTGAATTTTCTGTTTCCATATAAATAAATTTGTCAGGAATACTTATGGATGATATGTTTCCATCTTAGTACATCAAGATGTGATATCAGTTTATTCCATTATTGGTGACGATACATTTCATCATTTCTTCATAGTAAAACTACCCTTTCCCCTTTGTATTTAAAAAGTAGTCTGTGTGGAAATTGATCAAAGGATTTAAATAGACATTTCTCCAAAGGTGAGTCAACAAACACTTGACAAGATGATCAATAACACTAGTCATTACAAAACACAAAGCAAAACCACAATGAAATACCACTTCACACCTGCTAAGATGACAACAATTTTTTAATAGAAAAATATAAGCTGGGTGCAGTGGCTCACACAGGTAATCCCAGAAATTTGGGAGACTAAACCAGAAGGATCCCAAGTTTGAGGTCACATGAAAAACTTAACAAGATCCTGTCTCAAAAAAATAAAATGGGCCAAGGATATAGCAGTGGTAAACATGCCTGAGTTTAGCCCCTGTACTGCAAAAGAAAAGGGAGGGTGGGCAAGAGGAAGAAAAGGAAAATACTTGTTGGTTAGAATTTTGGAACCCTCACATAATTGGAAAGATTGGAACCTTCCCATATAGCTGGTAGGAATGTAAAATGGTGCAGTTACAATGGAAAAGTTTGTCCATCCCTTAGAAGGCTAATCATAAATTACCAGCAATTCCACTCCTGGGTATAAATACACAAGAATTGAAAACATGTAGTCAAACAAATCTTTGTATACAAATGTTCATAGCTATAGTTGTCACGGTAGCCAAAATGTGAAAACAACCCAAGTGTCCATCCACAAATGAATAAACAAATTGTGGTACATACATGTAATGAAATATTTTTTAGCCATAAAAAGTAATGAAGGGGCTGGGGTTGTAGTTCAGTGATAGAGCACTTGCCTAGCACATGTGAGATACTGGGTCCAATCCTCAGCACCACATAAAAATAAATAAATAAAACAAAGGTATTGTGGCCATCTATGACTAAAAAAAGATTTTTAAAAGTAGGGGCTTGGGCTGTAGCTCAGTCATAGAGCACTTGCCTAGTGTGTGTGAGGCACTAGGTTCAATCCCCAGCACCACGTAAAACTAAATAAAAAAAATAAAGGTATTGTGTCCATCTATAACTAAAAATATTAAATAATAATAATAATAATGATAATGATAATGATATGAAGGGGCCTGTGGTTGTGGTTCAGGGGTAGAACACTTGCCTAGCACATGCAAGGCACTGGGTTCAATCCTCAGCACCACATAAAAAAATAAAAATAAAATAAAATTGTAAAAAAATAATGAACTACTGACATAATACAATACTATTCATTCATAAAAAGGAACAAAGTACTGGGGTTGGGATGCAGTTCAGTGGTAGAGCATATTAGAGCATATGCAAGGCCCTAGGTACAATCACTAGAACCAAAAAAAAAAAGTACAGACACTTGCTACAATACAAACCCTGAAAATATTATGCTAAGTGAAAGAAGCCAAACACACTAAAGGTCACAAGTTGGATGATTCCATTTATATGAAATACAGAATAGTCAAATCTACAGAAAGTAGATTGGTGGTTGCTAGCACCTGAGGTAAAAGAAAAAAGGAGAAACAAGTGCCTAATGGGTACCATTTGATATGACAAAATATTTTGAAGCTATTTTAAATAGAGGTGATGGTAGCACAACATTGTGAATACACTAAATACCAATCACTGAATTTTTTTTTAGTTGTAGTTGACACAATACCTTTATTTTTTTATTATTTATTTTTATGTGATGCTGAAG
Organism: Marmota marmota marmota; assembly: GCF_001458135.2. NCBI lineage: Eukaryota > Metazoa > Chordata > Mammalia > Rodentia > Sciuridae > Marmota > Marmota marmota. The sequence continues at coordinate 24,986,640 of NW_026000142.1, read as the reverse complement.
ATCGAACCCAGCACCTTGCACATGCTAGGCGATCTCTGTACCTCTGAGCCACAACCCCAGTCCCCAATCACTGAATTGTTTACTTTAAAATTGTTCATTACATGTTATAGGAATTTCACCTCAAAACAAACAAAAACAAAACAAAACAAAAACAAAAAGTTGTCAGTGGGATAATACTTTGAGATTTTGTGAATATCTTTTCCCTTTTCCCTAACAATCTTTTAATGGGTTAGCATCCATTGATGTTGCTTGCTTAAATCAACCATCATGATTATCCTCCAACTCTTTTCTTATTTACTTTTTTACTTAGTTTTTTTTTTTTTTTTTTCCTTGCAATTCTAGGAATTGAGCCCAGGTCGTAGATAAATCTCTAATGGTAAGCTACACTCCCAGACCAGCCATCCTATCTATGGAAATTAAATCACATTCAAGTGTTTGGAGGGGTAGGGACACAGGTGCATGCTGAGTACTTAACCAGGGCCTCCTTTACAATAAGCACTGACTCAACTCTTCCCCTCAACAACATCTCCAGCCCCAGTAACATTCTTTTGTAAGGAAGAATTTTTTTAGAGGTGGGGATGAAGCTCAGTAGTATAGTTCCTCCCTAGTATACTTGAGGCTCTGGCTTCTATCCCCAGCACTGCAAAATAATAATAATAATAATAATAATAAAGAACAAGAAATTTCATTTTCTCCATCTACCTACTTTGTTTTTTCTTTGTTTTCGGCATTTATACTTTTGGTATTAACACTGACAGTACTTACTGTCACTTTTCATTTTTCTTTTCTCTTCTTTTCCTTTTATGCTTAAATTGTCTCAAATCTGACCAGGGAGATTAACTTTGCAGTGTTCTTTAGATATGGCCCATTCGTTTTTTGAGCACCCCTTTCCTTTCTGGCACAAGATGTTCCAGAAAACTGTGGCCTCCCTAATTCAGTCTCAGAACCAGCCATTTCTTCAGTCGTGGCTGCTTCTAGGAGGTAGTCAGAAGCATTGAAGTAAAAAAAAAAAAAAAATCTGAGTTTGAAGCCAGTTTAGTTTATTATTTTTGAACAGTTTATAGAGATACAACTTATACACAACATAATTCACCCATTTAAAGTATAAAATCCAATAGCATTTAATATATTCATGGAGTTAGGTAACCACCATTACAATCTAATTATTTTAGTATATTTTAAATAAAATTTTTATTTAAAAGTTTTAGATTTCCATGGCTGGATGCAGTGGCACACACCTCTAATCTCAGCAGCTCAGGAGGCTAAGACAGGAGGACTGGGAGTTCAAAGCCAGCCTCAGCAATGGCAAGGCACTAAGCAAGTCAGTGAGATCCTGTCTCTAAATAAAATACAAAATAGGGCTGGGGATGTGGCTAGATGGTTGAGTGACCCTGAGTTCAATCCCTTGTACCAAAAAAAAAAAAAAAGTTTTAGATTTCCAGAAAAGTTGTGAATTAGTACAGAGAGTCCTCACATACCCCTCATATTCCCTAATGTTAACATCTTACTTTAACTATATATAACTTTTTTTTTCTTCCCCACATTTTTTATTGGTGCAGTATAGTCATACATGATGATAGGATTTGTTGTTACACATCTCTACAAAATCTAATTTTTAAACATTTTTGTTCCCCCTAAAATTAATGTCATACCCATCAGTAGTCACTCCCCATTTTCCCTCTCCTAGGCCTAGGCAACCACTAATGAATTTACCTCCTTGTCTCTATACCTCAGCCTGTTCAGGACAGTTCATATAAATAGTATCATATACTATGTGGGCTTTTGTGACCAGCCTCTTTCCCTCAGCCTAATGTTGAAAGCCCCTTTGGCTATTTAACTTTTGCACAACCTTGGGTAAGTTACTTAATTACAACATCTGAAAAAATGGAAACAATATTGATACCAATCTTCACACATCAATACTATAACCAAATAAGATAAGTAAATCTTCAATACATAGTAGTAAATAAAATTAGCTGAGAAATATGTAGCCAAACACCTTTTATGTAGCAGGCATTATTTTAGGTACTGAGTCTACAGCAGCGAATGAAGTACATGAAAACTTCCCTGCCCCCATGGAGCTTGCATTCTACTGCCAGAAGACAGAAAATAAACAAGTGAAACACATAGCATGTTTAATAGATGGTGATGAATTTCTTTTATTTTCTTTTTCTTTGCTTTTTTTTTTCTTTTTCTTTCCTGTGCTGGAGATTGAACCCAGGACCACGTTCATGCTATGCATGCACTCTACCACTAAGCTATACCCTCAGCCTGATAATATGTGGGGGAAAAAAGACTAAAAACCAGCAACCTGCTGGAAAGATGGTCTGAAAAGAGAAGGCAATTTGTGTGTGTGTGTGTGTGTGTGTGTGTGTTGCTGGAGATTGAACTCAGGGCCTTATGCATGCAAGGAAAGCACTCTACCAACCGAGCTATATCACCATAACATTTAATTAAAGAGCTAAAGGCTTTCCTAGTGATCAGGGAAATTAAAATCAAAGTACATTGAGAGTTCATCTCACTCCAGTTAGAATGGCAATCATCAAGAATACAAATAGTAGGGGCTGGGTTTGTGGCTCAGTGGTAGAATGCTTGCATAGCATGCGTGAGGCAATGGGTTTGATCCTCAGTACCACATTAAAATAAAAAATAAAGATATTGTATCCCCCTAAAACTAAAAAATAAATATTAAAAAAAAGAATACAAATAATAGCCAGGCACAGTGGCTCACACCTGTAATCCCAGTGGCTCAGGAGGCTGAGACAGGAGGATTGCGAGTTCAAAGGCAGCCTCTGCAATGGCAAGGCACTAAACAAGTCAGTGAGACCCTGTCTCTAAATAAAATACAAAATAGGGCTAGGGATGTGGCTTAGTGGTTGAGTGCCCCAGTGTTCAATCCCCAGTACCAAAAAGAATACAAATAATAATAAATATTGGTGGGGTTGTGGGGGAAAAGGTACACTCATACATTGCTGTGGGGACTGCAAATTAGTACAACCATTTTGGAAAGTATGAAGATTCCTCAAAAGACTAGGAATAAGCGGGGTGTGGTGGCACATTCCTGTAATCCCAGCAACCTGGGAGACCGAGGCAGGAGGATTGCAAGTTCAAAGCCAGCCTCAGCAAAAGCAAGGCACTAAGCAACTCAGTGAGACCCTGTCTCTAGGGATGGGGATATGGATCAGTGGTTGAGTGCCCCTGAATTTAATCCCCAGTTCCAAAAAGAAAAACAAAACAAAACAAAAAGACTTAGAGCCACCATATGACCCAGCTATCCCCAATCCTTAGTATTTATCCAAAATATCCCCACTATCATTAGTATTTATCCAAAAAAAAAAAAAAACCACTAAAATCAGCACACTACAGTGATACAGGCCCATCAACATTTATGGTAATACATAAACACAGCCAAACTATGGAACCAGCCTAGGTGCCTGTCAACAGATGAATGGGTAAAGAAAATGTGTACACACACACAAACACAATATACACTCCACAAGTATATTGGAGTTTTACTCAGCTATAAAGAAGAATGAGGGGTTGGGATGTGGCTCAGCAGTAGAGCACTCGCCTAGCATGTGCAGGGCCCTGGGTTCGATCCTCAGCACCACATAAAAATAAAGAGATAAAATAAAGATATTTTTAAAAAGAAGAAGAAGAATGAAATTATGGCATTTGCTGGTAAATGGATGGAGCTAGAGAACATCATGCTAAGTGAAATAAGCCAGACTCAGAAAGTCAACTGTCAAATGTTTTGTCTCATATGCAGAAGTTGAAGCAAAATAAGGGAAAAGGGGGGAAAAGGTGGGATTCCACAAAAATAGAAAGTGGAAATCAGTGGAGTAGAGGAAGGGAGTTGAAGGGGAGAGGGAGGGACAGAAAAAAGGAAGAACTGTGGAATTTTAATTGTCAAAATTATGCTATTTACATATATGAATATACCACAGTGAATTCCACCTTTATGTATACCTATAAAGCACCAATTTATGGGCTGGGGCTCAGTGGTAGAGCATTTGCCTTGCATGTGTGAGGCACTGGGTTCGATCCTCAGCACCACATAAAAATAAATAAACAAAATAAAGGTATTATGTCCATACAACTAATATATATATATATATATATATATATATATATATATATATATATATAT
>NW_026000142.1:24976648-24979554 GCF_001458135.2 Marmota marmota marmota | reverse complement strand
AAAAAAAAAAAAAAAAAAAAGACTTCAGGGGTTATACAATCCATCATCTTGGGGCCTTTAACAAATGAGAAATTTAACCTCCTTTTAAAAATTCCCAAGGCGTCTAAACTTAGGAAATGTCATATATATGTTGTAGATGGATACAATGCATTTATTTCATTTGTTTATTTAAAAAAAATCTAGTTATACATGGGCATGATATCTCTACTTTGTTTATTTACTTTCATGTGGTGCTGGGGATTGAACCCAGTGCCTCACATGTGCAAGGCAAGTGCTCTACCACTGAGCCACAACCTCAGTCCCAGGAAATGTCTCTTTTTATCTATCATTTTCCATTATGAAGTTTAAACCTGTTTTTATTACTTCATTTGAGAGTATTTCTCAATGATACTAGCACTATTGTAACATCACTAATTTCACAATAGAAGTTAGTATAGGGGCTGGAGATGTGGCTCAGTGGTAGAGTGCTTGCCTAGTATATGTGAGGCACTGGGTTCCATCCTCAGCACTGCATAAAAATAAACAAATCAAATAAAGTGTTTTTTAATTAATTAATTTATTTATTTATTTAAGTTAGTATAGAGGGCTGGGGCTGGGGCTCAGCGGTAGTGCATTTGCCTGGCATGTGTGAGGCATTGGGTTCGATTCTAAGCACCGCATATAAATAAATAAATAAATAGTCTGTCAACAACTTGGAAAAAAAAAAGTTAGTGCAGAGATAGCAGAACCAGACAACCAAGGTTCAAAAGCTAGTTTTGCCATTAGCTGGAGTAGAGTAAGCTTGAGTAGGGTACTTAGACTCTCTGTGCCTCAGTTGTTTGATGTGCCGAGTACAGATAGGAAGGTTACCTTCTGTGCCAATGAGTTCATTCACATAAAACACTGGAGAAGTGCATAATCATATTTATCATGAGGATTAAATCACTTAGGGAACATAAAATACTTAGAGAAGTATCTAAGTATTCAATAAATATTAGCTAGTCATATATATGCACATTAAGGAATGTATTAGGTATCTATTGCTGTATAATAAATCTCTTCCAAATATAGATGCTTAATACATTAAACATTTAGGACTACAGGTGGAGCTAAGTGGTAGAGCATGCACAAAGCCCTGGGTTTGATCCCCAGCACCACCAAAAATTTTTAAAATAAAACAATAACCATTTATTATCTCACAGTATTTGTGGTCCGGAAGTGTGGGAGCAGCTTGGCTGGAGAGTGAAGATGTTATTGGGGGGTGCAGTCATCTGAAGGCTGGACTGAGGCTGCAAGTTCTGTTACCAAGATGGTTCATTCGCATGGCTGTTAGCAGGAGGCCTTGTGTCCTTCCTGACTGTTGCAGAGATATCCCTTCCTCACAGCCTGGACCTCTCCATGGGGCTGCTGGAATGGCTGCGTTCCCCCAGAGCAAATTATCCAAGAGACAAGGAAGAAACTGAGTGCCTTTTGTGACCTAACCTCAGAAGTCACAATCCATCATTTCTACCAAATTCTATACATCAGAAACCAGAGCATCATATGCTCAAAGGAAAGGAATTAAGCTACACTTTTGAAGAGAGGGTTATAAAAGAATGTTGGATATTTTACAGTCACCACAAGAGGTCATTCTTTTTTCTTTAAATGCCTTTGATTCCAAGTGAGAATCCTGAGAGACTTCTCATTCTGCTATTTGTTTAAACAGTAGAAATAAAGGGAATTTTCAGTTCAACATTTAGATGAAAGAAAAGAGAATGCAGACAAGATAAATTATCTAGAAAAATTATCAATAGTAACAGATTTATCATAAGTAAAATGCTACATAAGACTCTTACAAATCCCAACAACTCAGAAGACTGAGGCAGGAGAATCATAAATTCAAATCCAGCCTCAAGAAATTAGCAAGACCCTGTCTCAAAATAAAAAATAAAAAGGTCTGGGGATGAAGGTCAGTGGTATAGCACCTCTGGGTTCAATCCCCAGTTACACCCACACACACACATACACAACTCTTACATATGTCATCTCAAAAATGACTCTTAAAATTGGGCATAGTGTCACATGACTGTAATACCATGGACTTGGCTGGTTGAGGCAGGAGGATGGCCAGTTCAAGGTCAGCCTCAGCAACTTAGCAAGGTCCTTAGTAACTTTGGAAGTGTCCTTCTCAAAATAAAAAATAAAAAGATAAAAAGGGTTGGGGATTGACTCAGTGGTTAAGCACCCCTGAGTTTAATACCCAGGGCCAAAAAAAAAAAAAAGAGAGAGAGAGAGAGAGAGACTCCTAAAGATTTGCCCAGGGCTGTATTAGAGTAGATTTAGAAGACCAAGATTAACTAATATGTAAGCACATATATAAATAAATTAGATGAGGTCTAGCCATAATCTTGCTGACTTTTATACCCTGGGTTTCATTTTTTTCCAAGCATTTAGACACATATACAGCCACAATTAATCTCAAATACTTAATTGGCTAGGTGTGAGAACTTGGCTTTATAATTGTTAGGGTCAACTAAAAATAAAAACATATTTTTAATGATATAAGCCAGGCATGTTGGTATGTTCCTGTAGTCCCAGATATTCAGGAAATTGAAGTAGGCTTCAAAGCCAGCCTGGGCAAAATATCAAGACCCTGTCTCAAAATAAAAAGGAAATAATATCTATAGTTATATCATCCAGAGAGAAACATTTATCATATTGTGCTGTTTTTAAAAAATTAGTACTGGGATGGAGTTGTGGCTCAGTGCCAAGCATGTATAGGCACTGATTTGAGTCTCAGCACCACATATAAATAAATAAAATGGGGCTGAGGATATAGCTCAGTTGGTAGAGTGTTTGCCTCATATGCACAAAGTCCTTGGTTCAATCACCAGCACCACAATCAATCAATCAAATAAAGGTCCATCAACAACTTAAAATTATATATA
>NW_026000142.1:24970313-24974473 GCF_001458135.2 Marmota marmota marmota | reverse complement strand
CAACAACTAAAAAATATATATATATATATATATATATATATATATATATATATATATAAAACAGTATTTTGGGGGAATGGGGCATACACCTGTAGTCCCAGTAACTCTGGAGGCTGAAGCAGGAGGATAATAAGTTCAAGGCCAGCCTGGGAAAATTAGAGAGACCTTGTCTTAAAATAAAAAGTAATGTGGCACAGTAGTAAAGCACCCCTGGATTCAATCCTCAGTACTACAAAAGAAAAACCAATTGTGTCGTTTCATAATAGTTTATATATAGTATTTTCACACATTATATAATGAATGTTTTCCTAAAGAGTGATGTTAAAAGTGACCAGAAAATGAGTTATGCTGAGAAATATAAAACACAAAAAAGTTTACCATGCATTTTCATTGGCATAAAATCTGAAAAATAGGCCAATATCTTCCAAAAGTACAATAGCTCTATCATGACCAGTGACAGTGACAATTACAGAGTGATATCCTGCACTTCTACAGCACTTTGAAAGCCCACTCACTTGCAGCACCTTGGACAGAGGAAACTCTGTGTGTGTGTGTGTGTGTGTGTGTGTATGTGTATTTACCTTAGTAGCTCTGGTGTAGGATTCTTAGACCCAACATGGCCTGTGGACATGTTCCCTACACTTCCTCTTCTTGGAGTGAAACTGTATTTTTTTTAAATTTATTTTTTAGTTTTAGGTGGACACAATATCTTTATTTTACATTTATGTGGTGCTGAGGATCGAACCCAGTGCCTCATGCATGCTAGGCAAACGCTCTACCACCAAGCCACAATCCCAGCCCTGAAACTGTATTTTTTAAAATCTATCTATCTATCTATCTATCTATCTATCTATCTATCATCTATCTATCTATCTATCTGTCTATGGTGCTGGGGATTGAACCCAGGGTCTTGTATGTACAAGGCAAGCATTCTACCAACTGAGCTATATCCCCATTTTAAATAATTTCCCCCTTGGATTATTTTGTTTGACCACATAAAGAGTGGTTTGTTTTGTATTGTTGCAATATTAGGGATTAAACCCAGGAGCATTCAACCTATGGGCTATATCCCCAGTTCTTTTTTTATAATAATTGTTTTTTTAGTTATAGGTGAACACATTACCCTAATTTTATGTATTTATTTTTATGTGATGCTAGGGATCAAACCATGCCTCTTGCATGCTAGGCAAGTGCTCTACCACTGACCTACAACCCCATCCCTCCAGCCTTTTTTTAAATTTTATTTTATTTTTTTAAAAAAATATTTATTTTTAAATTGTAGATGGACACAATACCTTTATTTTATTTATATGTGGTGCTGAGGATCGAATCCAGGGTCTTGGACATGCTAGGCAAGCACTCTACTCCTAAGCCACAACCCCAGCCCTGCTTTTTAAATTTTATTTTGACACTGGGTTTTACTAAGTTGTGAAGGCTGGCTTCAAACTTGCAATTATCCTGCCTCAGCCCCCCAGAGTAGCTGGAATTACAGTCATGAACCCCTTCTCCTAGCCAAAACTGTGGTTTTTAAAAATATAAATGTACATAATCCAGTGAAAATTCTTGGGCTGAAGTTGTGGCTCAGTGGTAGAGTGCTTCAAAATAAAGGGATTATGTCCATCTACAACTAAAAACATTTTTTTTTAAAATTCTTTTACATTTGAAGTGAAGAATTACTGTAACTTCCTTCACTGGTTAACTAGTTTTCTAGTATCCAAGCCTGTCCTTTCTTCAAATAAGCTATGCTACTAACATTATAGCCACTTTTCTCATCCCATGCTTCAGACTTTATACTGCTAACAACAGCCTTCTAGAAACCTACTCCCAACCTAACCTACTCTTAGCAGGGAGAGAAGCTTATTTGTTCTCTCTTGAGCTGGTCTTACACTTCTTTCTCCCGCTCCTTTGTCATGAACCAGTTCCAAACCAGCTCTCTTCAGTAGCAGATATTGCTGGATGCCTACCCTAAACCGTTTTTCTCTTCCTTCATGTTAGCAGAGCCCCAGTTTTTGTTCCTGTATCTACTTCCCCCAATCAATGACTTAGGTACCTATCAATTAGTCTAAGCCAGTAATTCTCAAACTTTTTAGTCTCAGAACTTTTTGACATTCCTAAAATTAGATGAGAACCTCAAAGAACATTATTTTTTAAATGCCATGCTGGGGATTGAACACAGAGCCTTGTAAATAAGAGGCAACCTTCTATCACTTGAGCTACATTCCCAGCCCCTTAACTAACTTTTTTTGGGGGGTAGAGGGGCATACCAGGGATTGAACTCAGGGAACTCAACCACTGAGCCATATCCCCAGCCCTATTTTGTATTTTACTTAGAGACAGGGGTCTCACTGAGTTGCTTAGCACCTTGATATTGCTGAGGCTGGATTTGAAGTCACAATCCTCCTGTCTCCACCTCCCAAGCCACTAGGATTACAGGCATATACCACTGCACCTGGCTAACATTTTTGTTAAAAATATTTTTTAGTTGTCAATGGACCTTATTTTATTTATTTATAAATATTTATTTATATGCATATGCTGAGAATTGAACCTAGTGCCTCATACATGCTAGGCAAATGCTCTACCACTGAGCCACAGCCACAGCCCCTTAAATATCAGTTTTTTGTTTGTTTATTTTGGGTGCTGGGGATTGAACCATGGCCTTGTGCATGCAAGGCAAGCACTCTACCAACTGAGCTGAATCCCCAGTCTTAAATAACAATTTTAATGAATAAAAATAACTATGTTTCCTAAAGCAAACCTTTAGTTAGAAGCTACATTTTTGCAGATCTCTCTAAGGTCTGACTTATTAGAAGACACATTGTCACATCTGCTTCTACATTCAATCCATTGCCATCCCATTCCATGTAGCCTCTACAAGTGTCCATTGTGTTTTCTTTTTTTTTTTTTTTTTTGGTATTAAGGATCGAACCCAAGGGTGCTGAACCACTGAGCCACATCCCCAGCCCCACATCCCCAGCCCTTTTTGTATTTTATTCAGAAACAGGGTCTCACTCTGTTGCTGAATGCCTCACAAAATTGCTGAGGCTGACTGAACTCTCAAATCATCCTGCCTCCACCTCCCAAGTTGCTAGGATTACAGGTGTGGGCCACCATGCCTGGCTGTGTTTTCATTCTTTCACGACAGAAAGGCAAACAAAAAGCAAATCCAAAAAAAAATATTTAGTATTATTGTGAGAAAGTTTTGACTACCTGAAAGGGTCTTTAGATCTTCTGGTGCTCCCCAGATCATAGGTCAAGAGTCATTCCTTGGTTTAAACCAATCAGAGTGGTCCCTGACAGGTGAGCATGAGACCCAGTTGTTTCTAGTGAGCTGTGAGGAGACCTCTTCTAGAGGGCTTTTGGGAAAGATTTTTTTTGCTTAATTTTTTTTCAGAGATTAATGTTTATCTGTTGGTGATTGATTTAAAAATAAAAGCCATTCTAAATATCAAGCAAAAAGAGATTTCAGGAAGAGGCACTTGCAAAGTCATTGGAAAGGCTGGGAGGACAGACACGAACTCTAGCTGCAAAGAAATCTGGAAAAACAAAACAAAACAACAACAACAAAAAACTTTCTAGCCTCTCCAAATAGAAGACATGTAAAGTGAACATTGAGAAAAATCAATCCATGGATCCACAACAACAGGTCAAAGAAGAAATGGTCCTTTTGTTTCTGCTGTGTCTCATGACATCTGGCAACCATAGGGGGAGTTAGGAAAGGGGATCATGGAAAGAGAACATGCTAAAGATGGTAGAGAGGAAGTGGGGAAGGATTCTGGGTCCTTGACAACATGGCTGAGCCACTGAATAAACCAACCTTGAAACTGCTTACCTCTAGGTTTGTTATTATATAATATAATAAATTTCATTATCTATACTCTCTTAAGACGGGTTTTCAGGACTGGAGCTGGAGCTCAGTGGTAGAGTGCTTGCCTGATATGTGTAAGGCCTTGGATCCCATCCTCAGCACCACATTAAAGACAAATAAATAAAAAATAAAGGTATTGTGTCCATCTACAACTACAAAAATTTTTAAAAAATGGGTGTTCACCAACTTCTCTTTCTTCCTTTCCTTTCCTTTCTCCCTTCCTCCTTTTCTTTTCTTTCTTTCTTCTCTCTCTCTCTCTCTCTCTCTCTCTCTCTCTCTCTCTCTCTCTCTC
>NW_026000142.1:24953434-24968911 GCF_001458135.2 Marmota marmota marmota | reverse complement strand
AAAAACATGGACAAAATAACTAAAGGAAATCAGAAAAACAGTGTATGAACAAAATAAAAATGTTGAAAAAGCAGTTATAAAAGAAACAAAAGAAATTCTGAAACTGAAAAACTTCAATAACTGAAAAGTTTTAAAATTTGGATAGAGTGATGCAAGAGTAAAATTTGAACTGGCACAAAGAAGAAATTAGCAAACTTGGAAATTAAAAAAAAAAAAAATCAACAATCTGGCTGAGGGTACAGTGCTTGCCTAGCATGTGCAAAGCCTAGCAGCTCAATCCTCAGTACCCAAAAAAAAAAAAAAAGAGAGAGAAAGACAGAGAGAGAGAAATCAGTTGAGGAATAAAAAATGAAGGTAGTAAACAATATCAGTTTGTAAAATGGCATGAAAAGAGAAAGAATGAAGAAAAAGAATGATAAATAAAATCTTACAAGTTGCATAAAATTAATCCAAATATTGCAGGTTTTATTGGTACGTGTAACAGATTTTTAAAACTATATTTTTAGTTCTTGATAGACCTTTATTTTATTTATTGATATGCAGTGCTGCAAATTGAACCCAGTGCCTCACACATGCAAGTGTTCTACCACTGAGCTATAACTTTAGCCCTGTAACAGATTTTTTTTTAAGTTGTAGATCAACATAATACCTTTATTTATTTATTTATTTATTTATTTATTTATTTATTTTGTGGTGCTCAGGATAGAGCCCAGTCCCTCACATATGCTAGGCAAGTGCTTTACCACTGAGCGACAACCTCAGCCTCCCAGATTTTTATATTTATCTATCAGTAGACAGTAATTTTCTAATTGCATACAAGAAACTTACCTATAAAATATCACTTAGCTGGGTTCAGCATATAGGCCCAGCTACTAGGAAAGCTGAGGCAGGAGTATGTGGCCAGTTTTGAGGCCAGTCTAAGCAACATAGTGAGACCCATCAGTACCAAATAAATAAATAACATAATGTGGGGGAAAATTTCTGAAAAGTCACATGAAAATTTTTGAAAGTATGGGCTGGGGTTGTGACTCAGTGGTAGAGCATTTGCCTAGCAAGTATGAGGCCCTGGGTTTGATCCTTAGCACCACATAAAAATAAAAAAATAAATAAATAAAATAAAGGTATTATATCCATCCACAGTTAAAAAATATTAAAAGATTTTTTCTTGAAAATAAATGAATCAGAAAGTTTTATGCAGAAAAAAAAGAAAGCTGATGTAACTAATTTCAAACAAAATATAATTTAGGGGTACAGTGGACTAAATGTATCCCCCCAAATTCATATAACAAAACCCTAAACCATTATGATGGCATTTGGAAGACGGGCCTTTTAGGATTTAATAAGGTCGTGAACATGTTACCCTTATAAAGGGGATTAATGCCCTTATAAGAAGAAACCAGACAGCTAGTTAGTGCTCTTTCTGCTGTTGGAGAATCTAATGAGAAATCAGCAGTCCGTAAACCTGAAGAAAGTCCTATCAGTACCCAACCACACTGGCAACCTGATCTCTAACTTCCAGATTTTGGAATTGTGAGAAGAGGGGAAAAAATTAATAGGGACAAAGAGAAATTTAGATTTGTATCAACAATACTTTGTGTTTGTTTTTCAGAATCCTGTGCCTACAACAACTGTGAGGAATTGTTTATAACTGATCCAGAAGGATATATATAAGGTCTCCAGTGAACTGTGATGGAGTGCTCAAATATGACAGAAATAGAAGATTCAATAATTTCTGACATAACTCAATGGAAAAGGGTATGGATTCAATCATCAATTAGACACAGGTTCAAATCTTAATGACTATGTATACATCAAATAATAGGGACGAATACATCATGGTATTTCCAGTGAAAAATTATGCAGCCATTACAACTATCTACATACAAATAAAGGATTGTTATTATAGTTTTATGCATAATTGAAAAAAGTGAAAGTCCATGAAAAGGAAATTGGACACATAATGATAGAATCAATAGAATTTAGTAAGATTAAGACTATACAGCATTATATGTTAAGGTGTCCAAAGTATGATTAAAAGGAAAAAAACAGTTGCAGAATAATTGCATTGCAGGTTGGATTATTAGAAAATCAAACTTTGGGATGAAGATTTATGGTAGAAAGTTTATTGGAAAGTGCTCTTAGGATCCATATTTATGGAGGAAGGAAAGGAAGTAGGGTCAGGTAGTGGGTAAAGCTAGGCTATGATGGAGCCCTGAGGCTTAGTGACCCCACAAGGAGATTTCAAACTGCTGCAACCCTTAAAAGTTCTCTTTCAGCAGGGTTAACTATTCCATTGACTAGTCATTAGCAATACTTTTTGTTTCTACAGAAAATCTAATAACAGAGAATAGTGGTGAATTATCTATGTATCTATCTAGCCACCTATCATCTATCTTTATTTACCTACCTACCTGCCAACCTACCTACCTAGATGTTTCCTTTGAAAAAGACATTAGGAAAAGTGAAAAGAAGCCTTCCACTTTTTTATTTTTACAAGAAATCTTCATATTTTGGGGAGGAAAATGGTTTGAATCATTATATTAAGGGGCTTAGAGGATGGGAGAGGAGTCAAAGAAGTGCTGAGAAAGACAATGAGACCCAACATTGTTGACTGGGCCAGTTCCCCTTGCCCTCCCCCAGACATCAAAAGGAATCTTAATTTTTTGATATTAAGAATTTTTAAATTAAAAATTTATCAATGCTGGGCATGGTGGCACATGCCTGTAATCATGGTGGCTCAGGAGGCTGCAACAGAAGGATCACAAGTTCAAAGCCAGCCTCAGCAATTTAGTGAAGCCCTAAGAAACTTAGGGAAACCCTGTCTGAAAATAAAACATATTAAAAAGCAGGGGGGGGGAGGGCTGGGGATGTGGCTCAGTGGTAAAGTAGCCTTTGGGCTCAATACCTGACACAAAAAAATTACACATTCCATGTGTATACAGAATAATTCAAAGACAGTCTTGAAGAAGTATTTTATACCTATGTTCACAGCAATATTATTCACATGGCCAAATCAAGTATCTATAGATGGAGGAGTTGATAAACAAAATGTGATATGTACATACACTAAAATATTACTCAGATTTAAAATGAACAGAAATGCTGATATATGCTCCAACATGAATGAGCCTGGAAGACGTCATGCTATGAAATAAACCTATAACAAACAAATACTCACTGTACAAGGTATCTAGAGTAAATCATAGAGACAGAAATGAACTGGTGGTTTCCAGGGGCTGGGAAGAGAAGAGAATTTTGAGTTGTTATTTAAAAGATACAGAGTTTCAGTTTTGTAACATCAAGTAGAGTTCTGGAGATGAATAGTGATAGTTTTACAACAATGTAAACATCCTTAATACCACTGAATTGTGCCCTAAAATATTGCTATGATGGTATTTTATGTTATGCATAGTTAACTGTAATAAAAATAAGTTTAGGGGCTGAGGTTGTGGCTCAGTGGTAGAGCACTCACCTACCACGTATGAGGCCCTGAGTTCGCTCCTCAGCACCACAAAAAGATAAAAGAATATGTGTATTCTGTCCATCTACAACTAAAAAATAAAAATAAAAAATAAATAAAAATAAGTTTAGCTATGCACAGAAGTGCATGCCTATAATCACAGTACTCATGAGGCTGAGGCAGGAGGATCAAAAGTTGGAGGCCAACCATAGCAACTTAGTGAGACCCTGACTCAAAAAATATATAAGAAGCACTGGGATATAATAGCTCAGCGGTATCTGGGTTCAATCCCCAGTATCCATCTCCTCCAAGCATATATATACCCTATTATCTCACTATTTTTTTTAAAAAATTTATTAGTTATTGATGAACCTTTATTTATTTGTTTGTTTATATGCGGTGCCAAGAATCGAACCCAGTGCCCCAAACATGCCAGGCAAGCACTCCACCACTGAGCCACAACCCCAGCCCCTTATCTCACTCTTTCACAAATAATTCAAAATAAGAATCTAAACCAGGCCTGTGTGGTTTGATTTTTTTCCTTAATGTTGTTTATTCATTTTTAATAATAACGTCATTGAGGTGTACTAATTGGCATACAATATATAGTACATCTTGAAGTGTACAATTGGGAACTTTTGACATATTATTCACCTGAGATATTATCACCACAATGGAGATGATGAACACATCCATCACTTCCAAATCCTCCTCATGCCCCTTGGTCCTCACTCCCTCCTAACCCCACTACACTTTCCCGTCCCTAACCAATCACTGGTCTACTTTCTGTCACTATAGATTAGTTTGTATTTTAAAAAATTTTCTAAAAATGGAATCATACAGAATTTAACCCCTCTTTTTATTTGGTCTGGCTTTTTTTTTTTTTTTTTTGGCCAGAATATTTGAGATTAACTATGGTATTGCCTGTATCAACATGTCATTTCTTTTTATTTTTAATTATATTGATGGTGCATGTGTGTATAGTGTACTTATATGATATATTTCTACTTTCCTTAAGTATTTATTTTTTAGTTGTAGTTGGACACAATACCTTTATTTTATTTATTTTTATGTGGTGCTGGGGATTGAACCCAGGAACTTGGACGTGCTAGGCGAGCGCGCTAACCCTCAGCCACAACCCCAGCCCAATATGTCATTTCTTGTTATTGCTGAGTAACATTGCATGCACACATAGATTGTGATTTTTATATCCATTAGTACACTTGGAGATGGACATCTGGGATGTGTCTGGTTCTTGGTTATTAATAATAAAGCTGCTATTAACATTTGTTAAAAGGTTTTGTATATGCCTGTCTTTTGTTTCTCTTTGGCAAATACATAGGAGCAGGATAACTGGGTTATGGTAGGTACTCATGCTTATCTTTTAAAGAAACCACTCAGGTATCTTCCAGTGTTGTACTTTACAGAGTACAATCTCTACAGAAAGACTGTGAAAGCTATGAAGCTCCACATTCTCACCAACAGTAGGGTATGACCCCTGTAGTGAATTTTAAATTTAAACAGAATGTTTAAAGATTAGAAAAATATGTGACATCCCTGTTTTCCAACCGTATTTATGAATGGTGCCAGAGTCTTTCTAGTCTTCAACAAAACCAACACATTGTAGCAGATTGAATACAAAAACAGATATGAGAACCCAAGTATCTTCTGCAGAAAATATTAAAGAGACTTTCAAAACTGTGAAATATTTTCATAAAAATATTGCCTATACTAATTTTAAAAATCATAGATGAAATTGACATAAAGCAAAATTCACTGTTTTAACCATTTTGATGTGTAAAATCCAGTGATTTTTATTATATTCACAATGTTGTGCAAGCATCACTACAGTCTAATTTAAGAACATTTCTATCACCCCAAAAAGAAATTCCATACTTCCCAAATCCTCCTTCTCTCTGCCATCCATAGTAAACACTAATCTTTCTGTCTCAATGAATTTGTCCTGCACCTTTCATATGAATGAAATCACACATATTACCTTTTTTTGTCTGACTTCTTTCACTAACCCTTATGTTTTCAATATTTACCTATATTGTACTACATATTAGTATGCTCTTCCTTTTTTATTTTTTAGTTTTATGGACACAATATCTTTATTTATTTATTTTTATGTGGTGCTAAGGATTGAACATAGTGCCTCATATGTGTGATGCAAGTGCTCTACCATTGACCTACAACCCCAGCCCCAATATGCTATTCCTTTTATGGCTCAATAATATTACATGTATATATGTACCACATTTTGTTTGTCAATTCCTCAGCAGATGGATATTTAGATTTTTTCTTCTTTTTGCATTATAAGTAATGTTTCTACTAACATCCATATACAAGTTTTTCTATAGGCAAATATTTTCCTTTTGGGGGGTTTTTACCTAAGATTGGAATTGCTGGGTCACATGGTAGCTTTGTGTTTGTTTGAGGAACTGCCAAACTATTTTTCACATAAGCACCATTTTACATTCCCAAGAACAATGTAGGATCTTCCAGTTTTTTTCAAATCTGTGCCAACACTTGTAATTATTATTATTATTTAGAATTACAGTCATTCTAATAGAGTTTGAAGTGATGACCAAATATGAAAACCACTTATCATATATGGCTTTAATTTTCATTTCCCTAATTGCTAATGATGTTGAACATTTTTTTCATGTGCATATTTGACTATTTGTACACTTTTTTTTAAGGAAAAGGGCTTTTCAAATCCTCTATTTTTAAATTGGATTGTCTTTTGTTGTTGAGCTGTAAGAGTTCTTTTTTATGTTCTGAATACTAGACCTTTATCAGATATATGATTTGCATTTTCTTCCATTTTGTTGGTTGTCTTTTTGCCCGCCCCCCCACCCCCAGTGCTGGAAATTGAACCCAGGGCCTTGCATATACTAGGCAAGGGTTCTGTCACTGAGCTACAACCCAAGCTCTTTGCTTTCTTGATAGTATACATTGATGCATAAAGGTTTTTTTGTTTTTTTTTTTATTTTTTTTTATAATTTTTAATATTTATTTATTTTTAGTTATCGGCAGACATAACATCTTTGTTTGTATGTGGTGCTGAGGATCGAACCCGGGCCGCACGCATGCTGGGCGAGCGCGCTACCACTTGAGCCACATCCCCAGCCCTTGTTTTGTTTTTTTGTAAGTGGTGCGCTACCACTGAGCTACATTCCAGCCCTTATTTATTTTATTTTTTAAATTTTGAAATAGGATCTCCCTAAATTGCCCATGCTGGCCTTGAATATGAGATCCTTATGCTTTAGCCTCCAAGTGATTATAAGCATGAGCCAGTGAACATGGTTTTTAATTTTGATGAAGTCTAATTTAAAATTTTTTTCTTTTGTTCTGTGCTTTTGCTGTCATATCTAACAAATTGTTGCTTAATCCAAGGTAATAAAAATCTACAGTTATGCTTTCTTCTAAGAATTTCAAAGCTTTAATTCTTTGTTTATATCTTTGTTCCATTTTTAGTTTATTTCCATATACAGTGTAAGGTAGAGGTCTAAATTCATGCTTTGCTTGTAGATATCATCAAAGGAAAACTATATTTTGACACTTGTTAAATATGTTAGTAAAGAAAACTTTAAAAAGAAAACTTTTCAAGGAACTCCTACAATGGCGTTTTGCAGTAAGGGAGAGTTTGGACTCAATTCTGACAACAATGAAGACAATGGGTATTTACAGCCAAAGAGTAGAATGGATGGTCGATGGATAGAAAATTACTAAGACAGAATGTAGGAATATGGGGAGATTCTAAGTAAGCTCACATGGTAGGGTTCTCGAAGGCCAAGGTGGTCAGATATCACCTGGGGGATGGTAGGAAATCGGGATTTGATTTGCTATTCAAGGTGATCGGATATTGAGTATGGAATTCTTTCTAAACTGACTTAGGTTTGTTCTCCAAACCAGGTGAATGTAGGCCCAACAAGACCCTACAGTCGAGGCCTATGGGGCTTGCACAAGGCTGACTAGAGTCAGGACAAAGCGAGAGTCTTTGTCAATATCCAGTTGTCCCAGCACCACATATTGAAAACATCATTCTAAAGCTGGGGATCATGCTCATGATAGAACACGAGTCCAGCCTGTGTCAGGCTCTGAGTTCAATACTCAGTAGTAACAACAACAACAAAGCCAAAACTCCATTTATCATAGACGAATGCATCTGGAGTCCAAATCTCTAAATTCTACCCCATCAATCCCTATATTTGCCATTACAACAGCATCACATTGTTTTAATTAATATGGTAATGGAATTTGAGATTGTAAAGTGAGCCTCCAAATTTTCTTTTGCAAAATTGCTTTGCTTAGCTGGCGTCCCACAGATTCTCATATGATTTTAGAACATTTATTCTTTCTGCAAAAACGTGTTTTGGAATTTTATAGGGATTACATTGATCTATAGGTCTACTTGGGGATTACTGACAAAAATTATTACAAATATTTTGTAATGGTCTTTTTATTATCCATAAGTAAAATTTATTAATCATCTAATTTATCCTAAAATATAATTCCACAAATGTTTAAACCATTAGCTTGGCATGGTAGACCACTCTGTAACCCCAGCTACTTGGGAGGCGGAGACAGGAGGATCTTGAATTCAAAGCCAGCTCAGCAATTTAGCAATGCCCTTAGCAACTCAGCGAGACCTTGATGATGGCTCAGTTGTAGAGCACC
This sequence comes from Marmota marmota marmota, assembly GCF_001458135.2. Taxonomy (NCBI): domain Eukaryota; kingdom Metazoa; phylum Chordata; class Mammalia; order Rodentia; family Sciuridae; genus Marmota; species Marmota marmota. The sequence continues at coordinate 24,960,765 of NW_026000142.1, read as the reverse complement.
TGCTTAGCGTACATGAGGCACTGGGTTCGATCCTCAGCACCACATAAAAATAAAATAAAGGTATTGTCTACACCTACACCTAAAAAATAAATATTAAAAGAAAAAGAGCTGGGATGTGGCTCAGTGGTTGAGCTCCTCCACAGGAGGAGTACCAAAATAAATAAATAAATAAACAAATAGTCAACAGAATATCTTTTATATTTTTAGTGTGGAAGTTCTCATGCTTTAGGAATTATTAACCACACATTAAATTTTCAACAATTAATAAATGCAGGCAGCTTTTGTTGCAAATATTTTTTTAATGCCATGTTTTTGACATTTTTTTTGAGTTGTAAGTGGACACAATACCTTTATTTATTTTTTATGTGGTGCTGAGGATCTAACCCAGTGCCTCATGCGTACTAGGCAAGAACTCTACCACTGGGCCACAACCCCAGCCCTTGTTGCAAATCTTGATTACCACTTTCCTACATACAGACACACACAAACACACTCAAAAGTCTGTCTTCAGGTACTCATTATCTACATTAAATTTAGAAAAGCAGATCAGACTCAAAAATGAAACTTATGTCAATCAAGGGGCTGAAATGACTTGACTCATTCCCTGAGACATCTATAGTGGATATCTCCTGAGAGGAAATTTCCCATTGGAATTAAAAGAATTTCAAGAAATAGTCAGCAGAGCATTAATCTTTTGATGGCTAAATACTAATGTTACTCTAGCTTCAGACTTCCTATAATATGCTATAAACTGAATGCTTGTGTACCCCAAATTCATATGTCAAAACCCTAATTTCCAATATCATGGTATTTTGAAATGGGTCTTTGGGAGGTAATTAAATCATGAGGGTAGATGCCACATGATAGATGAGAGCTTTTTCTGAGAAAGGGTCTGTTTTAGTCAGCTTTTTCACTCTGTGACTAAATGATTTGACCAGAACACTCACAGAGGAGAAGAGGTTTATTCAGGGGCTCACAGTTTTAGAGGTCTCAGTCCATAGAAGGCCGGCTCCATTTCTCAGGGCTTGAGGTAAGGCAGAACATCATGGAAGATTGAGGCAGAGGGAATCAGCTCACGTGTTGATCAGAAAGCAGAGAGAGACTCAACTAGCAGGATACAAATAAATACTCAAAGCCATGCCCCAATTCCCACCTCTGCCAGCCATACCCTATTACTTCAATTACCACTTAGTCCCTATGGGGGATTAAATCATTGATTGGGTTAAGACTCTTACAACCCAATCGTTTCTCCTCTGAACCTTCTTGCATTGTCTCACCCATGAGCTTTTGGGGGATACCTCACATCCAAACCATAATGGGTCTCACCAAGTTGCTGAGGCTGAGCAGACCTCATATTTATGATCCTCCTGCTTCAGCCTCCAAGTCACTGAATTACAAGTGTGTATCACTGTGACTGGCAAAGGTGTTTCTTTTCTTTTTTGGGGTACCAGGGATTGAACTCAGGGGCACTCAACCACAGAGCCACATCCCTAGCCCTATTTTTTATTTTATTTAGAGATAGCGTCTCACTGAGTTGCTTAGCGCCTTTGTTGTTGCTGAGGTTGGCTTTGAATTCACTATCCTCATGTCTCAGCCTCCTGAGCCAATAGGATTATACTCATGCACCACCATGCCTAGCAAAAAGCTGTTTTTAAATCAGTTTTGTATGCAAGGTATAAAGAACAAAAACAGTACTGAAAAGAGCAGAAAATGAAATATGAGACTCTCTTTCCTCATTCACATTCCATAGAGACAACCATTGTTCATAGTTTATGTATTCTATATATCTATATCTGTTGGCAGCAGGTCCACCCTGGCCCCTGGAGCCCTACCTCCACTAGTTTGTTCTGCATGCCAGTGTGGCCAGCTCACAAGGCCATGGCGAACTTGCGGTTTTTCTGTTCCTGCTTATCCGTCTGAGACATATGTGTCCCACGGGAATGCCTTGACCTTTTCTGGTCTGATGGACTTATTGTTAAGGGAGGTTTCGGTACCTGACAATAACAGGTTGAAACTAAATTTCTCCCCCCTCCCTCCTGCTTTTGGGTAGTTTTCCACTTCTGCTGCTTGGGGTATAAAAAAAAGTGTGTTAGCAATAAAGGGTATTGACTCCTGGATGAAGAACCTTGGTGTCCTGTGTGTCTTTTAACCTCGCCGTCCCTCGCCGGACTCGGCTCCCTTGGCCGGACGCGGCATATATCTATACACATATATATGTATATTTTTAGTTATTTATGGACCTTTATTTTATTCATTTATTTATATGTGGTGCTGGGGATCAAACCCAGTGCCTCGTGCATGCTAGGCAAGCACGCTACTACTGAGCCCCAGCCCCAGCCCTTATGGTTTTAATTATCTTCATAGCAGTAAATATCCTTTCCCTTTTGTGTGCTAATCTATCAATTTCAGGAACTGTGTTTCTGCTTTATTTGGATTGAGCAATTCACCTCTATGACTGTCATGGAGCCCAGGCTGCATATAGGTATAGGTAGCCATACCCCACTTAGGCTTCTCTAATTATAATCACTCTTTTCTTTCTACTTAATAAAAAATTCAAATTCACGAAGCCTTGATCCCTGTCCTCCTATTCCTGGAAAATGCCAAATTCAACTGTGTAGAAGAGTTTTTCAGAAGATAAGACAAACCCTTTACATTTATGAGGTTAATAGCAACACCAAACTACAGGTTGGGGCCTGTGTAGCCTTCAATTAAGTTATCAACTTTGTATTTTACTTCCAGCTCCATAAGATGAATCATTTCATTACACTTGTAATACATCCCCTTGACTTTCCCTATTTCTTTCCCAATGGTTGTTGTTGGTTCCTGTTTTCACTTCTCCCAGTGACTGCCCTTCTGTCCTTAAATATTATATCATCTATTTCTAAAGTTTTAAACATCAGGGGCTGGGGTTGTGGCTCAGTGATACAGCACTTGCCTAGCATGTGTGAGGCCCTGGGTTCAATCATTAGCACCACATAAATATTTAAATATTTTATTTAAATAAAATAAAGGTTATTGTGTCCAACTACAACTAAAAAATATTTATAAAAAATTTTTAAAAAGTTTTAAACATCAGATTCTATTATCGATTCCCCCCATGAAAATCAGTAAATTACTGTATTTATTCCTTCTGCCTCCTAAATTTTTGCTATAGTATTGATACTTTGTCAAGACAAAATATTGCTGGACACGGTGGGACATCCCTGTAAATCCAGATACTTGGAAGATTGAGGTTGGAGGTTGGAAGATTGCAAGGTTGAACCCAGCATGGGGACTTTAAACTTAGACCCTGTCTCAAAATACAAAATACAAAGTTGAGAGGTTGCTCAGAGATAAAGTACTTCTGGGTTCAATCCCCAATACCTCCAAGAAAAAAGACAAACTATTTATATGCTGTTTATCTACTTATTTTATCTAACAGGCTAACATTTCTCTTTGCTACAGCAAGTTGCACATGCTTCTGCCTCAGGGCCTTTACATTGGCTCTTCACAGTTCACTCTCACTGATTCAGATCTCAGCTCTGATGTAACCGTCCCAGAGAGGAATTCCCCTGAACTTATTTAAGAGAGCATTCCTTTCCTTCCACCCCATTCATTCTCTATCCCCTGTTTAATTTTCCTTATAACTTAAAATTATATATTTGTGATACTATAATTCATAATAAGATATATTTCCAACCTCTGATACAGAACTCCTAAAACCTTTGAAATTTCCTAAATGGCAGGAGGTAAAAAGAATGTCTTTGCTATTCATAATAACTCCCTTTCAACTACACCTATAAGTTCATGAGGCAACTTTTGGATAGTTCCTAGATAACTGCAGAATATGGACTGGTTGCCAGGGAAACCCAGAGTTGAGTTGGAGGGTTGGAACTTTCAGCCCTTCTCCTTACCCAGGGAGGGAAGAGGGGCTGGAACTAACTTAATCATCAGTGGGCAAAGATTTGATCAAGCATGCCTACAGGATGACCCCCACAATAAAACCCCAAACTATGGGGTTCAGAGAGCATTTGAGTTGGTAAACAGTGAGGTACTCAGGAGGTGGCTGCCTGAAAGAAAGCTCTACACCCATCCCCTGTAACTTGCCCTATACATCTCTGTAATCTGGCTGTTCCTGAGGTGTATTCTTTATAATAAACCGGTGAACATAAGTAGTGTTTCCATGAGTTCCATAAGCCACTCTAATTGTCAAACCTGAAGGAGGAATCATAGGAAATCCTCCTTTGTAGCAAGTTGGTCAGAAGAACAGGTCTGGGCTTGTGATTAGCATCTGAAATAGGGCAGTCTTGTGGGACTGAGCTCTTTAATTTGTAGAAACTGACACTAACTCCAAGTGGATAGTGTCAGAATTAACTTGTAGGACGCCCAGCTGGTGTCAGAGGTTGGGTAGTGTGGGTACAGAGTTTTAGGTTCTAACATTTTTTTCCCTCTTGGAGGACACTGTCTTCCAGCACTTGGTGATGAGAGTCTGACTTTGGATATTTTGCAAGAGCCATGACTTTATTTCCCTCTATGGTAGATTTTGGGATTTCTGAAATTTTAGCAGAAAGTGTGGAACTTTTTATTGAATCCTGTTTGGTACATATTTTTCTTCCATCAGTGGTAATTTTCTTCTATTATTTACTACCCCACTCTTGTCTTTGTTCTCTCCTTTACATATCCTCCATCTGCTGTTTTGATTCATGTTCTTGGAGGCTTCCTCCGCTTTGTCTTCAGCGGATCCCTTGATCATTCTAATCCATTACAACAATCCACTTGGCAGTTGTCTGATTAATTCCCTTGCATTGAAGCGTTTTTTGCTTTACAGATACAGATACTATCCTCTGGGTATACTAATTAGAACAACTTGAAACTCTCATTGTTGTTTCCTACCAGGGCCTATGTTATTCATTTGCTCATCTTGGCCCTTCACTTCCTGCTGCTATTGCCTTTCTCCCAACTATGAGTCCTGGCATTCACTCTTATTTAGGAGCACAAGGCCTCCACTAGTTAATCTGGGCTGAGATGAGAGTGGATATTTTTTCCTTTTTTTTTTTTGAAGTAACTGGGGATTGAACCTTGTATGTGTTAGGCAAGTGCTGTCTCACTAAGCTACATTCCCCATCCTTTTTATTTTTTATTTTCAGAGGGGGCCTCAGTTGTCCAGGCTGGCCTTGAGCTTGCGACAGGCATGTGTCACCATGCCTGGCTAAGTGTGGATTTCTTTTAACAGATGATCTTTGTTCTCTAGCAGGCCTCTCCCTATGGGGAGACTTGATGCTTGGTGTCAGGGGCAGGGTATGCCTCACTAAATAAAAGATGTGTGGGTGAGGATACAGTAGTAGACTGGGGAACCCCACAGTTGCTAAATTAAGGAGTGCTGTCCTTTGGAACAGGTTGAGTGTGTTTCTCTCTTAGGCAGAGTTTCATTCCCATGTTCCCATGTCCCCCCTGTTCTGCTTTGGGGTTCTGAATTCAGCTCCATCCAGCTCTGCTCTCTTCCATTTAGGACTGAGGTCCAGACTTCTCCAGGTGCCCTCTAGGCCACCTGCTCACATTTTTTAGAGAACTGTTCATTGGCTTTATCCCAAGGGCAAGAGCACTTCAGGGTGTAGTGCTTTGCAATGTGCTCAATAAATATTTGTTGAATGACTGAATGATGAAAGAGGGGAGGGAGCCAACAGTCCTTGCAATTATAATCATGGTTCTTTGATGAGTTACTCTAAAAATGGCTTTCTGGCTCAGCCCTGCTCTATTTGTTGACCTTGAGCTTGCCAATTGCCAGAGTTTCTTTTATTACATATGGTGAGTTGGGCTAAATGCAACTCCTTCTTCTCTTTCTCTTTTAATATGATCTATCCTCTTGCTCTTTCCTGTGTTTCCATAATTCAACAATACCTAGGGAAGGAAAGATAGAAGTGTGTATCAAATCTGTCATCCTAAACTAGAACTGTATCTAGAAATGTAGCTATCAAAAAAAAAGTATTTTAAAACATTTGTTGAACCCTTACAAGATGGAAGGTTGAAAAATTAGATTTCTTTTTATTATATGTTGACATTTTATGTAAAATAATGTTAATTGAATACTTGTTGAAAAAAATCAGTGGAAAAAGAGTTAAAGCCTTTTTGTCTATGTGTTTGATAGAATAACAAAATTTTAACAGACTACTTACTTAAATATTTATTGAAGAAAAATAAGTGATTATAAATAATAGATGATGGGACTGCAAATTGGTGCAACCACCTTGGAAAGCAGTATGGAGATTCCTCAAAAAACTTGGAATGGCATCACTACCCTAAGTACATGTATGAAAAAGACACAAATGGTGTGAATTTACTTTGTATACAAGCAGAGAGATGAAAAATCGTACTCTACATATATAATATGAATTATAATGCATTCTGTTGTCATATATAACAAATTAGAATAAAAAATTTAAAAAAAAACCCAAAATGTGGAATGGAACCACCATTTGACTCAGTTATCCCACTCCTTGGTATATATCCAAAGGATTTAAAATCAACATAATACAGTGACACAGCCACATCAGTGTTTATAGCAGCTCAATTCACAACAGTTAAGCTATGGAACCAACCTAGGTGTCCTCCAATGAATGAATAAGGAAAATGTGGTACATATGCACAATGGAGTATTACTCAGCCATAAAAAAGAATGACTTTATGACATTTGCCAGTAAATAGAGGGATCTGGAGACTATCATGCTAAGTGAAATAAACCAATCCCTAAAAGGCAAAGATTAAATGCTTTCTCTGATATGTGGAGGCTAACCCACAGTAAGGGGGGTGGGTGAGGGGAAGAATAGATGTTCAGTAGATTAGACAATGGGGAATCAAGGGAAGGGACGGAGAATAGAATAAGAAAAGACAGTGGAATGAACCTGACATAACTTTCCTATGTACATAGAATATGAAAACTACACAGTGAATCCCACCAGCATGTACATACACAAGAATGGGATCCCAACTAGAATAAGATATATTCTATGCTTGTATAATTACACCAACATGGATTCTACTATCCTGTATAACTAAAAAGAATCAATAAACATTTTGAAAAATAAGTGAAATTTCAAGATACCTAGAGAAAAAAGTTTTGTTAGTTGAAATAATTTTGTTTTTAAAGAAAAAGGTGAGGGCTGGGGCTATAGCTCAGTGGTAGAGTACCTGCCTCACACATATGAGGCACTGGGTTCGACCCTCAGCACCACATGAAAATAAATAAATAAACAAAGATATTGTATCCATCTATAACTTAAATATGTGTGTGTGTGTGTGTGTGTGTGTGTGTATATATATATATATATATATATATATATATATATATTTTTTTT